>NC_087559.1:5859621-6162651 GCF_036250125.1 Pseudopipra pipra
TTTTTGGTTTGTTTTGGTTTGTTTTGTTTGCTCTCAGTGTAAACTGTTGAATTTGTAGATGACAAAAATCCTGCACCACTAGCAATAACAACACAAGTACTTCATGAATATAACTTTTGGAGCTTTCTTTGATATTTGTTTAGAAGAAAAATCCATTTGTATAATCCATCATGCATGTAACAATGTGCTTTTGATGGTGAAAATGGTTTGATAAATATTAATACATGTTTTTGCAGCTACTTTGTACAACATGGCCTTTGTTAAAGATGAGTGTTCTGTAGAAATGAGTTTCTATTAATGTGACATCGAGGATGTTCGTGTTTAAACAGAGCTCTGAAACTGCAGTTGTACTCTAGCTTTCAGTTGTTTTTGCAATTTAAGGAACTGAAAGCTTGAAGAAAAAAAATAGTCTTAGTTCATTGCTAAAAAAAAATAAAATTGAAGCAGCTCTAGTACAGTAGAAGCATATGATGAACTGCAGGTATTTCTGCTTTTGGCACATTCCCACATGATGGTTGACCAGGTGAAATCTAGACTCTTCTTCCAAGAGATTTGTTATACACACTCATGAACAGTTTTCTGAAACTGCAATCACTGAAATGAAATTTGATACTGTTTTCATTTAATCTGCTATCAGTTACAAGTCAGATATTAAAAAAATAAAAACCAAAACCACATCAACATCAAAAAAAACCAAAACAAGAAACCCAGTAGAAATCAAGACATAGAGTTACAACTCTCCTATTTGTGTAAACGTTTTGAAAGACTAAAATTATCTTTTTAATTGTAATTGACCTCCAGATGTGTACAGTGCTCATGAACACGTTCACATGTACCATCTATGTGTTTCAATGGCAATATGAATAAAAAACCCAGCAGATAGAAAAACTATTGGATGCAGCATTTAAAGGCACTTAAATCTGATTGGTTTGCCTTAACAAATCAATTATACTTAAGTGAGTAATTTTAATTTGGGTATAGTACAAGTGAAATTACTTAAATAGTAACATGATAAATATATAGTCTTACATTTACTTACAACATTTTAATCTAATGAGGTGTTTGCTTATGCAAACCCATAGAAATAATGAGTCAGTAAATGGGTAAATAACACTCTACAGGCATTTTTGTTACTGGTGTGTTTATGTGAATATTCCAGCTGCTAGCCAGACTTTTATCTGTTAATTAATATAGTCAGGTTTAGCTACGTCTTGATTTGTTTTTACAACCATAGTGGGTGTTGATATTGATGAGAAGTTTTGTATTTACTTTTTAAACTTTCTTGATTTAAAAGTAGTCTTTTGGTCATTTTTAACGTATGTTGGCTTCATCTTGTTTGAGATCTTTAATGAAATAATGTGTTCTCAGTAGAGAATTTAAGGGAAACCTGCCCTTTGCTGCTGGACTCAATGAACTTCAGCTGATCATATGCTGAGGCACCATCATTCCCAAAGCAACCCTCTCCCCCTCCCTGCTGCAGTAGCCATAATATTTCAGAAGCTCTGACTAACTGTAATCTCTAAATGCCTGCATGTTGTTTTATTTTCTCCTGTAGTTGTTTGCTTTGATGCCAAGATAAACTTTGATGACAATGCAGAATTCAGACAAAAGGAAATATTTGCCATGGATGACAAGTCTGAAAATGAGCCCATAGAGAATGAAGCTGCCAAATATGATTTGAAATACATAGGACTGGATGGAAACATTGCTTGCTTTGGTAAGAACAAATACATCCAAAAGACATTTGAAGACAAATTCATATTTGTTCAATGTATAAACTTTGTTTACATTCTGACATTCAGTCCACCCTTGACAGTATTTCAGTCTGTTTTGCTGAGGTTTTCTGTCCTTCCCCAAGTTCTTGCAGGAATGAAGCTAAAATTGTGTTGTAACTGTGATGATGGCCACAGCAGACAGGCAGGACATGAGTGGTGTCAGGCTAAAGAAGAAGCCTGAATTTTTAAGCTGATGCAATTGATCTTTTGAGTAATTAAAACAAGAAAAGTCATCAAGAATCAATCATTAATTTTCAAAAATGAGACTGTGGTACTTAAGACATTGAAAAAGTATGTGTGTATAAACGTGACATTCCCACTTAAAATTGAATAGTGAACTCCATTTCTCTTTAAGGAAAGCTGCTAAAGAATCTACTTGGCTATTAAAAGGAAAATGATGGTTTTTTATTTCCTGAAGTTCCTTAGAGCAGAAATTACTCTGCTGTTTAGAAGAGATAAGTAAAAAAGTCTGCTATACTTTACACAATTTTTATTTTGTAGAAATTCTTTTAGCCAGTACATTTTATTATTAATCTAATTGAATTAGACTTTTTTCTCAGCTTAGTGAGAAAATGCATTTACATTGCTCAGATATGTACTCTAATCACAAATCTAGAAGATTCTAGCAATGTGTTGCAGTTGATTCAGTAAGTCACAGTGAGACTTTAATCTCAATTTAAAGCAAAACAAAACAAAACCAACCAACAGACTCCAAAACCCAAACAACAATTGGCAACACTATGGAATTTTTTTAGTATTTGGTATTGCTCTTGAATTCCAAGTGACTGGGGAGCCTTTGTCCAGCAGGAGCAACTTACTAGGCACACAAAATTTTCATCTACTTTTCCTAGTTTAGAGGATGTTCCTGCCCATGGTAATGCTTCTAGACTGGTGCAAATGCAAAATAAAAGGCAGTCTGAGATCTGTCCCCAAAACTAAGTTGTCTATGTTACAGTAATACAAAGCATCATCTACTGCTCTCAGAGTATTGGGAGGGGAGCTTAAGGAGTCAATTTGTCCTTCATGTCTCATGATGCAATCACTGTTCCCAGAAGTTTTTGTGTCTCTATTTTTAATAAAATCAGCAGGTTTTGCATTTCCCCCAATTACCATCCCAGTCTTCATACATGCTTAGGGGAAGGTGCACATCTAAGTCCTAAAGAAACCTAAGTCTTGGTGGGTTTGCACCAGATTTTTAATTATTTGTTGTGTGGGATGTCCTTGAATATGAATAGGTACTGACATATTTAGAAATAGATATGTAGCATTTTGAGCCATGTTATGTGGTTGTGCTGACACATTTTAAGCCTTTTCACAAATCTTATGTACTTTCATGGGAAAAATAAGCACTTGATGTTTACAATTACAGTCAATGGAGCTGGACTTGCCATGGCAACATGTGATATAATATCTCTGAATGGTGGAAAGCCAGCCAACTTCTTGGATCTTGGTGGAGGTGTGAAAGAAGCACAAGTGTACCAAGCATTCAAGCTGCTGACAACAGATCCAAAGGTAAAAGTGTTGAGTTTGGACCAGAAACTTCCTCATGCAGCAGTACAGCTGTGTAGGACCATAGGAGCCCTGCTATAGGACTATGAATAGTGAAAAATATAGATAATGTGAAAACTGAGGATGAGTTACCAAAAGGGTGATGTGGGAGGAAAAATATTTCAGTATGAAGCACTGGAATGACTTACTGGCTCCTGATTCATACTCAGGTTTGCTGGTTGGTCATGAATGGGAACTTTTTCAAAGCAGTTCAACACCAAAGTGCCAGTGTGGCAATGCTGGGCACTGAAGTGTTGTTGAACTTGGAACATCTCACTCCTAAAATGGAATTTGTGAGTTTTGTG
Source organism: Pseudopipra pipra (assembly GCF_036250125.1). Taxonomy (NCBI): domain Eukaryota; kingdom Metazoa; phylum Chordata; class Aves; order Passeriformes; family Pipridae; genus Pseudopipra; species Pseudopipra pipra. Next base: position 5,863,250 of record NC_087559.1, read on the forward strand.
AGTTTTAGATACTTGAAATGTCATTCCTAGCAGTGTAGTACCACAGCAGACTGAGAAGGAAAATGGGAATTAAGCAAATAGCTAATTCTAAAGGCTCGTATGTACTCCTTTAAGCTCAAGTTTCTAAAATATCTGATTCTGCACTGCAGGATAGTCTGTGTTTAATTAACATTCCCACGCTGGAATCATAGCCTGGAACATTCTGACACTTCCTTTTGCAGATGGAGGTGCAGTTGCTCTTTTCTTTTTTGAACAAGAGGAGAAGACATTAGTTTGTGTGTATTGAGTAGAAGTTATTTCTAGAGATGCATATTGGCATGTTGAGGTCGCTGGTCCCCTTTGCAGACAGAACTGGAATATCTGCTGAGAGAATATTGATCAGGTGTGGGCTTTGGAGCAGTGCCAGCCTGACCATCCTGCCAACAGGGAGTTCTGCTTTTGTGTGTAGCCAGAACTTAGTTGCTGTTGATATTTTTACTAATGGAAATCTTTCGAAGGGCTTTGATCATCTTTCCCATCTCCTGCACCCAACATCACTGCTAAAGTCCCTATTTCAACATATTGCTTCTTTTTGTGGATTTATCTCCTTTATCTCGCTTTTTCTGTGCTTCCAATAATTTTTCTCATGTTCATTGTGATGTGGTATTAACTCCTCTAAATACCACCTTCCTGTGAAAATTACATCACTGTAATTGCAGTAGTAAGTGACAAAAATGTTGTGACTTTTTAAATAGAGGTGGATACTGTTTGCAGCAAAATTTCAAGGCAAAATCAGGAAGAAGTCTTACAGTACAAAGTAAGCACAGGTCAAATTCATATTGCAAGCTCTTTGCAGCTATAGCTCTCCTTGCATATTTTTAAAGCACTTAGTACCTTGATGGCTCAACTCTACTAGACAGGGTTATCTGCAATATTTAAAACACTATTATCCCACCATTTTGCACTCCTGTAGACCTGGGTCACACTGACCTTTTGTTTGTAGAAGTCTAAGTGTATGTTCTTTCCAAGAACCACAGGAAAAGAACGGGCTGTCTTCTTCTACTTAGTGATCTTATGAGCTTGAAGTTATTCACCTAAAAGAACAGACCTGGAAACGTAGAGAAGCGAGATATCTTGCCTGGGGTAGAAGGGAGACAGGACTTGAGAAGGGACTTTAGAATCATGATAGAAAACTGGATAGTTTGGTGCTGGTAGGCACTGCTGTGCTTGGCTTTGTGTGAGTTCTGGCTGTTCTCAGGACATTACAGGAAGATTTGGTTGTGTGTGTTTGAGCTGCTCTGCAGTGTGTGCTTCGTGTGATGATCAAGGTTTGGCTGAGATGTAATTTAGTTCTGAAACTCATGTTAGTGGTAGAGAAGCAGGTGCAGTAAAGTCTTAGATACACAACTTGGCTGGTGATTATCACTATGCTAAGTAGGTTCTGCCGTCTGCTGCAGCACAAACAGCAGGTATTAATTCTGGTGATGGAGGTTACTGAGTTTAAACAATTTTAAAACAAAAAGGCATTTCAGTAGCTCTCAGCTATGTAACATCTGCATGCCCAGCATTTGACTTGTAAATGTATCCTTCTATTATACATTCTGCTTATATATTACTGCTTAACACTAACTGCTCACAACAGGGCTAGTGAAGCTCTGCTACTGAGATGAAGAAAAAGGTAGTATGGAAAGGACCTGGAATAAGGATTGATGCCATGGCTGTGCCATTCCTGGCACTGACTGGCTGAAGATGCCGAAGGCAAAACATTTTGTGTTTTATTTTGTTCTGTTCAGAAAATACAGTAAATGTCTGTTATTTCCTCTCTTGATACACCATGTCCATTAGCTCACTAATTTACAGTAAGATATTGAAATGAATCCTCTCTTTTTTTTAGCTGATAGTAGGGTTTCAGTCCCAGGAGTCTCTGAGGCTGATGCAGCATTCACAGTTCTATCTGGTCAGTCATTTCCTTGTAGCCTTTACCTTGATTCCCACGTTGTTTGAGAAGATAAAAATTTCTTCTTGGGAGCTTGAGATTCAATTAATTGTTGCAAATGTCTGAAGACTAAAGAATTAAAAAAAAGTCTTCAGAGCTATAATATGGTGAAGCTCTTCTTTTAGTTGTGCTGAGATGTGGCACTGCAGAGTTTAGGACATTGCAAGAGAAGAAATCTTGCAGAAGGAAATGTTCAACTGCACTTTGAAATAGATCTCTCTGCATTTAGTTATCTTTAAAATGTCTACTTTGTATTAAAGCAAAAAAAAAAAATCTCACAAAAAAACCCCAAGTATACCCTGATTTGATATAGTGAAGCTGAAGATAGTGGTTTTGGGAAAAATTAAGATCTTGGCTGGTTTGCTGCTGGTTTAATCTGTCAGTTGTCAGTGTCTACAATTCTTGGGGGGAAAAAAATGTGTTTGGGTTTGTTTTTTTTTTTTTTTTTTGTTGTTGCAAAAGGTTACCCACTGGCTTTTGGATGGAAATGCTGTCCCTGGAGTCAGTGACCCTTTTATATTGTTCTGGTCTTGTTTGCAGTCTGCCATATCTAGGTTAGACAGGCCATTGCAATGGTTCTGAATTCCTTTCTATTCACTGTCTAAATTCCACTTGCCTTTTTTTCTTTCTTTCTTTTTTTCTTTTCCTCCTTCCTGCCCATCTTGTTTCTATGAATTTGTGCTGTGCATCTGCTTTGGCAGGAAATAAACAGTCTTTCCTCTTTTTAGCTACTAACAGGAAAGGGGAAGATGGCTCAGTTCTGGGAGTTCAAGCTGCTGGGGGGCACAGTGGGAGCTACATTGATCTGCTTTGTCCCACAGTGAAGCAGAAGAGGTTGTTTTCTTCAGTATTTCAGAGGTTCTGGGTGATGCCTGGCTCTCCCCTGCATGTATGAAGTGCTGCTTCAGGCATCCCCAGTGAAGTCCTCGCCCTTGAGTACTCTCACATGCTGTTGAGCACACTGAACAGGTGCTTGTTTTTCTTCCTGCTGAAGATCTGGTTACCATATGATGACTGTTTGTAGGATTCAACAAGGTTTTGAAAAAAGTAAAACTGAAAAAATACCTGCTCCCCCTTGGATCTCCCTGGGCTGCAGGGGCACAGCTGCCTCACCACGGGCTGCACCAGAGGCTGCAGGAGAATCTGTGCTCCTGTGCCTGGAGCACCTCCTGCCCCTCCTTCCCTGGCCCTGCTGTGTGCAGGGCTGTTCCCCTCCTATTCTCACTCCTCTCTCCAGCTGCTGTTGTGCAGTTTTTTATGTCCTCCTTAACTGTGTTACCCCAGAGGTGCTGTCACTGTCACTGATGGGCTCAGCCTTGGCCAGCAGCAGGTCCATCCTGATCCAGGATCGGGCACTGAGACAATATAATCACATCAAATAAAAGTAAAAATAGTGTCAGTGACCAAGGGGCAAGTGCAGGCAGTTCCCACAGATTGTTAATGGGATCTGGCTGTTGCAGCATTGGTTGTGCCAGTCAGCCAAGGCTCTCAAGTCTGTCTTGACTAAAAGGAAGAGATTGTCAAAGGCAACATCTAGAAACAACCAACTTATTTGATTTTCATAGAATCATAGAATGGGTCGGGTTGGAAGGAACCTTAAAGATCATCTTGTTTCAACTCCCTGCCATGGGCAGGGACACTTCCACTAGACCAGTTTGCTCCAAGCCCTGTCCAGCATGGCCTTGTACATCTCCAGGGATGGGATCCCCACAGCTTCTTGAACAAATTTTCTTCTAGAACTGCCTTGCCCATTGATAAGATTGGTTATTACTGCTGTTAGTCCTGGAAGTTCCATGTGGGAAGTGGAAAGGGATATATTAAGTTTTATAAGTCATAAATAAAAAACAGTGTGTAGAGGTTTTAAAAATACAAAAATTACAGTGGTCACATTTCTGTGACAGTGAGCCTCATCCTAGTTAGAGCAAAGGCTGGCTGTGGACAGTTCATCATGCAGTCTCTGCATTTAACTGACTAACTGTGAGCAGTGGATTTCTCAGTGTTACAATAATGCAAAACCATAAATCAGTAGGATCAGATAACCTTCTCTGTCACACATACAGCCTATGTCAGTGTGTACATAATGGAGGAAAAAAGGAACTGTAAATAGCATTCAGTTATGGACATGAAATAGAGCATTAGTGCTGAATTTGTTTGAGTTGTCAGATTGCTTGTCATTGCAGACAAGGCAGGGGAGCCCTGTTCTTACTGAGTCATTAGAAATCTTTTTGCTTTCTCATTCACTTATCAGGCTCCCTTTACACACTTCATTACCCAGCTCTTCTTTACACAGCATGAAAAGTTTTTATGCCTTGTGTGTTTTTCCGATTCTCACAAGAGGGTGAAGCCTCACGTGCTGGTTTGAGTACTCTTAAAAGCTGCAGCTGAAGAGTTATTGTGGTGAAAAATATCTGTGTGCTAAACTATATGGTTCTAGAAGTCCTAACTGCTAGTCCAAGGTTCACACCTCTGTGTGGCCCTTCATAGCTGAGTGTCTGAAAATAGTGGCACTTGAATTTAGTGAATGCTTTTGAAAGTTGAGGCTCTGTCGGCTCTTTTTACCCCTCTGTGTGAACTGTGGGTTATAATACTCATCTACCATAGATTACTGATCAAACACTGATCAAAAATTTTGTAGTTTGTTTAAGAAATAAAGTGCTATGAAAATGATAAAAGTTATGACTCTTTCTTCACTGCTTATTACAGAGCCCTGTCCTCCTGGCAGCTTAGCACTCAGCACAGGTTTTGTGAAAGTGCAATACTGTTTTCTTTTAAAAAGTCATAATAAACCTCTTGGGTTTTTTTTGTAGCAACTTTGACATTTCTGTAAGATGTTGTCTAATCAATCCATAGTTTTTGGAAGCTGGATCTTACTATGCCATCTTAGTATTATGTCCTAATAGCGTGTTGAGGGGCCCTTTTGTCTTGGGGGGTGTAAACAGGTAGGTAGAGACCATCCTCTTATTCCAAATATATAAAAGATACACAGTTTGAAAGAGGAACCAGATACAAAAAGGTGAAGGAAACCTTCAGTTAACCTGGGCAATCTGCTCAGTGTGTGCCTTGGTCAGGCAAGAAGCAGTGAGGTTTAACTGCAGGAAAGAAGTGCAGTGTGTAGTTTGGCTGTACTGAAAATTGTCCAGCGAGAAAAGATAGTTGAGTCCTACAGCAGTTTATTTTAGGAATTTATAGTCTACCCAGCACCACAACTTTTTTAAGAACTACCCAAACAAACATTTATCCAGGATGTTTCAGGAACAGCTGACCCTGCTTTGTGGCCAGCAAACAGTCTGGAGCTTTCTTTTTGTGTTTCAAAGAATAGCCCTAAACATAAACCTGTGATTAGCAATTTTGTATGGGCAATAATGCCTTGGCTTTGAAAGTTTAAGGTTACTCTCATAAAATGAGAATTCGTGGAGGTAGAAAAGACCCATGAGGGCACAGAAACATCTTGCAAAGCTGGAAAAAGTTCACAAAGGCGTATTGTATTTTCTGCCTCAGAAATTTGTACAAATACTTTGCCTTTAGCCAATGGAGCAGTTCATGGTTCTTTTATAGCTACTGTAGGTTTTGAGTTTATAGTAGTAATTTAGGATTTTCCCACATTTTTATTAGCACTGCATCGTTAAGAAAATACAGACTACTAGAACTTTAACAAGGGTTTTTTCTAATATGTCTTTGCGGTTTTGCAGAATTAATGTGAAATGACTATCCATCTTGTAAAATACTTACAATATTGAAAATGCATTCTTTCATCTCATTGAGGCATTTTTAGAGACTGATAGCATATTGCCAATATTTATGAAAATGTGAGGACAATTATGCATTTAAAATGCATAATTATACATTTAAAATGTATAATTGAATTGTCTTGATTTATAGTCAAGAATAAAATATTTTTCAAGAGCATGTGTAGTATTGAGTCCCACGTAATTGATATGTAAATATAGTTTAACATGAATCTGCCGTTATTTATGGGCACTGACAAGTTGAATGCCTTTTGGCATTTTAAAGTAGGCTATAATGAATCTTAAAAGCTGGATATGAAAATAAACTTCCTAAGCAAGAGGAAAACTTGCAGTGATTTTGTAATCATTTCCTCTGTGGCAGAATGAGAAAGATTCACAAATGTTTTCTTAGATGGTAAATGCTGTTAAATTTGTGGAAGAACCACAATAAAAACTGAGCTGTTAGGTCTGGATGGAATTTGAAATGTTTGTGTGCCAAATACCATCTCTGTAGTGCTATCCTTCCTAAAATGTTGACTGAAGAGCAGGTATTTCCATTTGCATTTCCTTGGAACACAATCTGCATCACCCTCTTGAGACAGCTGCCATGTGGTCAAGGCTTGTTGCATTTTCCTGCTTGTTTGATGAAGGTGTGTTTGATTAATGATCAAAGTGTTACAGGATTTTTTTTATTGGCTGTGTTTATCAATACTTGGGATTGGAGAATCTGGACTTTTCTGAGGTATCCACTGATGAGCCAGGATGGCTGAGCCTGTGGTGGGAAGTGTTTGGGAAGTATGTGTTGATTATGGGATAGCACCTGTCTCTTGTAATGTCACAGCCTGGTATCACCATCTCACTCCAAACCAGGGCCTGGAATGAAAGGCAGTGGGTACAGGCAGGATCTCCATCTTCAACCCCTTGCCAGCATCACCTCTGGCTGCCAAATGCCCAATGTCATGTCCAGCCTGGGCAATATAATGTGCAATATAATGTGTTTACATGTCTTAGCATTGCCCAGTAAAAGGAAATGCTGTGTATAATATGTCAGAAAAGTGTTTAATCTTTCACTGTGATTTCCAAATTGATTAGATTTTCAAAATTTATGTGACTCATTTCCCAATTAGTGAGAATAAAAAGGGAAGATATTTTGGGAATCTCAATTTGGTAATTCATCTTGGTGAGATGAGTAATTTGTTGTGAATCTATTTATAGATCACCTGTCTAGTCCACTTACAGGAGAATGAAAGACAAATAATCTGATAATACAGGTAAGAAATAGTATTTTAAAAGAAAACTTATATGTGTCCTTACTTAAACTCTTCTGTAGAGAAAATCATGTTTTTATACTCATTATTTTTAAGTGGTTTGAGGTGTTATGGCTGTCTAGGAAAGTGTTTGTTCTTTCCATCAAAATGAAGAAATTTAATCACCTTATCTCCATCTGTTCCTGATAGAAACAGGCCCAGATAATTAAATGTATATCTCAAGTAGGTGCTTTCAGCCATTTGTACTGGGTTAGGCACACTCTCCTGACAGTGAAATGAATATCAACTGGTTTTACTTATCATTTCATGGAGCACAGGTACATAGGACTTCTTATTCTTCTTACTGATAAGACTTTATTTTGGGAAGAAATGGCAAAACATGACCAAATTAATGAGCATTTTCCCATCATAAAATTATCTTTTAATGAGGGAAGAATAATAGACCCTGATTTTGCTGAGATTTTTAGTATAAAGATATGTCTATACTTAAAGAAGATGGGAATTTGAAGTATTTTTTCAACATAAGCTCTTTGTTTCTAAGCTGCAGAAGTGCAGTATCAGGCTCAGTGCTCTGATTATTGGGGAAGAGGAGGGAATTGCATGAAAAAAATGCAGATGTCACACTTGGCTCTGCTGGGAAGTCTCTGCTCTGGTTTGCAGCCTAATATGGGAAATAGATCCTGCTCAAAGAATCACAGAGTGCGTAGGGTTGGAAGGGACCTTAAACACCATCTTGTTCCACCCCCTGCCATGGGCAGGGACACCTTCCACTATCCCAGGTTGCTCCATGGCCCTGTCCAACCCGGCCTTGGACACTTCCAGGGATGGGTGATCTTGTTCTAACCTAATATATTATTAATTCCATCCACATGGCACAAGCAATGTGATCAAGAATAATGGGCAGGTCTGGCAAATACACAGCTTTTACATTAATTAGCATCTTTCTAAGAAAAAGGTTTGTTGGAACATTTCCATTTCTATGGAAATGGCATTTGGAGGTGCAGTTATCTCTTGTGTTCATCAATGCATTTGCATAGCTAAGTGCAGGGTCATGAAAAAGCTTTGGAAGAGACAAAAATTACTTGAAATATGGCTTAATGAAAGAGGGCAAAAGCTATTTCTTTCCCTTGAATATCTGTTTTGTTTCAGGTAGGACTGAATTATTTCACAGCTTCATTATTCATGCTGAAATTCAACAAGATATTCAAACCTGTTTCAAGTTTTAATATTTTAGTATCTATTATTCTGAGTGGATGGATAAAGCTGAAATAAATTAGTTTCTTCACTTTTAAAGCTTGTCATGTGCTTAAGTACTTGGCAAATCAAGTCCACATCTACTACAAATGAGTAGTTCCTAGTCTTTTTGCCGGAGGTTTAGTTTCATCTTCTAATAAAAAACTATCCTGTTATAGGAAGATGAAATTAGTCCTGTTTCTCAAAAGATGTATTTTTTGTACTTTTTCAATATTTTGACATACTGAGCAGTGTCTAAAATCAGGACTTCAGGGTAGTGTGAAATTCTTTAGGGTAGTGTGAAAAGTGAAGAGCTTACCTGTTCTAATGCTGCTGCTTTTGATAGCAATTTGCAGAAAACATGAGGGGTTTTTTTATACCCCAGTTCTTTCATATGTGCAGTCTGGGAGGGACTGGGGAAGAATATTTCAAACAGACTTTGTGGGCTCCTGTTCCTTTGGTTGCACAGGAGTTCAGCTGATTTAGGTGGCTCCAATATTCGTGTTACCAGCTGTGAGTGGGGGATAGGGGTGTGGAGAGTCTGTGTAAAGCAGTGTGAGGGTGAAAAGTATGAGGTCTGCAGAAATAACCACTTCAGTCAAAGCCTGGGGACTGTCTCTGAATACAGGGGATTTTGTGGTTATCAAATCGTTGTGTTCATACGCCAAACCTGAACTATCCTTGAGAAAAAGCACATTATGTGCTCTTTGTATCAGGTACAGGGAGCACATCTGAGTCACTTGATCTTTCAGTGACTTTGGCTTGAATTAGGTGTAAAGCCCTGAGCTTAATCAATTTTTGAATTTTCTTTAGGGTTCTAGTTAATGCCTTTAGGGTTCTAGAATGGCCTAAGTGCAATAGCTATCTTATTCTTTTTTGTTTATATACATATTTTTCTCACCAAACAAGTCAAGGGAAAAGAGAACTAGATTTTATTTTTTTTTTTTAATTTTTACATGCAGTTTGCTACAGGGAAGTGTAAATGTCAAGGTGGATGTGTGAGCGTATATACGACTGCTGCTCTTACACAACTCGTGTGCACCTTTGCACCACCTGTTTTGCATGCAGTGCTGGCTGTTGCTGTGCTTCAGAAACCATTTCTAATTATTTTAGAGCAAGCCTGAGTAACCAGCAGAGCTGCAGAGCACCAGATGTTCATTCCCTGTGAGCTTGGGGGAGAAGGAGCCTCCGTTGCTCCAAGCGAAGCGCTCAGGGCAGAGGAGCCTCTGGCTGGAGCTGTCGTGGCACTGCCACCCTCCCACCAAGAACTCTGCAGTGCCCCAGTGCAGGAAACACAGCAATCCTGCCACCAGTGCCCTAAAAGTGGATTTCTGGGTGGATGACAGGTGAGCTGACCATGGAAGCCAGTGTTCACTTCACCAGAGAAGGGAATGAAATCTGTATCTATGGACTGGCACCAGCTGAGAAGGTCGTTATGCAAAAGTTAACATAAAGCTCTGTCCTTTGACAGAGTGATGCCAACTCTGTGATTGAAGCAGAAGCCTTTGTGCAAACTATGGATGGCTCTTGTGAATGGTGGATTTGGGATTAATGGTGATAACAGAGGAAAAGAGTAAAAGCATCTCGTTAAGAAAATGGATTACATTCGTGCTTACGTGGTGCGAGTTTTAATCCAGACAAGATTAAAAATAGAAAATGCTGAGGATTTCTCTTTTCTTAGGTAAATCTTGATTAAGTCAACCTCCCAGAATACTGTTACAGGTCTGTAACAGGCAAAAAAAGAAGAATCAATTATTAGGTAGAAATGAATGAATGTGCAGAGTCAATATTTTATAGTAGGTGCTGAAAGTTGAATGCCTGATGCCCAGCAAATCATTTGATTTAAAGGTTTGGGACTGCAATGCTTGACTTCTCATTGAAGAAATATAAAAGAGCAAATTACTATTTGCTGGAAAGTCACAGAAACCTTATCAGAATTGTTTAGTTCCTGCTGCTCCCTGGAGGTTTTCCTCTTCAACCATTGATTGAGTATGTGCTCTCTGAATTGTGAAGGATTTGCCTTTAATCAGAACTTCCATGGGGCTCTGTACAGTTGTTCTGGGATTTTTGTGTGTATTACTTGGAGAGAATCTCAAATCATTTTTGTTTTCGCTTAGTCATACAAACCATGGAAGTAATTGAACTGAGAAGATAAAATAAAAGCAATTAGAGCAAAGATGATGTCTACATATTAGCAACATTCCTTTAACTCTTAATAATGCTGAACATCTGTTGAACTTCAGTAAGAAAAGCAGATGGGTTCAGCCTTGCCTCTGGCCAGTGGAACACCCTCCACCTTACTGACCACTCCAGTTTTAGGCTTTTTATCAAAGAACTTCTTCTGCCACTTGTAATATCAATGGTCAGCTGTGTCATTCCCTTCTGTCAAGGACTCAAGTCTGAGGCAGTTTTGGTGTATGTTTGCACCCTCCTCCTCTCCATTTGCACCCACACTCCTCTGACACCACAGGGGTGGGGGTGATGGTTTATATATAAAAATCATGTAGTGTTAAGCTGCCTAGGAAGCAGAAAAAAAACCAGATTTATGTAGCCATTGTTAGCCTATGACTAGATTTGAGCTTGGATTAGGACAGGTTTCTTTCTTCATTCCATAAATCACAGGTAGTCTGTGTGTTGAGAGTTTTGACTCAAATCCAAGAAAAAAAATGAATTTTTTTGTGTGACTATATTTACGTATTTAATGTCCTAAAAATAATAACTAAGCATTAAATCTAGAGAGAGATTTTCTGAGGGAAAAAATGAGGGATCAAATGTGCTATAATCTTACACCTTTGTTTTACCCCTGACTTGATATTTCATTTATTTTTCGGTCCTGATGAGTTCAGTGTGTTTTAACATAGAGCACTCCATGGTGGTCACTATCAAAAGCTGTTCAACAAACTTGCATTATTCATAATTTACCATTTAAAACCACAGGAGCACCTTTGGCACAAATCTAATTGCAATAGGAACTATTAATAGTATCCTACTGCTAGTAGTGCTGCAGTTCTGCACAGTGAGAGATCTTCTCTTTGTTTGAAGTTGAACAATGCCAATACAAGACTGTCCCAGAAAGCCAAGAAGAGCAACTCCACTGCTGAATTGTCAGGTGCAGTATTTTGTCATATAAATCAAACCCTGTCTAATTCTAGTGCCAACTTCTTGGTCAAAATCTTAGTCCCAGTGTTGAATTTAATTACACAGTGGATAAAGAGCATGAAGTACTTTCATGTTATTTAGGAAATCGTGATCATGACTACTAAATAGCTTTTATTATTCCCTGAAGTTGGTACAGGGCTGATTGTTTATCACTCACAAAGTCACTCATTTTCCCCACTTCTTACAGTCAGTGGTTCTGACAGACCCCAGAGAGTCACAATACAACCCTCAACAGAGGAAGGTGATGTTCATCAGAAATCAGGGGAACTCAGAATCAAGCTGAAAGTGCTGCAAAGGTGGGGTTTTTCCCTCTCTCAGGAGAAGAAAAACTACTTAGTGAAAATGATTGCATTATCTCAGTTCCTTCTCTGTTTTTTATGTACTTCCATCAGCTGATTTGTTCCAAATCAATGCCCAAAATGAATTATTGTAATGTAAAAGAAAATACTGGTTTGGTCAGTTCCTTCTTCTCCAGGCGCATTTTATGTTTTATATGTGATTTTTTTGGTTACTTTGGGGAACTGTATTTGCAGAAGGTGGGGATTTGTTTTGGAAGTCAAATATTGCACTCCCTTTGCAGACTGAGGATGAGGGGTTAGTTGGGTTTGGGGGTTTTTTTAAAGCATTTGTCAGGGCGGAACAGCTCTAGAGGCTTTATGTAAAGCGCTGATTGCCCTGTCAATCAGGGTGCTGAGGAACTGGGAACTTCACAGATTGATGCTTGACAGAATAATTAGAAAACTGTCACTTGAAGTAACCACTCTGGTGTTCCCTGAAGAAATGTGCCGGTGCCAAATGTGTGCTGTCCAAATCTAGAGGTTAAATGTTCAGTAAGACAAAACATAGCGTGTCACCGGAGAAAATTACTTCCAACATGCTGTGGAAGTGATGCTCCTCAAGCCCCTAAACAGGGACTACACAGTTTATTGAGCTTACCTGCTTTGATCTTGCTCATGTATTCAAGAGCTTTTCAATGAGGGGGTTTAACTTGGTGATGCAGCGAGGCATTATCTAACATTTTAGATAGCAGAGGGTCTGGAAGGGTTTAAAGAAAAAGCACATAAAGCTGTAACGATGTTTTCCAATTTTGGAAAGGTTTTACAGCAATTCTTCAAGTATTTTTGAGTACTTTTCACTAAAAGTAAATGGAGGCAGGTAGTATCACAAGCTTCTTTCTTAATCCTTAGTCCAAAAGGAAACCTGGATGTATTTTTCTGGTGTGGGTTGGTTTGGGGACTGCTCTGAGGAGTGCAGGACAGGGGCTGTGACATTCGTGTGCTTTGATTTTCACTCGTGTTGGTGCTACGTGGTCTGCCTGGGGGCTGGCATATCAATGAAGAAATGAGATTTGCTGGAGTCAGTTCTGGAATCTCAAGCTGGAAAAATCCATGGAAGGTTTCTCCCAGGTGGAGTTTCTGTGAGAGAAGTTGTTCTCTAGAATGAACATAGTAGTTTTATCTTATGCCAACCAGACTTGCATAGTCTTTGTGTTGAGATTTGTCTGATTTGCACCCTGGAGTTTATTTTAAGGTGTAATGGACTTTTTCAGTATTCATATTTTGCCTAAACTGCCAGGTAGTAAATACAGAGGATAATTCAAGATTTGAACTGGAAGCACTTCCCTATTGACTTGGAATTTTGTAGGAAGATGTGCTTTATTTTGTCGCTCCGATGCTTGAGATCACTTGATACGTGAGAGTGGTTTCCTGACTGCTTGTTATCTGTAGGGCTGACTCTTGAATCGTGCAAGTCTCTCGACAGAGGAAAAACTGCTTGAATAAGTGAGACTGAGTGAGTTGTAGATGCTCAGGTTTTGTTTCTCAGCGCTCGCTCTGGAGCTGCTGGGGCTGTATTTGTGATGGGTCTGTCAATCAGAAGTGCAAGTGCCTTCTCTTTGAACATTAGAGACGCTGAAGGTCGGCGCTTCTATGGATTTAGCTGAGAATAATTTTCAAATTTCTTTTTTCAGAGTTACAGATGATATTTCAAAACTGTCATAGGAAGAGAAAAGTTTTATTTCCATGAGCAGGCAGGGTCTGAGTCTATTCTCAGTGAGATATTTCTATTAGTTATAAATCTCCTGCTACTCGAGTCTTGGTTCTGGTTTGCATTAGTCTGACTAAAATCGTATTTTGTCCTTAATACCTGTTTAGTTCTTTCTTGTGCAGAGGGAATTAAACTGATGGGGTTTTTTTCCTAGGCAATGCACATATGCAGTTATGTACATGCACATACACAGGATCTGGAGCAGTGTTCATGTACCTGTGTGCACGTTGAAGCCAAATATTGATTACTGGCGTTATGGCATCTTAGGAAGGCAGGTTGTTTTCTTAAACTGTAGATTCCTCTTTGGTTTTATTTTTCAGATGGGATTTGTGACTGTAATTTTATGTCAGGGACAATAAAATAGGGCCACCAAGAAGTCACTAAAAGTACCTCAGTGCCTTGTGCAAGGCTGAGGTTCCAGTCACCTTGATAACTGCAGCCAGCTCTGGGGTCCCCAGCACAGGAAGGACATGGAGCTGTTGGAGCAAGTCCAGAGGAGACACCAAGATGATCAGAGGGATGGAGCACCTCTCCTATGGGGAAAGGCTGAGAGAATTGAGATTGTTCAGCCTGGAGAAGAGAAGGCTTTAGGGTCACCTAATTGTGGCCTTCCAGGACCTGAAGGGAGCCTACAAGAAAGATGGAGAGAGAATATTTAAAAGGGCCTGGAGTGACAGGACAAGGGGGAATGGCTTCAAACTGACAGAGAACAGGGTTAGATGGAATATTGGGAAGAAATTCTTGGCTGTCAGGGTTGTGAGGCACCGACAGAGGTTGCCCAGAGAAGCTGTGGCTGCCCCATCCCTGGAAGTGTCCAAGGCCAGGTTGGATGGATTCCTCTCTTGCATAAGGTGAGATGATAAGACAAAATCCTTCCTTTGGGAGTGTGTCTGAGAGGTCCAAATTCTACTGGAGTTGGAATTTTTTGAGTTACTATTCTTTCTTAGCAGCTGGCCTGCAGAGTGAAGGGAGAAGGTTTTTCTGTATGTTGGATGCAATGCAGGGAAGCATTGACTGTTCACTGGGTCAGGTGGTTGGTGCAGCCACAAATACAACAGACATTTCAGTAGAGTTTGTATTGTTTGGGGGTTTTTTTTACCCAAACCACCCTACAGATTTCAACATGGTATGTAAACTAACTTTTCTAACTGACACAACTTTTCACCTGCTGCATCAGTGACAAAATTGTTTCTGTAAGAACTGATTTCCTCAAAAGACCAACATCAAGAAGCCAAAATCAAATAAATGACATGAAATAAAATGTGATGCTGCAGATGCTCTATTTTTATGGTTATTGCCACTCATGGGGGGAAGATCCACATAGGACATTCCTATCTCTGGCACCCATAAGAGATGTTGTCTCTCCAAGCTCACAGCAGTGAAACCTTTAGAGGTTCCCACACCATCTCCTATTAATTTTGTTCCCTTTTTTTCCCCCTATCACACATACCAGTTTTCCATGCATGCTTCGTGCACATTTTTATCATAATAGTTTCAAGCAAACTTCCCTTATCTTGCTGCTATTCTGCAGCCCAGAGTTTTTAAAGCTCTGGTGTACCTTTCCTACACTGAACTACAGTAAAAATGTTCACTCTTTTTTTTCTGTCTTAATATTTTTTTTAAGGAGTTGGTGAATTTTGATTGTATTTTGTAAATATGTGTAAAGGGAAAACTTTCATTTCCTACCCTTTGAAATCATTCTTGTGTAGATTTTGATAAACTGGGCCTGGCATAAAGGCCTTCATTTTGTCCCTCCATCAAACTTCTGTGTCTGAATAAATCAAAGAAAGCATCAAAAATAGTGGAGGCAGGGGGTGAAAGGGTTATGGAGAAGTGATAAAAAATTATACTCCCTGGGAGGAGGGACATGCTGAGCATTTTGAAGTGTATAAAAGGTGTAAACATGAAGGAGGGAGTATAGTTATTTAATCTTAGTAAAACTGGAACTAAACATTTTTAAAAACAAAGAGAAGTGAATATCATAAAAAAAATCCTATCAGCAAGAGCTATAGTATAAGACTTTGATCCTGAAATTAGCTCAGTGTGTACCCTTCCTGATGAGGCAAGGAATCTGCTGAGTAGGTTCTTCCTTTACTCAACTGCATTTTTGTTTGCAAAATCCTGCCAAAAATCACTGAATATCTAAAATAAAGTGCAAGCCATCTATCTGGAAAACTTTAGAAGTAAGTAGGCTGGAAAAGGAAGGATATTTCTTGGTCTGTCAAGAGAGTAAATGGACCTCCTCATAGGTATTTTTTGGGGGTTGAGTCAGTGATTTTTTGCATGCACAGAAGATGGCAGATGGTAAGTGCTGTTTCCATAAGCTGTGGTATAATTCCAGATTTGCATCTGGAAAAGGGATCTGGCTTCAAATGTGTTCTCTCAGTAAGCCCAAACTTTTGCAGGAGTTACCTTTACAGTTCTTCCCTCTTCCTCTGCGTCTTCATCCTTTCCCATTTGGGAACCTGAACTCCAAAAGTCTTTTCATTCCTCCCTTACAGATTCTCCTTTCAGCCCCTGCACCCTGGTTTGCACTGGCACTTCCAGTATGGAGCCATATCCACCTCCCTGGTAGGAAGTGGTGACTGAGTCCATCTCCCCAGTTCAACACCTTGCTGGTGGAGGAGACAAGTACTGCTCTGAAAGGTTAATAGAGAAATGGGCATCGTGTCATTTGATGCCAGGGTGTGTCCGGGTGAGGATTAACTCGTGTTCCAGATTTGGACTGTGAGGTTTATGTTACTTTGTGTTCAGAGCTTGTTAAAAACTCTCCTGCTGCTTTTGAAATCTATTCAATACCTGGGGCAAAAGTCAGTGTCGTTGTCCAAGGCTGAAGAGTCCCAAGATCAGGGTCCCAAAGTAGCTTCTAGACAATCACAGGTCTTGTCAGTCTCTGGGGCAGAACCATGGCACAGACTTGCCCATACTCTGATTCATGCTGGATATTACCTTTTCTAGAGTTAATATTCTGGAGTTAATCTCTTTGCTTGTAGCTTTTATTGCAGAAAGGAAGTGATAAATTTCCTTCTATGCCTGTTAATTTTGTCTTTATTTCTTGGTCAACACACACCACATTTCTGCCTTATCTTAAAAGCAAGCTTTTTTGGTGCTGGAGTAAATGTTCTAATTGAATCCATCCAGTTGGCATTCTAATAGCTTGTCAATTTGCTCATGTTTGACAGCCAGCCCTGTTGCCTTCACAGCTAATGCTAGTTGAGTGCCAATATAAATGAGCATGATAATAGTCTGATATTATGTCTAGTCTTTTTCAAAATGTAATGTCAACATTTTTCTGAATCTGTTGTGTTTTCCTCAAAGAAAATGATTGGGAAATAATGAAATCTTGCTGTGTTTGTCATATCTGTGGACACTGAACACTACAAAGAATTTTTCCTTTTCTTTTGAAAGTCAGAGTTGTGAACACTTTGTAAAACAGTTATTAGCTAGACTATTACAATAAGAATGCAAACCTATGTCCATTTAAAAGAATAAGAGAAGGGGGGGGAAAGGTGAAGAAAGGCTGCCTTTTAGGTGATTTATGGGCTACCTAGATCAAATGTGTCTAAATTAGACACAATTATATAATTGACCTTCTGAATGGATGTAGATTAAATTCAACTGATGATATCACTATTTGAAGAAAGACTTTATTTTTTTTGCCATTTTTGCTGGTTTATTTTGTTGGCATCCAGAAACAAAACAAGTACTTTACCATTTATTATGACTTTCCAAAAGGCTAATAAGTGGTTCAGAGGAAAGGTTGATGAGTTGGGATGGTTGTGAGGATAGTGAGAAACTGGAACAAATGTTCCCTGGACAAGTTGTGGATGTCTCATCGCTGGAAGTGTTCAAGGTCAGTTTGGAGCAACCTGGTCTAGTGGAAGGTGTCCCTGCCCATGGCAGGGATCTTTAGATGATCTCTAAGGTCCCTTTCAACCCAAACTATTCTGTATTTCTGTGATTTCTAAATGTTCTACCACTTTGGTGTTCAAAATTATGTCCATGTGAACATTGAGTTTAACAGGCCCTTGGAAGAGATTTGTTGTAATTTTTTATGTTGAAGTGTGGAATACAAACCTGGGCAGGAATCAAGGTCTTTCAGTCAGCATCCTACAGCAGAGCTTTTCCTTTCTTTAAGCAGTTTAATCTAACAGGTAAAGCATGAAAAGAAGTTATCTGGAGGCAACAACACTTTCCCAAGTGGCAGAGCCTGTGTTAGAAACCACATTATGTGGCCTTGAGTTGTGCAATGCCACATCCTCCAGTGTGGTCTCCTGCTTCAGCTGTCCCTGGGACTGAACTGTGGGGAGGGCACCTGTTTATATATTTGTTTATATATATATATATGTTTATATATAAGTATCGAAGACCAATGACATAATAAGCAGAAGAGTGGAGTACCTGTAGTCCCCCCAGGTTGTTTTCTGTGCAGTGGAAACAAACTAATAAAACGTATCCTTACTAAGATTTTGTTCCTGCTGATATGCTGGCTGGACAAGGTTTGCTATCAGTATTTTGTCAGGAAATTCACTAAATTGACAGGAAAGGGGATGTTATTTATTAGTGCCCAAAACAAATGCAAATAAACACAAATAAATGCTATTCTTTTTTAAAGCTGAGGTGAATCCCTGTAAAACAAAGTCACTTTCATTTCGTCTGTCTGCTTTGTTGAAATAGAGGTCTATGAAGAGAAAAAGGTTACTTTTTGAGATTTAATGCCCTGAAAATTTACAGGCTTGATGCTTAAGCAGTAGTAAGTGAAGCATTAAGGCATTTCTTGGGGATTAATGACTGGCTGGGAGGAGTTGATGGCTTGAAGAATAGCTGAGGACCATTAACCTCCACTGGTCATTAATCTTCAAAGACTGCCTTGAATACTGAGGTCATTATTGCTATAGAAAATAAATATTTGAGGAGGGGGAGAGAAGGATCATGCAGACTTCTAAAATACATGGTTTGAATGGTTTAGTAGCTACCTTGTCTATCACATGTCATGGTAGGTGAACAGTCGCTAATATTGTTTGTCTACAGGATTAATAATAGTTTTGTATTTCCATTGCTCAGGTTGGTTTTATTCATTAATTCAGCTGTAAAATTCATAATATTGGGATAAATACAGTTGTAGAAATATGACTGTAAGGTGTGTACTTGTTTTAAAAGCTGTGGATCAGCTGTTCATGTGGTCCAGCCTTGCCAGAAGGAATGTAGGTAAGCAGACTTGTGTCTGCCTGTTCCACACCCATAACTAGTTGTGCAGGGGAAATCCAGTTAAAATCTACCCTGTTACTCTAGAGTTAAAGCAAATTGATATCAGTAATATGCTCAATTTGTTAAGGTACATGGAGATTATACAAAACCAAACCTGTATGTGCTTCTTGAGGGAGATTTGAAGATTAGCAAAGACCTTTAAGATCGTCTAGTCTGACTTCTCATAAACTCTTGACCAAAAATTCCTGCCTTGAGTTCAAAGTCTTGTGATTGAATTAGCATGTGTCTTTTTTAGAAGAAATTCTCAATCTTCATATACATAATTCATTAGTTTAGGCACATACCAAGCTTATGCCTGGAAACGTTTCCGTAGTTCATCTACTGTAGTATATTTTTATATTCTGGTGTTAGATATCACCTGTCAGAAGTTATTTTGTGATTTTCCACTCAGTAGTGTAATAGATTTTCTTAAGTGAATTTTTGATATTCTGAGCAACTCTTATGGTTGCAATCTCTGACTCCATTTTCTTGCCAGGAGTCTGAGAATGTGAGAATTAAACTGAATTCTAAGAGGAGAAAAGACTGAGACAACCATGGCTTTGTAATCTTCATATTTTCCACAGGAAGGAGTATCTGGAAAGCAGAAACTTCATATGGATTGCAACAGCAAAATTAAGTTAAAGACTTCCTAAACAGCTGTGTATAATATCAAGTTTGAAAGTGTGAAAAAGATGCTGAAAGTTCTTTTTCTGGTTCATTCTGTAAAATCTGCCTTTTTCTACCAAAACATTTTAAATGGGAGACTTTACCTCAAGTGAAAGATGAATTAATCAATTTAAGCCTAAGGCAAGACAAGGTGTATGTCAAGTTACAAGTTTTTGGTGAAAAGCTGTCTGCTGCTGGGGTTGATGTGTGCAAGTTGCATAGCAAGCCATGCAATGGAATTGAAAACTTAGGAATAAATACATGTCTGGTGTTGAAAAGTGAATGAAACAGACTTGCACTGACACTTAGTGCTCCCAGGAAAGATTTTTTTCTTGTAGAAATGAAAAATTAATGAGAAACAGGCGACAACTGCAACATCACGTTATACTGAAGGAAACTGCTACCTGTAGCTTTTTCATAATTGAGAAACCAAAATAGCTCTCCAGAAATCAATAAAATGGGTTTTGTTTCTCTGAGGGCTTGTAAACATTTAACAATCTTAACATTTGCAGCTGTGTGCAGTGTTCAACAGTGTCCATGCATATTTTTTTGACATACGGATGGACCAACATAGAAGAATGTTTACAAATGCTTACAAATATGTGTCACACACATGAAGGCCTGAAAATAACTAGTAATTGAACTGAAAACCCAAACATCCCGGTGACAGCAAGATATAAAGTGAAGTGTTGCAGAATTCTGTGTTTTAAAACAGATTGTCCTGCCTATACTGCAGCCAATGACTGCAGCTAAATGTAGATCCTGACCAAGAGAGTTGTATGGTCTTGTGAATTAACAATAAGTAAATTCTTGGTTGCTGGCTGTAAAATGTTTGAAAGAATTTCAGTGCCTTCTTCACGTGAACCATCATTAACTGGGAGCATTCACAGCTCTGCCATTAAATGGGTTTGTGGAATTTGTTTGTCAAATAATCACTGTGGGGCATAAAGGAGGGCTGTGATTCTGCAGTGTTGGCTGTGGTGGAAAGGTTTGGGCAGACACTAGAAGGACTTGCTGGGTTTTGATTTCAGAGTCAAAAGAGCAGAAAATTATTTCAAAAGTAGCTTTGTAACTCGTGCATGAATTTTATACCAAAGGGAGAGCGGCGAGTTCTCGGTGTAGAACTACTTTGGTATTTTCTGCCAGTTCCAGTGTTTTCTAGAAGTCATCATCACAGCTGCAGCCACATAGAGGAAATCAGGGATATTGGATTTGCTGAGATCCTGGTAATCAAAGCCTAGCAGGTAATAATAGAGGCTGGCTATGATGGTGATTAACTGGACCACAGTTGTTTAGCAGGAAGGTAAATTTTATGGGAACTTGAAGTCCAGGCCAGAAAATAACTGAGGTGATGACATTGAATGAGGGCTCGTTGTAAATAAGTGCAAAAAACAATGGCCAGTTGGAGACATTAACTCTTTAGACCCAGGATCCAAACATCCTGGTGACAGTCACCTGTCACATCCTCGGTCTTTCCTTGGCAATTTGCATTAAAGGATGATGTTGAATAAGCCTCCTTTGAAACACCAATACAGTTTGCTTGCTGTACCTCAAGTAACCTGTCCTTGAAGGAAAAGAGTACAGAACCAGTAAACACAGGACATGAGCAAAAACATGACTTACTAATTTAGACCAGAATTGTAATCTCTGTAGTTATTGTATCTCTGATGGTAACCTTTAACAGATGGCTAATTAAAAGAGAAGGGTTAAAGAAACCCCTTAAGAGGCAATTACAAACCAAAAATAAAACGTCTTATTCAAATTTCCTGAAATATTTTTTTTTAATTTACTAAAATGCTGTATTGAATTTTTAATGATAAAATGCATATGCTTGGGGTGGTTAAATATATTTGTAAAGGTCAATCTGAGAATAATAATTTTAGTAGTAATGGTATACTCTCTGTACTTCTGAAAGTGGTGACTATAATAGAATGTTCTCTATCTGAATGAGTGAAAATATTCATCACGTAAGGATTAATGAAATGTAAGTGTAGCTGTGTTAGTTTGCTCTGGCAAGTACCACACCTGTTTACATTTGAATCCATTGCAATGCAGTTCTGCATGAGGTTTTTTCTTACCTCTGCTTCGTTTAATGTTTGTAAACATATAGAAAAATGACAAATGTTTCACGTGTGTTTGTTATCCAAGCTTCATTATTCAGACTTTTAGCAGGTGTTGGCTTTTGACAGGATGAATAAACCACTCCCATGGATGATAATCTGACTGCTCAGCTTGAGCAGAGGAAACATTCACAGGTGTGAGAGTGCAGGAACTGGTAAATTGGATCATTTCAGTATCTCTGTGTTATTGGTCCTTCTGATCTCCACTGACTCTTACCAGTTAATCTGCTTTCTTTGGACCACTGGTTGTATCACTCCTCACCTTTCTAGAGAACTTGTACATATTTTACATGAAACTTTGAGACATTCACTGCTGCATATCTGCCAAAGTGAACGCTGACCCTTTCATTTTGCATTTTGCTTCCCAAATCCAACCTGTCCTGTTCTTAATCCCTGACAATGCTTTTCCTTCCACATCAAGTAACTCCCTTGGTAATCTCTTGCAAAAGAACCTTGACAAACACTCATGCATTTCAATTATAATGCATGAGTAGCCATAACTTGCTGACACTGTTCATTCTTTAATTCTGAATTCCAAAGCCTCTTGATATATTGTTAATCAAATATTTGGGGTTTGTCATCTGGCTAGTTGAAAAATCAGGAAATAGTAACTGTAAAGTATTTGAGTATTTATGAGAGAGATGTACTGACTGTTTCAACAAGGACCTATCACATTTATCCAGTGCTTCTTATTTCTGATGTACGTCAGTTTTGTCTGCAGCAATGTGTTGCCTGGAGTTGTGATTGGTAATCAGCAGGTTTCTGAGATAGCTTTGACCATCTGCTCATACAGGATTTTTTGAACAATCTATCTAATTCCATATGATCAGAATAATCCCAAATGAAAGGAGCTGTGCACTAATCACTGTGCCATTGACCTTGGCTTAATTTGTTGACTTTTTTTTTTTAAAGTATAAATTCTTCTTTATGCAGTTTCAGTAGTGTTTCAGTTTTGGAACAAAGAGGAACTAACAAGGAGAACATTTTTCTTCATTGATATGAGCTGCAATTTTCGCTGTTTCAGGCGTTTCTGGTGAGAAGGAATTGCATACAGTGGAACAGATTTAAACACAAAGAAATGGTTTTTTGGACTC
The DNA here is from genome assembly GCF_036250125.1 of Pseudopipra pipra. Lineage (NCBI taxonomy): Eukaryota > Metazoa > Chordata > Aves > Passeriformes > Pipridae > Pseudopipra > Pseudopipra pipra. Next base: position 5,885,783 of record NC_087559.1, read on the forward strand.
AGTGAAAGTCCTTGGAGGTTTAGATACACTTCTAATTTGGATCAAAACTGGAACTGTTCAGAAGTTTGTGGGGCAAAGAGATTTTCTTGATGCTTTACTTTTGATACGTTTTAAATTTTTCATCCAGGTTGTGTTTAATTCAGAACAGAGTCAGCATTCCAGGAAATGCCAACAGAAAAGCCTGTTGGTTTTTCTGTTAGGTGTGATATAGGACTTTTTGGGTGTCTTGAAGCAGAATTTTGAAACATTGCCCAGTTGTTTGTGGAAACAATTAAATTCATAGGCTGAAGTCAAAGGACTAATTCAAAAGCCTTTGCCAGTCTGCAACTGGCAAAGGATTATAAATGGGTATATCTGTCTGCTGCAGACACTGAAGACAAACAACAAAGTGAAACTTTGATAATGAATGTTTTATTATCTGTTGTTATTCAAGAATCATTCACTTGACTTCATGGATTATAAAGTTAAATTGTTTCTCTGCCTTTCCCACTCCTTTTCCCATCACACCAAGGGAAACGAGTTTGCAATACTGTGCATGAGTTACAGGTATTTAAACAAAATAATTGATTTTTAAATGCCTGTATTAGACCTCTGGAGCAATCCTGCATTAAGTCTGTAAGAAATTTGGTGTTTTGTTAGTTCAAGGTTAACTACTATGAAAAAGAGCATTTAGAAGGAAGTGGCAACATGCTGTTCTAGTCTAGGTCATGGCACGTCTTTTGTGTCCTTAATTGTATGTGTTGTAGTTTTTTATTTGTTTATTTTACCAGCAGAAGGTTTTTGTCTGTCAAAGATGTCACTTGTGCAACATGCCTGCATATTACTTTTATTCTATTTGAATATACTGAGCTTGTAAAGATCTTGTACATTTATTTTTCCCATTTAAGTGGGGAAAAAAGCATACAAATGCTGCCATTGTGTTCAGAACCGCATTCAAGAAGCGGATTACATCTCTGGTCTATTTTGAAATAATATTCCTACAAAGAATTCAGTCTTTTACCATAAGCAATATAGTTCACTCTGTCTTCGTATTGACTCCTAATTGTTGGCATTACAGAAGATTAAAATAAGGTCTTACAGGGAGTGCAATCACACAGTCTTTCAGATCTAAACAGCTGTTGATATGGAAAGCAAACTATTCTTGCAAATTATTAAAGCCTGAAATTAAATAAGCTCTTATACATTTATTTTTTTGTATCTGAAACTCAGCCTTTATGCTTTCAAAATAATACAGGCTTCCAAGCAGTTAATTCCAGTGACAACTTTTCACAGCTTAAGAGTTACCTTATTTTTACAGAATTAGTCTTAACCCGTGGCCTTTAACATTTTACCCACTCAGGCAGGCATTTTTCAATTAATAAGGGGGCTGGCACCTTAGCAATGAATAGACACAGGGAAGCCTGCAATTAATAGATAACCCAAAACAATACTTTTAATAGCTCATGATTGAGCTTATTTAATAAGTAAGAAGATTTTCTCACTTTAAACAAAGAATAAGTGCATGTGTGGGAGATTAGCAGTGTGCATCAGGGGGATGGCATTGTCTGGGCTGAAAAGAGCTGCACATCTGTAGATAGTTGATAATTCGGATAATTATGCATTTATGTGTAACTGACTATTTCATAATAAGAGAGGGGTACAAGTTTGGGGTTTCATTTTGTCTGACTTAGGGAAATGATTAATTACAGAGCTGTATTTCGTGTCAATTTGTGAATAAATATGTTTAGCATTCATATGGTTGTTTACAAACAGGAAACCCACACCGCTTGCCAACAGTTTGATTAAAAAAAAAAAATCATTCAATTCATCACTAATTCTCTGTAGGAAAGATCTTTACATTTGTGTAGTTTGGCATTTTGTAATTAAATTCTTCTAAAACATTTTAATTAGGCAGAAGTAAACCAGAGTCCTTTTGTTTGCTCTTTGTAAACACTCGGAGATGTCACAGAGGTGAGAGCTGTCAAGAGTGCTGCAGGGTATCTTGGCTTTTGAAGAGTGCTCAGCTTGAGGCTTTTTTAGTGTGTCCACACTTAGTTGGGAGATGACTTTATCAAATCAAATAGTAAATTCCAGAAGCCAATTTTCAGTTCAAGTTCTACAACTACGTGTTGGTTCCCTAAAGTCCAGCTGTGGTAAAACACTTTAGACTGATGTCTCACAGAAATGTTTTTGTGATGTTTTCCACACAAAAGAGAAGGATCTTCTGGAACAGGGACTTGTTGCAAAGCAGTTTGGTTTTGCCCACTGTTTTTTTTGCAACCACCAGTGAGGACCACTGAGTTCCCATGCCTTTCAAAGGACCTGGATAATGGAAACCAAAAGCTCTGGTTTCATTTTGCCAAGAGTCTTACCTTTTTCAAGCTGTGAGGTTTTTGGGGGGTTGTAGATGTGATGGCTAAAAGGTGTCAGTGCAGTGCCATGGAGGAATCTGAATGGAAAGCTGCTTTTAGACATGACAAGGTGCATTAAGATGACTGTTTAGTTTAGCTGGAGGCTGTCGCCACCTGGCAGGACAGAATCTAGGCAGGAACCTACCCTGTTGATGCTTCTAAAAAAAAAGGTGGGAATGACACAGAGCTGTTGGAACAAGTCCAGAGGAGGCCACCAAGATGATCTGAGGGCTGGAGCACCTCTGCTTCGGAGACAGGCTGAGAGAGCTGGGGGCGTTCAGCCTGGGGAAGACAAGACACAAGTGAGAACTTACAGCACCTTCCAGTACCTAAAGGGGCTCCAAGAGAGGTGGAGAGGGACTTTCTACAAGGGCTTAGAGTGATAGGACAAGGGGGAATGGCTTTAAATTGAAAGAGGGTAGATTTAGATTAGATATAAGAAATAGATTCTTCCCTGTGAGGGTGGGGAGGCCCTGGCACAGGTTGCCCAGAGAAGCTGTGGCTGCCCCATCCCTGGAAGTGTCCAAGGCCAGGTTGGACAGGTCTTGGTTCAACTGGTCTAGTGGAAGGTGTCCCTGCCCATGGTAGAGGTTGGAACGAGATGATCTTTAATGTCCCTTCCAACCCAAACCATTCTATGAAAGAGATTATGATGAGCCTTTAAGGGCTTTGGAAGTGAAGGCGAGGCTTTCCTGATTAATCAGCAATACTGTGGCAGGCTGTGGCTCAGCACGAAACACCCACTTGGAAATGTTTCTCTGTAGTCTCTCTTTTCTGTTCTGTTTAGCTACTACTGTGCATAAGTACTTAAAAAGTAATTAACAAAAACTACATGCAATACATGCATTAAACTGTTTCTGCCTGCATTAATTTCCCTGGTTGTAATCATTTGCATTGTTTTCTTTTGAAATATGGACTTTGAATTCACTTCTACAGCTTAGCCCAGATCACAAATTGTTCTCAGTACTATGGATATTGGAAAACAAGGTGTGTCTCTCAAGTGAGGAAATAGATTCTGACAATGGGAATTCTTCCCTTCTGTGGATCATCCAGGAGGGAAATACAAAAAAAAAAGTTGCCATGAGAAGATAAAAATGTGCAACTTCACTTTTATGCTCTCAAAGTGTAGAATAAGTAATCTACTTTGGCTGTACTTGCTTATCTGATTTTGAGATTAAAAGGTATGAGAGACTGCTGGACCTACCTGTGTGTTTAGCATTAGATATTGCCACTGAGTTTTTCACTACAGTAAGGTTCTGAATCAATTTTTGATTTGTGAGTTGGCTCTTTGGTTGGATATTTGGAGTCCTACACCAAGGAACTCTGTTTAATTTGCCAGTTTAATACAGCACTGAACATGGCAGAAAATCTGAATTTAGAAAAAGTCTCCTACTGAAGTCAATTGTCAGCTTTTGGCTGTGTGAAAGCTGGTTGGTTGTATAACTGAGTGTTTGCTGACTGTTTGTTTTCATCATACTTAGTTTCAGGTGTTATGAGAGCATACATTTGAGGTTTGTTCTGACATTTTGTGCAATTTAATGTGGGAGTTTTAAATCCTCATAAGGTTTTTCTAATTCTCTTTGAAGTTAACAAGTATCTAGGAGAGCCATTTTTGAGATATTTTCCTTGACCATACTGCAAAATCACTTGTGAAGCAGGGGAATATGGTTAACAGAGACACCTACAATTCCATGTGGTATTCTTTACAGAACCAGGGTGAGATATAAGAAGCAGACTGTGATTTACATGTGTCTCATGTTAATTTTAATGTACTTGGCTCCCCATGGTTGCCTTGAGCATCTCAACCTTGATTAATCTAAAGTTAAATTCCTTTATGCTGGCTTATCTTTGATTGTTTTATGCTCACTCCATCTGTTTCTTAATGTAGCTCTATAACTTCTTTCACAGTTCAGATTTGCTGATTATATCACTTTGGGGTTGTGGCTAAAACATTCAGCTCTGGTTTTACTACAAGATGCTTTGATAAACTTGTGAAAAGTGGATGGGAGATCATTATCGAATAATTATTTCTCTGAAGGTGATTCCTTTTTTTAATGCAGAAAATAGGTAAAAAAAGTTCAGTGAAGATGAAGATGATAGGTCAAATTATTATCACTGATTTGTACTTGTCAAAAGAGTCAGGCCAATCTTTTCCGCCTTGCTATAAAGAAAAAATGTTAAGTTGCATTTTATGATTTTGCAAGTAGCAAGAGAACCCAAAGAAGTATGTAGAACCACTTTGTCAACTTCTGAGTCATCCCATTTTGCAATAATCCAGTTCTTAGCTTAGCATCCTGTTTGTGGGGATTTTATTACTGGTCATTAATTTTTAAACTGTCACTTTTTTTTTTTTTTTTTTAATTTAAATTGCTTTATATAAACCTTGCAGAAGATAAAGATCATTATCCATCTTTGAGCAGTCCTGTTCGGAGCTGAATGTCTTTCATACATAATGCCAGAGTGGACAGTCTTTGGAAAGAGGCATTTCTGGAACAAAAATTCTCACTAATGTTTAGGTGGCAGCAAGTCCTGCTGGTCACCAGCAACTAAAGTCTGGGAAGAGTCTGAGCTGATGGGTGGTCAGGAAATGTTGCAGACTGAGTTTAGCAAGATGTGAGGAGAATGTACTCATTCTGCCTATGTTGTCTTCCATTTAGGCCAGGGAACTGGCTCCTCTCCCTCTGGGTGAGCAGCAGAGCCTGAATGAAGCAAGAGAAAGATGGCAGAGATCAGCCGTGCTTAAGTTTGTTCCCCATGAGGACAAAGTCATTGGTATTAATTTCAGTTCCCACCTTCTGATTGAGATCCTATGCTTGTAAGGATAGGAAAGAGCAAGGAATTCATTGTATTAAAATAAAAAGAGAAGTAATCAAAATCCCCCTTTTTGATCACTTGTCCAGTGCCACAGACCTGATTGATGCTGAGTGGTAACTGCTGAGACTACACAGTTTTGTAATCATTCAGACACTAACTATTTTATGATTTAATTTGGACAGGGGTTGCATAGATGAATTAAAGAAATTATGGATATACACTGTGTTTTAATGGAAGAGTGTAACTGCATTGAGTGAGATTTGGACCTGAGTTGATCTGAATCTATTTTTCTCCAGTAACCAGAGGCAGGTTCCTAGAGAGAAACACAAGAAGAGGACAAGAGTGTGAGGACACTTTCCTGATAGATTCCCCCTGCTTCTTAGTGATCTTTGATGGACTTGTAAATACAAGTCTTTGGTGGCTTTCTTACCAGGAATTTGTTACTGTATATTCTCATTTCGTGTAAGCTTTTGACGTAAACAACATCCTGTGGTAGCGTTTCACACAATAACTATACTCTGTATTTAAAAGTAACAGTAAAGGGACCCCTTTTGTATTTTCACCATCTCTGGCATTACAAGAACTAAGGACTAAGAAATAAAATTACCCAGAGGCAGGTACAGAATGGTTCCACCTGGTTCCCTTATTCCCTTGCCAGTTGCAGTCTTTGCTCTATATCCTCCTTCTGCTTTCTTTGCTGAGATGGAAAGTCGTGGTTTATTTAATCTTTCTGTATACAAGACTTGTCCAACATCTTTATCACTCTTCTAAGTACCTTTCTGAGTTTTACTATTTCTGCTTTGGTTTACTACATGTTAATAGTGAGCTGATTTTTATGTGGTAGTAATTTGGAACCTAATGAGCACAGCAATTTGCAGTTTTGATGACTGCAATGTTACTGTAAAAGAATGGGTTTTAATTATTTGGAGATTTCAGATGTGTATGTGCAGTTCAGTACCCATGACAATGCATTTTTAATCTTTAATTAAACTTCTTGAAGTACAGAATTCCTTTTTACAAGTTTCCATTGTCTCAGTAAGAAAAGCAGCCTGACCTATATAGGAGCTTCTGGTGCATTTCATTTGCTTCTGCACGGGGAGTACATGTCAGAGATGCTTCTCAGGTGGCAAAAAGGAAGATCCCAAGTCTCTCTAGAGCACAAGAATAAGTGTTCATCTCTCTTCTCCCTTGTGAGGGGTACTTCCACTTGGTATTTGATACCCTAAATCAATATAGTATTTATATTTCAAAGGCTATTTCTAAAGAGGAAATAAAGATAGGTTCTGTTGAAATACTTGAACTAGTCATCAAATCAACACTTCTATTTAGTCAAGCCCTGTTGTGGATATTAGTGACTGGACCTCTCACTAGTATTGGTTTTGGTGATTTGCCAAATGTCCTTTACACACCACAACACAGCGACCAGGGTAACACTGTTTGAAGAGTTCCTCTGGCAGCAGCCCATGCTGTGGATTGTGTGCTGCTCCAGCTCCATTTCATCACATATCCATGCTCTCCAGGTACTCCCTCTTTTGAGGGTTATTGCATTTTTTTAGTTTAAACCATTTAAAATTGACCTTTTCCCCACACCTTAAGATGTGATGAAACTGTTCACAGATGCACCCCAGGGCACAGCATGTTGTTGAGAAAACAGGAATGCATCTCTACCTCCTGCGTCACGTGCCTAAATAACGATCACATCACTACACTGTTCTTCAGAAAGCTGATTATTGTTTAGCAAAAATCTAATTGGAACTCCAGACACTAAGAGCATTAGAGAAAGTGTATGATGTGCCTTTGAGAAATTAATCTGAAGTACAGAGGCAAAATTCAGCAAATATTGGATCAATTTTTATAGACTTTGCTGTTGTGAAAGAACTACTTGCAGCCATGCTGCTGTATAAACTGTCTTGGATGAGTGGTTTTGGAGGGTGTCTGTGACTTATCATGCTAATATGGAACAGCAACATGAATTCCCTCAGTACTTAATGACCAGTGCTTACTGCTGGTGCCTGCAGGACAGGTGGTGTGGCTGCATCTGGATTTTGCTTGAATAATATCCGTCCAATCAGGCCTAAACATGCAACTACCCTTAGTTCTGGGTGCACAAAGAGGAGTTTAAAAGAAATCTGTATTACTGCACTCTCTTCTGACACACGTGAATTGATCATGTGTTTTTTTCAGTCTTGCAATACGTGTTCATATAGGTAGTTGTCATCCCTATATTGTTCTGCAGTGTGATCTGCTCATCCAGGGGCTCAATCTCCTTGAAGCTCAGATATTTAAGTTTGCAAAATACAATTGTTCTAGGAACTACCTGCTGCACTTTATCCCCAAAACAATACTTAAAGCTGTTGTCCTGATTCTCAAATATATTTCAGAACAGTGGTCTCAGTATTTTCTTTCCCTCTTTCCCTCTTTTTCTTTGTTCTTGTCCCTATCTATCATAAATAAGGATTATATTAGGAAGTTGTTGTGCTGCATATCAGTGAAAGAACATGCCTGTGTGGTTGAAGACACCCCCTGCCTGCTCTGCCTGGATCATTAAGGAGGGGTTTGTGGTCTCTGGGCAGGACAGGGCTGATCCCTGGCCAGGTGGGAGCACAGGCACAGGAAGCATGTGATAGTTTGCATCTTCATGACCACACCTCAAGTGTGATCCCATTCCAAGGGCTGCATGGGAATGATGGATTGTTGTGATGGGTGTGTCTGTGCCAAGGCTCAGGCTGTGCAGTATGTGCGTCCTGCAGATGAGGAAACACTCCCAAAACCATCTTGATCTGAGACTTCTCACTGGAATTCAATCAAAATAAAGGTTTCTGAGGCCACGGTGCTGCCTGCCGTGATATTTTGGAATTTGAAAGAGTCTGTGTGTCTGGAATTGGAATATTTCTGTTCCCAAAACATAGGCTCCTTGCAGCTGGTCAAAGGAAGGGCTCCAGGGACTGTTTCCAAATACAGCACTGTGCTGTGTAATCTGCCAGTCTTCATTTCATCTCATGCTATTAATTTAATGAGCTCTGATCCCTTAATTTTTATTCTTGTGTCAGTGCTACAGAGAATTAAGACAAAATCCCATGGTGGAGATGTTCCTGGTGGTCTGTTCTGGGAGGTGTCTTTAGTTTTGGAAGGTACCAGAGCTCTCCCTGCCCCAGAACCCTCCTGACCTGCATGGGCCACAACCTGGATCTGGTCAGCCAGCAGAGGATTGTTGCTGAATTGTTTTCAAACCAGCAAAAGCCAGTAAATGTGTATCCTGTTCTGGATCCTGAATTTGCTGTAAGCAGGAAGGACTGAAGACTGTAAGCTGGTTGATTTAGCACACCAGAAACTGGACCCACAGAAAAACTGTGGTATTTGGGACTCTTAGAAAGGCACCAAAGGAGTTGTGTTTTAGAAAGGCTCCCTCCAGTGCCAGGCCAGGTACTGCCATCTCACCTGCCATCCAAGGAAAGGGCTTCACTTCCAGTGGGATGTGGCAGGACCAGGACGTTCGCTCTTGGTGAGACTTGTGTTCCTCAGGAACATCTTGAATACAGGCCAAAAATTATCTTGGGATAAAATCCTTACTCGATTTTTCCTACCTGTCAGTTGGTCCCCCCAGACAGAAAAATCCAAATTTTTTTTTGGAGATTTATCAGAGTTCCTTTCCTGCCAGGGCATCAAGGTGCATTACCACTGAATTTAAAACCTTGACCTGTTTTAGAATAGTACAAGACATTCAAAATTACATTGTATCAGCATTTCTTCACCTGACTGCAAGCTTTCTTGCTTTGCTTTTTGTTGATTCAGCTTCCTTAAATTTATCACCTTCAGACTTTCAAAATTCCATCCAAAAGAGGCAGAGTAATATTTTGCATCATTTTTTATAAAGCAAAATCAGATAGTTTGGCTTTAAGTAAAAAAAATAATGCTGCTCTCCTCTCCAGAGGGGTTTTTACATCTCTGTTCCACATTGAATTGCACTGTCCTCTAGTGGGTATTTTAAGCAAATGTTTTTGTGTTTGTAAATCTTTCGTGCTGCTTAGATACAGTAAGTTTAATCTTTATTTTCAAATGAACCGTAAATGTCTGAGATAAAAAGCTGGAGAATTAGAGTAATATTTCAAAACTGAATAAGAAAAAATTACATTTGACCTGTGGCCCAAGTTGTACCAATATAGAGATATATATATAAAGATGTTTGTATCTGACTTATCAGTTGGAGCAGAAGGATAAAGAGTGAAGATGCAAGTGTATGGCTTCTGTTTTATTACATTTTATTACTTTTTATTGGGAATTGGAGATAGTCTGCTTCTTTCATATTGAAACAAATTTGGTAACTATGAATGAATGAATAATAAAGACCAATGGAATAATAGGAAGGATTAAATGCACCTTATTGGATTCAAAGTGGAGAACTGTGCAGCCCATTTTACCCAGTGGTTTGGGTTTTTTCCTTAATATTACTACCTACCTCTTAAAATGCCCTTCTTTTTAACTGGGATTCCCTGAGATTTGAGGTGCAAATCATCTCTGAAGATCAGAATAGGAATATAAAAGTTTTAGGTGGCAGTGCTTGTCAGGTTTGTGTGTGTTTGCAGTAGTGGATGTCTGGATCCAGCTGCAGGTGACAGCACCTTTATTTTCCTTCCATGAACTGGGAATACATCTGGATCCTCGGTGCTTGTGTCCCAGCTTGTGTCCTGTGAGCTTCCCCACAGTCTTTAACATGTTTGAGTGACTTGAAATATCATCCTTGCACGGTGTTAATTCTGTTGAATGAAGGAGGGAAGAAAAAAATGCCTGTCATTGTGCTGCTGACTTGCTTTTCTTACTTATTTTCTGGCACCTTAATGACTTCATTTGGTGAAAGAATGTGCTTTTGCAGACACAAAGTAAGACTCTGCTGACCAGAAGGGTTGGGAGACAAGATGCATGTTTTAACCTCAAAAAATGCTGTGAGCCTCCAGGCAGGAGCATGTTTGCCAGCTGTACCATGCAAACCCAAGCCTTCCACATAGATGTGCCCTGTGGCATCCTGGAGAAGAAAACTTGACAAATACAGTCTGTTTCCTGCTGTCTGGGTGCACTTTTAGCTGATGAAAGAGTTAGGAGTGGTCAATAAATGAATTCACTTAGCTTGAAATGTGAAGATGTTTTTTTTCAGATTTCAATCAAACAAACCATGAGCACATCCTCTGCATGTGTAACTTTTATTGTTGCTGCAGATGTAGTTTTACCGACAATTGCTGAATAAAATACACGGACTGAGCTTCAGAGTCACAATTTCCAGGAAGGCCAGAGATTACATTGGTGATTTTATAATAATATTTATAGTTCTCTGTGTGAGCATTCATGCATCTCTGTGTGCATATAAGGGAAAAGATGAGAAAGAGCGGTGGAGTTGAAAGAGTTTCTCAAAAAATGCACTAGCAGAAACTTTGATTAAAGGGATCTGAATGTTGGAATAATCATGGTTTTGAGCTGTCTTTATGTCAGCCATTCCAAAATGTTTCTTTAAAGACCATATTTTAAAATTTCTATTAAAAAAAAAATGGGAATACTTATACAGTGTACTATTCAGTAGTATTCAGAAGAAATCTGTACTGTACAGTCATTTGGGCTTTGATTTTTATTGGACAGTTCTCTAGTTGTATTTCTGGCCTCACATTTTTGTACATAACTAATACTCAACCTTATCCTGAAAGGCAGTAGCTCAGTGGTTTCACTATTGCTGGCACATTCCCACCTTGCCTCAGGTCCTCACAGCACGTTGGGGGCTCTTCCTTCAGGGCCAGTATTGGTTTTGTCTGCAGGGTCAGTCGGATCCAGAGGTTTTTGGATCCACAGAGCTCAGATGCTGATATGGCAACAGGGGAGGGGTGTTTATGTGCAGGACAGGGAGGGGGAAAGCAGGACAGATTGTTTGGTGTCTGCCTGTACTTGGGTCTGCCTGTACTTGGGTCATCTCCAAATGATTATGAAACCTCAGCCTAAGCTGAATTGCATTCCTGGTTGGATTTCTGTTCTTTGTGAGATTCAGAGCTTGACTCCGTGTGAATTACCCGTTTGGAGCTGCAGCACGTTGTTATCTTGCACCTGTTGTAGTTGTTTTGTGGTAACAGCAAAGGTGGAAGATCAAAGAGAAGCAACAACTTTCAAGTGTCAGGTTTTTGTCCCCTCTCTTTTTGTGTACAGAACTTGTGCTGTAAGTGCAGGCTCAGGTCAGCAGACTGGAATGCAGTGGCTGCAGACAGCCAGACGTCCCCAGTATAGATTTATAAATGGGCTTTGGGAAAGGTGGAACGTTTTATAGGTCCTGCCTTCATTAAACCTTAACTGTATGATGATCAGAACTCGGTGTGCATTTTGTTAGGGCTAAGAACATTTTGGAGAAAAAAATAATAGGAGGATATAGTAAATGCACACACACTTTATCTGATTTTTCAGAGAGCAACCAGGTGTGTTAAAGCTACTTCTGCTGTACTTAAAATGCCCTTAGTTGTGAGGAATCTGGCAGCCTGGTGGATCATGTCAGTGATCCAATACAATTCTAACAGTAATCTCCTACCACCATTACTTTGCTTAGTATACAATTACACTTATTTGGGTTGGGGGGAGTGGTGTTGGTGCCAAACATTCAAAGCAGATTTGTGGGCTTTGACAAAGCTGACTTTACAAAAAAACCACTGTAAATTAAAACTATTCATTTTATTAATAAAGCAACATAGATTTCATATAGATACAGCTATACATAAATATATCTAGTTTCTTATATAAAGAGAAAAATTACACTGTCTGTCTGCATATATGTTCTTATAGCATTTTGAATTGGGATTAATGGATATTCCAGTATCTGCAAAGATTTGATAGGATATCAAACATGAAGACAGTGATGGTGCAGCACTCAGTTTCTGTCCCTTTGGCTTCCCAGCATTGGTGCTGAGGCCGGGCAGACTGTGGGTTTTTACCACCATTGATGGTGATATCCTCATGCTATTGAGGGTTCCCTTGTTTCTCCAGAGGAATCCATGATCAGTTGCAAGTACATCTGATGGTGATTTCACATCCATCAGTTGTTTTGGTGGATGAAAAAAAGCTTAACCCGTGGACATGCTGCTATCTTTAGTTAATAATTTAACGTTTAATAATGTTGCTGAAGTAGAAAAAAAATTATAAGGCATGCTAGTGGGTAAAAATGGTTATTAGGGTAATGATGTATTTAGTAGGCAGTTTGCCCTCTCCTTGATATGTCTGATAGTTCACATGCATTAGACACTCAGCATGTGGATATATAATGGTTCTGAGGTTTACTTTTCTCATAGACTCAAGTAATACAGAGATTGCGCATTCTCTGTGCACAGAAAACACTGTAAACCTCTTCATCCATCTGCTGGGTCTGAATGTTAAAGTTCTTTGAGCTGGAAATGCAGGATCTGGTCAGGCTACAGAAGCAAATATAAACAATGTTCACAGATTTCAGCAGAGTTAAAGTGAATCTCAGCATGATTTGAACTGATCTTGTGGCTTATTTGGAAAATTACAATAAAACCCAAGATCGAATTCTCTACCTGACTCAGTTTCCTGTTGATGGAATCCTTTTAGACTCTTCTCTAATTTAACAGTGTATTTTTATTAAAGCCAAGCATACCAACATCAATTATCCAAGCTGCATCTAATTTCCTTCAACTTTTTTTTTCCTTTTGCTGCCAATGGATTAGAAGGCCTGATTAAAATTCCGCTTGAGAGCTGAAAAGCAGATCCTTAAATGAGAATGTCTGAGTTAGGAATTAAAATATCTGTACTGGACATAATATCCTCCTCCTTATCTCTAATAATGTAAACACACTTGGTTAAGTTGATCTGTCACATGTCTGGTGCAATGTCCCTGAATTAGGAGGATGAATTAGAAGGGGTGGAATGGAGTGTGTGGCTTGTCCCACTGTTAGAATCTATCACTAGTGTGTTTTAGCACCAAATTGCTTTGCACAGAGATATCTCTGCCACAGGGGTTAATGTGATAAGAATTTGAAGGGCTCCATTTTTTCTTTTATGTTGTTTTACTTCATAACAGCAGGAAAGGTTTTGTATGCACAAGCAATAGGAGCAAGGCAGAGGAAAGGCCTTCTAAGCTTTTACTCTTGGTAGCTTCTGCAGAGTTAAGGATTTTGTAACACAAAGGTGAAATAAATAATTGCAATGGCATCACCAACTTAATATCCAGTAAAGCCTGAACTGGTAAATGAATGTATTTAACATGACATGAAAGTGTCAAATCCATAAGAAAGAGTTATAAAATAAATTAAATTGTATGTTCTGGTTTGACTGGGTTATAAATTTCCTTCTGATGCCCAGTGTACCTTGCCTGGGATGAGGAAGCCATGCCATGAGCCACATCCAGGCTGTTACTGTGCAGGCTCCATGAACTGAAAAGGTTGGTGTCATGTACTGGATCATTGTACCTAATCTCAGAGGGAGAAATTTGGCTATCACGGTTTTTATGGGAGTTTATTATTGCTCTACTTATATAGCATTAGAGTTTTTTCATGCTCTGAAGTCTTAATTGGATAACTAACTACACTGCAAATAGTAAGAGGAGACAAGAAGCAGGGGGAGGCAGTGTCCTGGCACATCAACACTACATCAGAGGTGGTGTCTAATAAATTTGAGAGGAGAAAATGGGGCTATGTCCCACATGCTCAGATGGAAGCTGTTTTGACCACTTTTGGGTGGCATCATGAAAAATCTTAGAGCTGAAAGGAGCAGCAGGTGATGAGCGAGATGTCAATGACGTGGTCCCGTTGCCAGCTTCATTTTATGACTGTGGTGTGAGCACTGGAGTTCAATTTTTGAGCAACCTGGTCTAGTGGAAGATGTCTCTGCCCATAGCAGGGGGTTGGAACAAGATCATTTTTAAGATCCCTTCCCACTCAAACCGTTCCATGTTTCTGTGATTCAGTGGTATGATGCAAACACTGCATTTACACCAGTAAATGAGGTTCTTGCAGTCTAGAGAACTGCTTAAGGACTGAGATAATTTCTCGTGGGAAGTAAAGCATTTGTTGAGCTGCCTTGTTTCCCTTTGGTACTGTGGATGGCAGTGTTAGTGCCAGTGGTGAGCCTTCAGTCTGTGCGTGTGACTGCACATCACAGGAGTTAATTGTCACGTTTTGTCTGCAGAGGAAATATTAAAGCTGATTGTGCAGAGCTCTAAACGTGTGTGACCGCAGGGGATTTCCTTGGTGCTGGAATGAGTCTGGCTACCTGGAGGTGGGCACAGTGAATCCGTTCATCCGGTGCAGGGAGTTGAGCATAACTGTGGTTGACATCATGCCCAAGTGAAATCCAGTGATATTTCATTCCTTCAGACCTAATCCCTTCTTTATCTTGTCGGTTTTTTGAGTCAACATGATTCTGGCAAAGCTGGTTTGTGACACCCAGTGAAGCTTGTTGTAGAGCACCCCAAGAGCTGTGGATTAGCCCCACTGTGGAATGAGAAACAGCACAACCACAACCTTATGGTGACCTCCTCAGCATAATAAGGCATGGTTGGAAGTCTGGTATATGTGCTTGGGTTAATATTATACTAACTTAGCAAGTGGAAAGAAATTATATTAATATCTTGTATGTATTAATGTCTTGTATGTTGTGCAGGGTAATTTAATTGTGAATTAGGTGCAGAAATTGCAGTTTCCAGAAACTGATGAATAGCAGTTTTTCGAGGTTATCAGTTAACCTGTTGTAATGAATGCTCTTCATTACATGCCTCTCCTTGTTAATTAGAAGGGATTTTTACTCCTCTTTATCAAGTCAGGGCAAGTATATTACCTTTTCCTCTGTACTGCTTTTGATAAAGTGAAGATCCAGATTGTTTTGTGAAGTGTCCACATGAATATTTCATTGCATGTGCATCACACATTCCTACACTATTGTCTGAGCTCCAACCTCTGATTCAATACATTTAAAAAAAAATCAAAATATTGTTTAAGCTCTTTTTATTTATACTTGCTGGTAGAAATTCACCTTTTTATGTACAATACTGTGTATATGACATTAATTACCATGCCAGTTTAGACCAAGACAATTAATCACTGCTGTACACTACAGCAACAATAGACTCAGCGTTCTCTGAGTGCAGAGGTGAAGCTTGTACCTTCCATAAATGAGAACCCGCTTGACTGAGGGTAATTTGTTCCCTGATTTGGGTCTTTTGCTTGTGTTTATTTATAAAACAAAGCCAAAACAACACATAAACAACCCCTTATTTATTTCCTGCTCGGTTTCTCTCCTCCAGGTTGAAGCAATCCTTGTAAACATATTTGGTGGGATCGTGAACTGTGCCATCATAGCCAATGGTATCACCAAAGCCTGTCGAGAGCTTGGGCTGAAAGTCCCTCTGGTGGTCAGACTGGAAGGTGAGTGCTGATGGTTTCAGACCCAAATCATCCCTCAGGTGCCCAGTAACCCACTTGGGCTTTTTTCTATCTCAAGGCTCTAAACAGATTGCTCCCACACAGTAAGAAAATGTCCAGTTCTCCAGCCATAGCATGACCTGAAGTCAATAAACTCGTGTTTCTGTAGTTGTGGTCCCTGGTGGTACTTGAAGCAGTGGAATTTTGCAGTGGAAGCATTATGGGTTTGCCTGTGAGATTTGCAATGCAAATAGGAATTATTTTGCTGCAAGTTTCTGTTTACTGAAAGGTATTTCTCTTTCAAATGATTTTTTTTTTGCTGAATGCAATTCCATTATTGCTAAACCTGCAGCAAAGTATAGTTTCCTTAAGTTTACTCCAATCGCGTAATTAAAAGAAAGATGTTTGAAACAGTATTTGTGAGAGAGAAATTACTGTAGCATATTCCTCTGCCCAAATACCCAATCCAGCTAAAATCCATTTAAAACCAGAAGATTTGGTAATGGTAAGGAATATTTTTTTTTTAGTACATCCAACATTGTTACACAAGAAACAAGAAAAGCAATAGAGGGGTGAGGGCGAGCACTCTTTGGCAGTTTCAAGCTTTACTATAATGGCAGTGGGTGTGGAGTTCTGCCTCTAATTTCTGAGAAGTGCCCTGAAGGAGGGAGGGAGGGAGATTCTTCTGCCCTTGTGTGAAAAGTGCTTTGATTGCAATCAGCACACAACTCTGGTAGGCTTAAAACATTTCCTTTTGGCTAAGTGGTTTTGGAAAACAGAAGAGTTTCTGGGAGTTTTTTAAGGCCTCTTCCTCAAAACCATCAATATTCACGTTTGGGTTTGTGTAAAGAGCATAAAATGTCCTATCATTCAACATTGGTGATGAAAGGAGGAAATGCATCCCTTTATGGACCTGAGATACAAAACTGTAGTGGTTTTTTACACTATGATAGAAGGGTGAGGAAAATATGTTCTGAATACACCAGACTTCTTCCTTTTCAAAGTATAACACCACCAGGACTCCTGAATGTGTAGATTAGCCACAAAGCCCTTTGGTTAGGGGGATACTTATTTTATCTTTCATGAGAAAGGGGGTTTTCCCATCCCTCATTCTCATGCTACACTACATGTGGTGGCATGATTTTTGCTGTGGTAAGTGCAGGGAAATTTAAGTACTCTAAAATGGATTTTAGAAACGTTGCGAAAATTTTCTTTGGATGATGCAGCACCAGTCAACATGTTAAGAGACTAAGTAAATAGTTTAATATGGATGAAGGAGAGACTGATGGATGTTGGTTAGAAGCAGGAAAGTTTAATAATACAAAATCTCATTGTTTATCAGCTCTAGGCGATGTTATTTAGCTTTTTGTCATAGCAAGAAAACTTTTCCTGTCTGTCATAGCTGGGAAAAAGTTTATCTGTCAGATCTGCAAGACTGCTCATCTATTGTAGCTACTGTTTTTTAAGTGAAGATATTGAAAAAGCCGTTAGTTTTCCTTATGAACAAGATGTTTCTACTGCAATATTTGAAACTCCTGTAAGAAAAACAAGCAAATCAACTTGCTCATTTTAAACTGCAGTCCGCCGGGTCTGCCACTGGGTTTGCTTGACCTTTCTCCAGTAATTTTGATACTTCCATGATTGTATACAAAAAAGAGTGACTTTTTTTTTTTTTTTTAACATGACTTCTGAGAGATTACAAGAGGCAAAACTGGGCTGAATGACAAGAGTCCCAGTGCTACTGCACTGCAGAGTTTGTGTGGAAGAGAAGGTGAGGAGCAGGAATGCTTCTCCCTGGAGGTTGCAGAGGTGCCTGTTCCTCTCATGCCCCTGATGTTTGACTCGTTTGCTGCTTCATGCACAGAGATCAAAGCTGAGTTGTTAGAACGTTGAACACAGACTTTGATGCAAATATCTTTTGGTGACCATCTTCCTGAGGCTGCTCACTCTGTACTGATTTACTACTTCACTCTTGGTAATAATGCTTCTCCTGGACTAGTTGCTGACTCTGGAGATGGTAATACCATGGGGTTTTTTTTAGGAAACTCAGTGCCATAATAATACAGCAAAGCTCCAACTTTTGCATAATCTTTGTCGCAGAAGGTTTTAATTCCTTCTTTCATTTCTAGTTCATACTAAACAAAGAGCTGTGATGTTTACAACCTTCAGATGTTGGACTTAGAAATTGTTAGATAGCAACTCCTGCTTTCTCTGCCTCCTTAATCACCCAATCAGGCAATCTATCTATCTGTTTATCTATCTATCTGTCTATCTATCTATCTATCTATTTGGTCCTTTTAATCTTTTCTCAGAAATCAATCCCTCTGGATCCTTAATCGTCACTGTTGTTCTTCTTTGAACTCACACCGGGTTATTTAAACGTATAAGGATTTTGAATTAATAATGAGTACTGTGGAAGTAATAAAACTACCCCAGACTTTTTAAAACATCACTGATAACATTTTACAGTTCAAAAGGAGAAAAAAGGGGCAAGCAGTCTTTTGGATTTCCATTTTGAACATTTTTCCAACAGAAGGTTTGTGATTATTTCCATAAATCTAGCAGATTTGTGACCTGCACTTTAAAGGCTCTTTGCCTGCGTGCACTGTACTACAAGTGTCTTGATGACTAGAGTTTTAATCAGTCAAATCTGTCTTGATTTAGTAGGATTCTGTGGACAAATCTTTGTTCTCAGTTGTATAATAATTACAAGCCATTTTACCAGTGGATAAAGAAGGGATTACTCTCCTCTTTGAAAATGGTAACTTTATAATTACATATGTTTGCTTCCCTTATCAGTAAAGAACTCACCAGCTGAGACACAGGATTATTGTTTAAAAAGCTCATGGACAAATGGAGAAACCACATATTTCAGTTTTTATCTTTTTCAGATCGAAAACTGACTGCTGCTGGGTTTATGCAGGATTTTTTTCCCTTTAAAATGTAATGTACTTAAGTTTTGTGAAAACTAGCTGGGAGTGCTGAGCAGAAGCCAAAACTTGTTTCTTGTTTATGTAGCTCAGAGCTAGATGAAAAGAAGGGAGAATAAAAAAGAATTGTGAATTACATATCTTCTTCCTATGCTGGAAATTATACGTTCTTTCTCTTTCAAGAAGTGAATTTTGTGCTTCTTTGGTCACAGGACAAGAAGAATTGGGAGGAATTAGAACTACTTAATATGTTGAAACTCTGCTAGGAGCAAGTTGGCTTTTATTCAAACATCTGACTCAAAAATTTCTTTTTATATATTCCAGTTTTGTGATTAGTGACCTTCTGTGTTTTTTAGAATCTAAATATTTATTTAAAATATTCAGAAATCTTTTACACACAAATTAGGTTTTGCTACAGCTTGTGTATCTCACTCACAAGTATGGTTTAGTTTGTAGGTCTGATTTTTTGATTGTTAGTATCCCAAATTGCCTGTCAAGAGAGAGGGATGGGGTGTTGCAGAGTCACACTTCTGCAGGGGGGGATTTGGCTCTCAGTACACTCAGCACTGCAGCAGATCAAAGCTGGAACCTTGCTATTGGTAGTGTAACATGGGCACAACTTGTTCATGTCTAATATTTTTTGACATTCTGCATATTGTGAATTTTTTGCTATAGCGGGATGTTCTGGGTAAATCAGATTATTTTACATGTTAGTCTTCTTTAGTATATTCCAAATGCATATTACTTATCTCCTTATATCTTATTTACCTGAAAAGCCAGAAATGGCATTGCAGACTCCTGCATCCTCTGCAGCCATCAGCATTAAACAGTGGCAATTTAGCCTGTTCCTAATGGTTTTATGGCAGTGCAAGTGAATAAAGGAACATTATCCAAATCCTGCATACAAAGTGTGATTGGGGGTGTTTTATTTGTTTGATTTTCTTTCAGCCTCTGCAGTTCTTACAATGTGTGTTGGTATAATCTTACCATTTATAGAAACATGCTTAGACAGAATATTTATGACTAGGATTTGTTGGTAATGAGTTGAATATATTTGCTACAGATAGCAGAGATTTGAAGGCAATGGAAGTGTAAAGGTGAGAGATTGCATGTACACAGACTGAGAGGTTGTTTCAGAACCCAGGTTTCAGCAGGAGGGTGTTTAGATTACAAAGCCTGGAGGCAAATGCTGTTAAAATTCATCTTTCCTGGTTTTCCATGGAGTGTCATTGACAGTAATATGTGTCAGAAGGCAAAAAACTTCTTTTCCTTGTTAGAAAGCCATTCCCTTAATAGAGTCCAGTTTGGAAAAAAAAAAAAAAAACCCTACAAAAAAGCAAACCAAAGCAAAGAAACAAAAAACCCAACAACAACAAAAGCCCCTCAGCCTTCAGTCCTCTGAATTTTCTGTTCTCAGTTGGCTGCAGCACAGGTGAAGGGCAGGTTATTCTGGTAGTCTGGGTATGGGATTCTGTTTACAGTTCTCTGACACCATCCAGTGGCAGGAGGTTAATGTTGGAATAGTGGGATTCTTTATTTGTTTATTTTACCGACTATTGCCTCAAGACTCTTTGTAGATTCCTAAACGTTTCCAGTGTTTTCTGAATGTTTACTTTTCAATCTCTTACCTCTGCTTTCAGCAGGCTCTTGTTATAATTTCCATATTCTCCACATAGCTAAAATACTTAATCACAATGAGATAAAAAGCCATCACTTAAAAGAAAATTACAGCAAAGGAAATGCTTGCTGAACAATGTGTTTAGTTGTATGGCTTGCCTATAAAAGTATTTTATTTAATAAATACAAAATGTACTCTTACTCTTTTGACTGCAGTAAGATTTATTTTTTTTTTTTTAGCTTTCATCTTTTCATTTCCCTGCATAAACTCCCCCTCCCTTCTTAGGGGCCTGTGTTTTGTATTGATTTTGTAATGCATGTTAGACAAGTGGTGTGGAGAGCAATCAATGCAGTGCAGAACAGATCCAATGTATTGGACCCGTTAGTAAATTAATATTGGCCACTTAGTGAAGAGCAAAAGTTAGTTTTAAGTACATGGCTATCACAAACAGCGCAATAATTTTTCTCTGTGGGAAAATTTCCAGGAAAATTTACCTCTTTCCATTTTTTTCCTCCTCACAACTCTTTATCTTGTAGAATCCTGTTTGAAAGATCGGTACAATCTCAACTGCTTTAAATGTTTATCACACTTGTATCTCAATAATAGACAAAACCTTCAAGGCTTGATGGGAATCACTGTACAAATGTGAGGGACTTAACAGAGAAGAGGACCTTGGCAATGCCTCCTGCCTCCCCTGTGCAGTGCTGTGCTGACAGGCAGCAGCCTCCACGTTATCTCCTACAGGATGGTTGAACAAAAATCTAATCTTATGCTCTTTTTTGCCTGTGATATTATTTTTTTCTATAGGAAAAGTTCTGTACAGTTCTGGATGTTACCAAGCAACCAAATCCCCCTTCTGTCAGAGATTTCAGATGTCTTTGACCTTCCTACACAAGTCCTACAGTGCGTCCTCTGCATATCGATGGGAAGCACGACCTGTTCTGCCAGTGCCTTTTACACAGGGAGCAGATGGGGTCCCACATTCCTCTTCCCAACACCTGCCTCTCCCATCACAAAGTGCTGGGCCTGCTGTGACAGGGATGTCTTTGCTCCCTTTCAGTGCCAGGAGTGGGAATCCTGACTTGAGCACGCTGATGAAACAGGCTTTTGAAATTCTCCACTTCTGTTGTACCATTTCAGACGTTTTATGAAGTCTGCCAAGAAAAAAAAAAAATCATCCTTTAAAATGAGCATTCTGGAAGCTGCAGAGTAAAGAGTCTGCTTCTTGCTTGGTTAATAATTAAGGGTATAATTAGTGTATAGCTCCAAATATAATTAAAATTCATTTTGCTAGGTCTAGGAATTACAAAGTAATTAAGCATTTTGACATGGCAAATGAACAAGGAACATGACATAGAGGAGGGGGATAGGAATGATTCTAAAGAGGATCAGCTCAGGACCTTGTGCTTCTGGCCAGTGTGTGATCCCAAAGTGTGGATTCTGCTTCCTCAGTAGGATATCTGACTCCAGGTTCTTCTGTGGACAGAACGTAGCAGTGATCAAAAGTGCCACCCAGCTTTGCTGGAGAAAGCTCTGGGGATGTCAGATTTTCTGGTTTTCCTTGGTTTTCCAAAAACAATGAGCTAAAATAAATGGGAAGGTGAGGTGATCTGCTTGTCTTTTATATGAGTGTGAGCAGTGAGGAAAATGAACTTTTCTGAAATATCTTTTTCAGTTTGGGGGCTTTTCTCCTTTCCTGTGCATGTGTTCTGTTGACTAAAGTTGAGCTTTTTACCTACAAAATGGAGCCCTTGTCTTTTGTATCTGTACAGTCTCCTTTGAGGTGGGGCAGATGTGGTACTCAGGGACATGGTTTAGTGATGGACTTGGCAGTGCTGGGTTTACAGTTGGACTCGATGATCTTAAGGGTCTTTTCCAGCCTAAATGATTCTGTGATTGTAGTAATTTAGTGCAGAGGAGAGGAGGGAATGGTGTCATGCTGAATACTTCAGGGATCTCTGTGTTCCCCCTTTTTAGCAGAAATCCAAAAGCATATTCAAGAGCAGCTCAAAACCAGTTGTATTTTCAGGATTACCCACATATTTGCCTTTCCTTAGCCTATTTTGCAGCTTTCAGTTACCATGGACGAATTTTAGTTATTGTTGACTTTCTGCTGCTGATTAGCTGTAGCTGATTGTGGCTAATAAGTGTGTTAGATCTGAGTGTCCTAGAGGCCTGATCCATGGTCCATTATCCACTGCTCTTGCTGGATGTCCCTGCTGACTCTGGTGGATGCTGGATTGACCCTTTAATCTTCACAAAACCCCTGTGGTGCATACAAGTGCTATTATCAGATTGCATTGTCTGTCACAATTGTAATTGAAATTACAATTCTTCCTTCTCAACTCAGTCTAAACCACTGATTGAATCTGTTGTTAAACTGAAATGATGTGTAGTTTGAAGCATTAACTGCTTTTATAGAGATGTGCTAGAAGACATTCATTTATTCATTAATATTAATTACTGATTATAGTCAGTATTCTTTTATAGGAACAAATGTCCATGAAGCCCAACGCATTCTGAGTGAAAGTGGACTCCCCATCACATCTGCCAAGGACCTTGAGGATGCAGCAAAGAAGGCAGTGGCTAGTGTGGCCAAAAAATAACACCCTGAAGATTATTCTTATGGAAAGACATCATTCCTGTTGTTATTTCAGAGGATTAGTGGAGTTTTTCTAAGCAGTTGTCAGGTTTGGTGGACCTAATTTGTGATACGTGGCCAACTCAGGCCTTAGGCTTGCAAGTTAGGCTTCAGAACTTTTGCAGCTACAATCTTGAGAAGTTTTTATGTCTTTATCTAATTTTGGTAATTTTGTTACAATTGTAATAAGTAATACTTCATAGATTTCTTTTTTGTCTCTCCTTCCAAAATCGTTACTGATAAACTCATGATAAGGTACAATAATTAATAATTGACTTGTATCAACAGGATTATTCTTTAATCAAACACCTGTAGGTCACCTATTTCACAATATTTTAATTAATCTTTTTATATTGTAAAGCGTCGGCAAACTAACGGGTTTATATTTTTATGGACTTTTAGAATAATGTAAAAAATTGTGCTTACAATACCTATTTTTATTAAAATGAATGATGTTTATTTTCTTTTTTTTTAACAACCACTGATTTTGCCTTAAGACAATTTCCTTTTGTTGATGCCAAAGTATACCTCACGATAGGAAACGGGATTAAACAGTTGGTAGTGAAAAGACCTTCCACTCTTTTACTGTGCCTGTAAGCCTGTGAAATGTGATTCATTTATTTTCTAGTTTTTGGAAATGAGGTGCAGTATTTCTAGGTGTAGCAGGGCCATACAGGGAGCTCCAGGAGGATGAGTCTGCCAGCAGGAAAATGGCTGCTAACTTTTTGAGATAACCTCTTTCGTAAGTTTGTCACTGCCGTGAGGTTTTAAAATAAGATGAGAAACTGAAGCAGTTTTCTGCCCAGGAGCATGGAGTATTCTTCAATTGATTTAACTTCCAAAAACCATTTCTGATTTATTTGGAATAAAACACAAATGAACTTTTCCATTTTTAAGGTATTTGATTTCTCAGGCACCAGGAACAAGGAAAAAAAAAAAAATCTGAGTTTCAGTACTCAGATATTGACCAACATTTATTTTGATTG
Source organism: Pseudopipra pipra (assembly GCF_036250125.1). Taxonomy (NCBI): domain Eukaryota; kingdom Metazoa; phylum Chordata; class Aves; order Passeriformes; family Pipridae; genus Pseudopipra; species Pseudopipra pipra. Next base: position 5,909,556 of record NC_087559.1, read on the forward strand.
TATCTTCTTTTGTAACAGTCAAAATTCAAGCTGTTAATTACACAAATCATTCATTCAGGGAACAGAAGGCGATAGCAAACAGCTCGTGTAACTAAAGAACTCGGTACAAATCTGACTCAGCCCAGGACTTATGTGCTGAAAATCATCGATAAATTTGAACAGTGAACAAATGAAGGGATATTATGATCTGGTCTTGTAAATGGGCAGAGAGGTAAAAATTTGTGTAATAAATTCTTAATTGTGATTTTTTTTGAGTGGCTCTAATCAATACTGTGTTCCACTTAGAAAAATGTAAATAAATTTCTCATGACATTTCCACTAGAACTGTTACATTCAAAATAAATTATCTGCACCAATCTTTGGCTCTTGACACAAAGAGTGTAGATAGGTTGCTATCATCAATTCCTGCAGGTTTTTTGTTCTCCATTCCTTTCTCTACATATTGCTTAAGGAAAAAACGTATGACCATTAGAAGAGCAATAAATATGCCACGAGGTGTGTGGTTATTGATGGAATGAAGGAGAAGGGTGTCGTTAGCAGCTCCCTGGAAGGTGCATAAAAGCACAGACCTCTCTGAGGGAAGAGATGTTTACCTCACCACAATATATAAAACAGTCTCACTCTATTTTGTATATTTTAATACTGGAAACAGAAACATTCTGTGGAAGAACTGTTTGTGCAGTGTTGTCTCACGCTGTGTCTCTTAATTGTGGTCTCAAAACTATTCATTATGTGTGTACACAATTACTATTCTGCAAAGATTAATGCTATGTACACAGTTTCATCAAATAAATGTAAAAAGTAACATGTTTAATGACTTTGTCCTTTCTATAAAATAGAAAACTACTTAATTTGTCTGTTGCATTCTGTGTTCCTCCATTCAACATTTTGTGACAGGTGGGTGAAATCAAATGCATGGGAATTTAGTTTCAGTCAGGTAATATTGCTATGCTCTTATATACCTTTTGTCTAAAAAAGTAGATCTCTTTATCTCTATATATTTTTTCTTATACGTAGGCTAATGACAGTGCATGCAAGTTTTATTCCTCTTAAGCCATATACACAATAGAACAGTATAATTGTTATTTTTTAGATGTAATATCAAAAATTCTCTGATTTTTCTGGTTTGGTATCTTTGCAGGTTTGTCATTTCACTTGTGCCAGGCACTGTGGAGTGGCTGCAGCCAGAGGCTCTGGCTGTGCCCAGCCAGCGCATTGTGGTGTTGTGGACTGGTTGGTTTTATTTGTACGGGTCATTTCTCTGCATGTGGAAATGTGTAAAGTTACTTTTGGTCTCCCTGGGAAAGGCATTTTGGTTGCACTTCCTGTGATTTTTTGGCTGTTACAAATTGCACTTGAACGTGGTGCCTGGAAGGGACTTTGACTTTGCCTTTGCTCAAGCACACAGAGACACAAGTTGTCAAGAGTGTGGTTTGCTTCCCCAGCAGCTTTGTGTCTACCTGTCTGATGCCCCCCACCTCTACAGGGACCCCTACTCTGCTCCCCCAGCCTTGGACAGCTCAACCCCAAAGCAGAGAAATGCCCCCCTGCACAAACCAAACAGCAGCATAAGCAGTGGGTAAATTCCAGTTAATCCCCTCTGTGAAAGTGGGGATTAATTAGCTTTAAATCTGGAAATTTCAACCTGCGTTAATAAAACCGTGTAGGACGGGGGCACTTGGAAGGCAAAAAAGGGGGAAACTGTTAATGCTGACACTGTGTTAGGTCTTTAACAAGACACCTTTGTATTCTCTCACAGAAAGTGTAACAGCTGGGAGTTCGGGAGTAATGTCCTTAACGAGCGCTGACTATCCCATTTGTCAGGCCTGTGCTTCCCTGCATCCGGAAAAGCAGCTGGTGTCGTGCAGAATTGCTGTGATTGGAGCAGCATGTCAGTGCAAATCAGTCACCAGATGAGATCCCAAGCAGGGCTGTCTGCTCGCCCTGCCCTCCAAGGTGAGCGGTGCCTGGTGGCCTTGGGGCTTTTCAGACCTGGGCACCTACAATAATATCCTCTGGTTATTGTGTGTCAGGTTGGCCTGGATGGTTCCCTTGTGCTGAGAGCTGAGCACAGGACTTAAGAGTGGCCTGAAAGACTGGGCTGGAAGAGCCAGGAAGTCTGTGTGCACAGCACCAGGCACCAGCCAAGCCATGTCCTCTGATAAAAGCTGTCAACAGAAATCCCAAAACCTCCTGGGCTTAGTGCTTTATTCCATGCCATGTAGAATGCAAGCATTCAGTGCTGCTGTAAGCCTCAACTGATTGTGAGATTTCATTCCTTGTTTTTGCTGCCTCTCAGGAAATTGGAGTCTCTTTTGAAGTCAAGGTCAGCTGTAGCAAGGGACAAGTGGGAGAAAGCAGGTCATTGCACATTTCAATTTCTCATCTCAAATTCTTTCCCATTCTTCTACTAAACTTACTGGATTTTTTTCTCACTTTTCCACTCACAGAGCTCTCTCCCTGTTCTTCCTCTCTATTTGTGGCGTCATCCTCAAAACTGGCTGAGCCCACACTGCTGGGTTTTGCCTGGTTTGTGTGGTTGGGCTGGGTGGCCTGGATCTGGATATGCTGTGTGAGCATCCAGCTGCCTGCCTGGGAGCTGGGTGTGCTCTGGTCAGCCCATCTGGCAGTGCCAGGCTAACACCCTGCTACCAGCAGGCACCAGTGACAGGGTGTGCACCAGCCTGGAAGCCATCCTGGAATCCTCTCAGTGCCTCTTCCTGGCCTGTCCAGCCCTGACTGCAGAGGCAAAGACCTCAACCTCCTGTGTTCTCCTCCTGCTTCTGTACAACAGGAATAAAAGCAGGAGCAGAAAAGGGCTGAGGAGCATTTTACTTGCCCATTCAGGAGTGCTGGGCTCTGAAACAGGACTGTGTTTCAGAGAGGTTGTAGACAGACATGTTCAGAAGAGATGAGAGGAGTGAAAAGTGTAGGAAAGCTTGGTAGGCATGTAAAGAGCTGCTCCAAAGGGAGAAGGAATACTCTTCTTCCAGGAGAAATAGTCTCCCCAAGTCCAGTGTGGACAGGACAAGCAGTGAGGAGCTTTGACTGTGGTAAGGGACATTGAGGTCAGCCCTGTAGCCATGAGGTGAGCCAAGGAACAGGCTGTGAAATCATCAATGGGTGCTTTTTAGAGTTAGATGAGCATCTGTCAGGGATGGCTTAAGAAGAGTTGATTTTTGCCTCAAGGCAGGGGGATGGATGAGGTGACCTTCCAGCCTGATCTGATAGGATTTAATGCTTGTTAGGAAGGCTTTGTTTTCTTATTTCCTTCCTAACTTTTAGGTACAGGGAGGAAAAAGAAGGACAGAACTGGTGGATTCTTAAAAGAAACTGTTTTTAATTTAGTCACCAAGAATGATCTGCAGCTGCCAGGGAAATGAAAAGCTGATTATGCAAACTCAAGACTTTCCTTAACAATGGATGTGGTGTTACTGCAATGCATAAAAGGCTGAGCAGAGAATTAGGGGTATCTATCAGCTTTAATATGTTTAATTTAAAAAGGAACAGGTTGCACCAACACTTTTTTTTTCTACTTAATGAGGCCCATTCATAAGTAGAATAACAGGATTTGCCTGTCACCCAGAGGAAATCATGACATGTGTATCTGTACTTTGGTGCAAAACTTGTGTTGATCGCAGTGATTTAAAACTTTTCCCATCCCAGCTGCAGTCAGTTTGATGTCAGGATCCTTTCATCTGGAGACAGATGCATCCTTGGTAGAATCCTCAACACGTCTGTGCCTTTGTTCAGTCTCACAAAGTACCAGCTAAAGATTAAAAATAAAAGTATACATGGATTATTTCATGTTACTCCTCAGAGATAACTGCTGTGAGAAAAAGTTTGGCTTACCCAAGACCTGGTAGCAGATTGCAGAAGGATCTCTGGTGTGTATGTGAATTTGGCCTTTTGCATTTCTGTTCCGTTCCTGTTTGTGGGTGCTGAGTGGTGCAGGGACAGCAATAGTAGAGTATTTCATAGCATATGATGCTTTCCATATCTTGGGGCCATTCCTCTGCTACAGGACTTAGAGAATTGAAGAGGAAAAAGGTTTTCTGTGTATCTTGGATCAGTGTCAGGCTGGAGACAGGACTAACATCCTTTCTGGTGTGTGGACAGACACAGGCTGATTCTAATGAGTTACCCCTTCCACATTCTGTTCCATAAGTACAAAGTGGCCTTGATGGGCAGGCAGAGGGCAGAAAGCTGGGGGGAGCTCACTGGGTGGGGATGGCAGGGTCTTCAGGGCTCTGCTTCACACATGTGTTGTACCTCACCCTGCTTGCAAGGAAGAAGCTCCTCACTGGAGTTGTGATGGTCTCCCACATCTGCCCTCCTTGTGTCATTGGAATCCTGCCACATCATCAAGAATGAGAAAGCATGAGGATAATATTCCCTTCTCCCATCACACTGGGACAGGAGATGCCTCATTCTGTACCTCCTTGTGTTTGCAAAGATGGGGGAATAACCTGGCCCTCAATTCCCAATTAAATCCATGTTAATTTGTAATGAAATCCAAGAGGGATAGCCAAACCTGGTGAGAAGGAAGTAACTGACAGAAATAGGTTGCTCCATGAATTAAGTGCTATTGGGATGTGCGGCATGATGGGTTTTGGAAACTGGGTCCTTTTTATTTAGCAGAGCAACTCTCCTGAATGCATGGGCACCTACAAGCAGGCCATCATCAAAGAGGTGACAGTGACAAAGTACTGGTAAGCAAATCTGGGAAAGGAGGGCTCAGAGAGATCAAGCATAAGAACTTTTGCATTTCTCTAGATACAGAGATGAGAAAATGAGAAATTTGATCTTTCTATTATAATCGACATAAAGAATTACAGGGCTGCAAAAGGCCACGCAGCCAAACAAAGCTGCTCCCTTTAAGTTTATTTCAAATGTCTCTCTGCTTCAGCACTGTGTCCCTCAAGACTTTCCCTCTGTAATTGTATGTGGCAGCCTCTTTAGAGTTAGATGCCGACTGCTGCTCCAAAACAGAAATAAAAAATAACAGGCAAGAAAGGGCATTGCAGCAAGTGCTTAGGAGGGATGTTCCTCCTTTGTTTCTCAGGTGGGTCAATAAAGGGGGTTAGAAAATGCTGTTTTGTTCATGAGCACTGCTCTGTTTGACTCCGTGAGCAAACATGGGCCAATACTCAGCAGCTGAGTCCCCCTAACAACTGTTTCCTTGTGCTTCCATTAAGACTTTACCCTGGAAGGCAGCACAGGTCAGGAAACAAATGGTATTCGGTGCCCTGCCTTACCTGGCTGCTGCTCAGCAAAACCTACCCTGTGCCCCAGCAATGTGGGGCCAGAGGCTGCATTCAAAGGATGTTGGCAGCAGCGTGGAGCTGATCTCCCACAGCCTCAATATCCTGGGCTGTAGGAGAGCCAGTGCTGGGGAAACAGCCAACCTGCAGCTTTGGAGGGGCTCGTGCTGTGTTTCAATTGGAGCCCAGCAGTGCCACCATTGAACATCAAAGGGCTCATTCTCACTCTGCCACCAAGCCCTGGGTGAGATGGGGTTTGCATAGCAAATGCAGGCCAACGCAGGTCCTGCCCTTGTGCACCTCTGTGCCATGTACAGACGAGCTCAAACTTTACTATGAAGGTTGTAAAACTTTTCTTTATCATTAGAAGATACCAGGCCTAAAATCCTCTGCTCCTGAGTAGGTCATTAGGATGTGCTTGACTCCCCTCTGAGATGGGTGCCAGGGAAGTGTGTCGGTGTTGGCAGCTCTGTGCAAGGAGCTCCTGGAGATGTTTGGGCAAGATGAGCTGTGAACTTGTCCCTCCTTTTTCCTCATCCTGGAGTTGATGGGGTGCACCCCTTTTGTTTTTCCATTTTTGAGGCAGACATGAGAAAAGGGCCTTTTAAGAATTGTGAGTGCATCATTCCTATTTGATGACAACAGAAATTATTAGGGCTTGCCCAGAGAAATCAGTGTTAATAGAAAGTCAGGCAAATTCCCAGTATTTCTCTAGGACTTTTTTAATCCTGTCCATTCACTGAAGTTCAGCTTCATTGATTAGCACTGCTCAGCCTGAATCCCATATTCCTGAAGTGCTGGAAAGCCCTTAGTGCCAGAGGCTTTTTCTGTTGTTTTCCCAAGTGATTTTCCCATATTGTACAGCGGGAGGAATGTGATGTGAAGATGTTAATCCCTTCTGAGTTGTGCTCTAAACAAGGATGTGCAAAACACAGGGAAAATGAAGCAGTACATTATTTTTCATTTAATTTTCCATAACTATTGTCTTGTAGCCCTGGTGAAATGCTTGACATAACACACCTCCACAGCTTGTCTGCTGAACATCTGGTGATCAGTCCTTAAATTTTCTTCAGAGAATACTCAGAGCAGAAAGTAAATTTTCTCAGACATGCAAAATGAATCTTGTCAGAGAATGAATCTTTTTTCCATGATTCCCATGATGGGAGCAGGATACTGCTGTTCTCATTCTGATGGCCATAATGCCAAGTGCTCCTTCGTCAAGACAAAACTGTTGAGGACAACAGTAGACTGGTGTCAGTTCTCCATGTGCACAACTCAGCCTTAAAGCTTCAATCCTATTGATTTCCTTAACAGTAGCCACCTATTGATTTTTTTTCCCCACTATCCTCTGGGTTATACCCATTGTAGAAACTGCTGCTCACAAACGTGAAGAATTCTCACTGTCATGCTCCATCTGCTGAAGCCAGCTTGTTCTTGCATGACAGCTGCATTGGATTTTATTCTTGGGAAATTCCCATCTCCATCCTCATGAGGCTACCCTTTGAAAAGGGCTTGCTTTCAAAGGACACCAAGGGGTCTGCCAGAGCTGTGCCTCTTTCTAACGATTGATTTCCAGGTTTCATCATTAAGCTTGAGTTTTTTCACATCACAGGTCGAGTTCTTCCCCAGTGGTTCCCAGCTTTTGCAAAGATCTGAAAATGCAGCAACAGCAGCAGAAGCAAAGCCCAGTTTTGCAGCCTGTATGGCAGGATTTTTATGTAGGGTTCCTTTTGTTCTGCTGCCTGCTGCTGTTAGAACAGAACCACCCACACACTGCATTCAAGTCTCTTCTAAGATGGGTATTAAAAGCAGGTAATTCAGAAAGTGCCTGTGTCACTCCCAGCCTCCAGGACAGAGCTGTGCAGTATCTGCAGATGTCCCACGACTCCCATCCCTAACTCACTGTATGTGATTCACAATGAAACATTCATTTCACAGCTCAAGAGTGGGTGCCACTTTAATGGTCTGCAGTAATTCCCTTTCACTGAATCACTGAATAATTTGGGTTGGAAGGCACCGTCAAAGATCATCTAATTCCAACCCCCCTGCCAACCACCTCCCACTAGACCAGATTGCTCCAAGCCCCATCCAACCTGGCCTTGAACACTTCCAGGGATGGGGCAGCCACAGCTTCTCTGGGCCACCTGTGCCAGGGCCTCACCACCCTCACAGGAAAGAATTTCTTCTTTAATCTAAATTTACCCTCTTTCTGTTTAAAACCTATGCTGCCTGATGAATAGTCCCATTCATCTTTCCTGTAGCCCCCTTTAGGCACTGGAAGGGGCTTTTCCTTGTGCTGTACATAAATGCCATAGTGTGATGAAAACTTCAATGGGTAGGATTTTTTCTGCAGACTTCATCCTTTCAATTTTCATTCAATTCTGTCTTTCCATAAAAAAAGAACAAAAGGAACCAGATTGGTAAAAACAGAACAACTTTCTGGTAAAACTCTACTTATTAATTAAGCACAGTAAATACATCCATAACACTGTAATGTTTAATTTATCAGGCCTAAAGTACAAGTGGGAGTGTGTGGTGAAGGCTGCCCTTGCAGCCAGAGCAGCCCTCATGGTTCTGATCTGCCAGCCATGGAAAGACTCTGGGGTGGGAGCAGCTGCTGTGACCCCTTGGTTCCCATCCCTTCCCTGCACCTCTAGACTGGCTGGATGCCAGCAATTAAAAACTAATTGAGAAGCTTTAAAAATGCATCTCTTCCCCATTCCTTCTGCTCTGTTTAATCCTCTAACAATCCCCAGCAGAATTCTTCACAGGGGATTTTGCGCCGCGTTTCTGTTTGCTCCGTGTCTGGAGTTAAAGCAGGTGTCTCAGCAGAGCAGGGCTCTTTGGGGACCCAGGAGGGACTCACTTCTCTTGCTATTTTCTCTGCTGTTCTGTCCTCCTGGACACTCCCTGTTTTGGCAGAAACTGGGATGTCACCTGCCTGCAGAAGCGTGTCCAGGTCCCAGAGCTGGGGCACATCCTGAAACCAGCGTGGTGCCTGCAGGGATTTTGGGAGTGTGGAGATCAGGACACAGAGATGTAACACTGGCAGGTATTTCTGTGCTTTTCCCTTAAATCGGTTTCAAATTAGAATCTGTCGCTCCTGACAGCCTGGGAATTTCCCAGAGGCAGGAAGAAAGTGGGTTCATCTCCTCACTGACTCCTGGCCATTTCTGGATGCGTGATAGCTGGATTGTTGTGCCCTTTGCCTGGCAGTGAGGAGCCCTGGTCAGTGACCACAGGCCAGTTGTACCCAGCATTAGCCAAACAAGCAACACTGAAGCCAGGCAGTGCCTTGGAGAGCCAGGGATCCTCTTCTGGTTTGTTAGTCTTCCCTGGCCTGTAAGCCAATGTAAGCTCATGATTATTCCCTGGCAACAGGTGTTTATGTCCTGCATACAGCAGGGGATGTAGTTATATACCCCTTTCCTACAGCTTTTCCCCTTCTTTCCTGCTCACTTCATCTCCTGACATCCTCCTGCTGTTTTTGTCTGGTCATTAGGCTTTCCAGATCACCAGTGGAGGGTCAGGAGTGTGTGGAACCTTTGTTTTTCATCCTTTGACTCTGCCAACTCCATGGACTGTGGGCCAGCCCCCACATCATCACTGTCACAAACTCTTGTCGGTTTAGGGAGAGTTTTGCCCAAGGAAGAACTTTGAGCACAGGCACTTAAATGCCTGGTAAGTAGAAAACAAGAAGCTGCTTTTCCACTTAGACCTGGCAGGGGGAAGATGTTTGGAACATGTCTTGAAAGCACAGAACAAGCGTGGCCACCCTCATCCCTCCTCCTCCTGCCTTGGGTGGCTGCACAGGAGTGCCTGGGGTTGTGAGGGAGCAGCTTTACCTCACTTTGCTTTTCCTCCTGTTTGTTCCAGTTCCCCAGCCCATTTACCAGTGGAGCACCTGTTTCCATGGGTTTAGTGCTCACCTCTGATAAAGCTCAACAAGAGATTTATGAAAGTAATGTATTAAGATCATGATCTGTCAAATGTCAATAAGCAGAATAAAGAGCTCAGCACTGCAGTTATAGAGATCCAGCAATTAAAGCATTTGATGGAAGTATTTTATGGGAGTATATATTACCATTTTGTTCAATTATTCTGCCATTAAACATTAAGAATAATTGAACCAAATGGTGCCTGATAGAAAGAATACATCTGCTCTGATGAATTCCTGCCAAAAGGCACTGGGAATCTTAGTACAAGCATTTTGTCAACCAAGATAACAGTATTTTTCTCTCCAGCTGATAAAGCAGGGCTTTTGAATCTTATTTATGACGTATAAATTGGCTAATTTGTTACCAATATCAAACAGCCCATAAGAATGAGGCAGTGTAATAGCTAACAAAATACTGACAGCTTCATCACTTGCTGACTGCATGGAGTACGATATATGCTCAATTAATAGAGAGTGCAATTATCACAGAAACTGAGCAGCAGCTAATTACACAGAAGCCAATCAAAAACAGCCCAAAGCAAGGTGGAATCTATTTCTAGATACCAAATTCTTTTTAATTTTTTTTTTCTGCTCTCCATGTTTGCCTCACCTCCACAAGAGGGAAGGGAAGGTGGCATCAACAGGAGGAACAAGTCAGCTGAGATCCTTTCCATCAAGCTATGGGTGAGCTCTGGCACAGGTTCCAATTTCCATATGAAACAGAAAATCACAGTGTTTTTCTGTTTAAACACATTGCAATTTTGGTGCAACGGGATAACCAAAACACAGCTACATCCTTTCCCTAAGGTATAAGAGTCTTGCACACAGTGACAGATGGGAACACTTTAAAAGGAGATTTAAGGAGAAAACAACATCTTGATATGTATTTTGAAAAAAATGGTGTGCTCAGAGAAGTGGGAAGGGAGTACCTGCTGGGAAGGGTAGCTTTTAGTTTTGGGAGAAATACAGTAATTTACCTGTTAAATTCCTAATGATCTTAGTTGATATTTGGTTTTGCACCTGAAGATAAATGACCATTTGAAATGGATGTTATTCACTGAAAGTTAGGAAGTGGCAGTTTATACTGAAACCAAAGGAATACTGTGCTGATTTTGATTGATTAATGTGACAAAACCTGAGTTTTCCAGTGGCAGAGCCAACATCTATTTTTTTTTTTCCTGGATGGTGGTTTTTTTTTTAATTTTAATAAGATTTTTGATGCATGAGTTGTACCCAACTTGTGATGTTATATTTTGGAAGCTGCTTGGTGTACTTTATTGAAAAAGGAGCTGTAGGACTCCATGGAATGTCGGAGGCAGGTGGAATCTCGATTTTTATTTCCTTTTTTTTTTTAGGCTGAAGTTATTCCCTGAGTTTGCTGGCTGCAAAACCCTCTAGTCCACAGTCTGCATTTTTGCATCCATGTATTCTCTGCTTGGTGAAAAACAAGGTTGTTTACCAGTGGAAATGATCAATGGCTCCTGCAGGCCTCGGCTCAGCAAAGACTTCCAACTGCAGGAAACCACTTAAGCATGTGCTTTGCTGCAAGCAAAGATGGAAGGCAGAAGTTGTGTGCCCTGAAAACCGATGGATGGATGCTGATGGTTTTGTTAGTTCATTTTTAACTCTGAGGGGTTTATTAGACTTCCACCTGCTTCCAGCTGTACTGTAACTGAGACCTGCAGAGCAGTTTATTGCTCCCATCCCCTCCAAAGAGCACCCTGCATCCAGTTCTCAGTGCTGTCACCCAGCACTGCAGCTCTGGGATTAAACCCTGGCACTGTTTTTCATGGAGAACTGATTCTGGCAAGGTACACCCATGGCTTAATGCTTGGTGATCTGACCTGGTGGGGAGTCTCCCTCATGGTCAGGGGTCCTCCACTGTGCAGGACTCCACACGTCCCTCAAAGCACATCCACAGGGCTCAGTGATCCCCCCAGTGAGCTGAAAAATCTGGCACAGATCCTGAGAGGACTGGGATTTGGAAGATAAAATTAGTGCTGCCCTGTGGCTGAGAATTAGCAATTGTCAGCACTTGAGTGGCTTATCCTGCATTGCTCCAAGGAGAGAGGACTTCCAGCTGGAGTGGAGCCAGAGCTCACGGGCTCACCCTGCTGCCTTCAGACCTGAGCTCTGCTGTGTTCATGAGCATCACCAGTAGCAGATACAAATCTCTGTGGATGGGCAGTGCTGCTTGTAAGAAAGGCACTGCAGTGCTCTGCAGGAGACCTGCCTTTTGTTCGTGGTTCTCAGCCGGTCTCCTGGACCATCAGGACAAAAACACTTTTTATTTCTTTGTACCTCAGTTTGCTATCTGCCAAATGACATTGGTTTCTTTTGTAAAACCCAGGGCTGAAGAGTGATATTCCTATTTGCTGCTGTATGAAATTCACCATTGTTAGCATATTCAATGTCATTTTTTCCCTGATTTAAAAAATAGTCTTAGTGGCTGCATTTATTTTCTTCAAACCTTTAGAGCTGTGGAGCCTTTTCAGTTTTTCTGACAGCTGTTTAAATCCAGATTTTTTCAGTTCCTGGTATAAACTTCCAATGCAGAATAATGCTGGCATGCAAGGTTAAATAGTTATTTGATGCTCAGTATCTTTGCACCTGCAAGTTCTCCAAGAGCAACCAATAGAACTCCTCTAAACTCCAAAATGAGATTTTCTCGGTCCATTTATGAATAATCATATTAATCCTCTTCTCTGGGTCTGATACTGATAATACAGCATTCGAAACAGATTGTCAGAGCAGCAGAGAATGGAAAGTAAAATAATGCTCCGGAGCATTTAGCCCCCTGTTCTACCTCTACCAACAGAAATTCCAGGGTTGCTACAATTTGCATGGACTGTGAGGTTTGCAGATTTGAAAGGGTTGGGAAACCACAGTTAAACCTTCAGCAAAAGCAAAGAGAGCTTTTCACAAACCTTTCTTCCTCTACCTGGCACCTGGACACAGCTGCCCGTGCAGCATTCAGCCTGCAGAAGTCCCCAGGGCTGGCTCAAGGCTCCTCTGCAGGCAAAACCGAAGGAGAGGTGAGACCATGGCTGGGTTTCTTGGGCACAGGAAGGGAAGAGATGCTGTGGTGAGGGAGGAGAAGGCAGTAAGTGTTGGGGGGGGATGCTGTAACAGTTCTTTTAGTTCTGGTGCAGCTCAGAGCGGGTCTCTGCAGAGCGTTTCATAGGTCAGAATTTGCAAAGCAGGGACTGGACTCCATTTACTGATTTGAAAACACTGTTCCACTGGCACTGGGTGCTTGCCCTGCCAGCTGGGAAGAACCAGGCAGGGTATTTTCCTGCCTAAACCCCAGCTCATTTATCTACCTGCCTGTGAGTGTTGCCATTGCAGTCAGTGAGCCTCTCTCTAAACAGGTGTTAAAGCTTTACTGAGTCAGAGCTAATGCAAAGCTTTGAGTGCTTTCAATCAAAAAAGGAATAGAATCACGTAGTCCAGATGCTCATTAGCACTGCCACCATTTGTCAAGAACATCTTGCAGTTCTCTCTGTTCCATGGTATGCTCTGTGCATATTTGATATTCATGTCTCCACGTACGTGTCATTTGTTCTGTGGATAAACCTCTCCCAGGGTCCAGGGCCTTGGCTGTGGGCAGCTAATTCTTTGGGTTCTCTTCTCCTATCATGTCCTATCAGGACATGAAGATGTATGCTTTATCTATTCAAGTACTAATCAAGGCTTGAATGACTCCCAGTATCACTCCTATTCATTTTGAGTTGGGAATATATCAACTGCAGAGCAAAAAGGTGTTTCTCAGCAATGTGTCATAATGATTGGTTATATGGGTGTCACAATTCTGCAAGAAATACAGTAAGTTCTGTTCTATTGTCAGGAGTGCTGCCTCATGGGGAGGCATTTGTAACTAAAACTGTTGTTCATTTGCAGAATCTGTAAGAAGAATGAAACCTTGACTGGTAATATGCTGAAAAGCTGCCGTAATAAATTTGACATAATATGCGTGACATGGATGGATAGACCATTGTTTGCCAGGCCTGGCAAATAAAACTGGTGTGGAGTCAGAATTACAGGGAGAGAGAAACATTGTTCTACAAGGCATGTCTCAGAGAGAACCAAATTTGAAGCAGCTATATATTTTAGTTGTGCTTAAATTGAATAATAAAGAAGGCTTGCTCAGAAATCTTATTGTGCCTTGGAACACACATTGCTTTTTTGTTCTTGTGAACTTCTAAGAAAGTTTCCTACTCATAAACAGAAGCACCTGTGTATCTTTTATTCCTTTTCAGTGTTATTAAAAGATATTTAAGAAGCAGGCGTGAGATACCTAAGAAAGAAAGCAGAGAAACAGCTGCATAGTGTTATACCAGGGAGAGTTTTAGGACTAGCATTTTAAATTTCACTTGAGAGATCTCTCTCCTATTCTTGGTGCTCTTGCAGATTCCCTGGGCGTCTTTGGCAAATTACTTATTCTCTTTGGCCTGTGTTTTCAAAGGTGATTTCCAGGTTTGATGTTTGGATTTCCAGCTGAGCTGCTCCTGGAGGACCGATATGAAGTACATAAACTGTATGCAACAGTTCCACGTTGGAGTTTTGTACCCTACCATTTATCTTTCTGCATCTTTCAAATCAGGATTATGTCTTATTGTGTGTACATGTAATATCTACCCCAAACCAAATCTGAACAGTTAATGATATATAGTATTTACAAGTATACAAGCTCTCAGTAAAATACTGCAGCAATGGGTAAAAGGCACAAATTTAAATAGATGGGAATTGCAGCTTGTAAAAAGAGGTTAGAATTTTGGATTCTATGGTGGAAAATAGTGATTTTCTACTCTGGAGGTTTTACCAAAATATCCCTGGGAATGCAATACCACTTCTGGCACGTACATGATTCTGAAGCATGTTGTTGTACATTACACTCTGCTTTAAAAAGCAGCTGTGGGTCCATCCCAGCCACGTCTGGACTCCATCCATGAACTCCAGATATGAGATTTAGGGCAGAAGTTTTCTGAAGTTCTTGAGTGAACTAGACTTCAAAGACATCTTTAAACTGTCTGTGCCTTTATTGGGAACAACTGCATCTTAGATGGGTGAGGACTTTCAGCTGACAGCTCTACTTGAACAGGGACAGCTGGAGGACAGAAAGTATTCTTCCCAAAAGAAGAGCAGAAAATATTCTTCCCAAAAGAAGGGCAGATTAATTTTGGCCCCAACAGTAAGAGATACAAAATCTAAGCAAGCATGGAAGTTGCACTCATTAAACAGCAAAGCAATTTTGCTGAGAACAAACTGCAACCAATGACGCTTGGGGAGAGGTAAGTCACTCTTGAACTGTTGAAAGAAGGAATGCACCTATGGAAATGCTCAGTGAACAAAGGCAGGTACAAACCTATTGTCTCTTCCCTCCTGGTGTTGATAAAGGCAGCTGAGGGCTCAGGAGGGGAAATTCAGCAGCATGTGCCTGGGAGGGTGAAATAGAGAATGCCATGTTCGTTGGGGGACACATACATCACCCAGACTTCCCTCAGGAGAGAGCTGGGGACCCTTGCCTCCCTCCTGGAGACATGGCAGTGATCTCAGTAGCTTTGTGGGTCACCAGCTCTGCCTTGAGCATTTGGTGGGTGGGGTGAGTGGTGCTGACGGGGGGCAGGGGGGAAGGATGGCTCCCCCTGAGCATTACACCCACAGACAAATAACACTGTGGAGTTTGGTAGATCCAGTTTCCCCTTCCATGCAGTGCCCCAGTGTGTTTCCTCAGCCCTTTACCAGTCCCTGGGAAGAGGTGGTGATGCTGTGCCACAGGAGAATGTGGGAAATGGAGCCCTCTGTGGTGATCTGGGTCTGTCTCTGCATGACTGCCAGGGGAAAGACTGAGCCTCCAGCCCAGCATGCAGGCACCAGGTGTTTTTAGATTATTAATGCCCTGCCTCACCTCTAATTTAATTATAATCAGTTAATGGCCCAATCCAGGGCTCGCTTAATTGTGGGAAATCATACCTTTGAAGGGGATGCAGATGTGAGCTGGGCCCTGCAGGGTGTGATGGACAGGCCAAGCTCTGCAGGATCTATCCCTCACAGCTTCATCTCCTGTTTTTTATGGAAAAAGGATCCATGTTGGCCGTCAGCACCTGTTTCTCTGTGCCCAGGTGCCCAGACACATGCCCAAGAGAGGGGGAAGACTGATAGGAGAGGTGATTTTACACCTTTGAAAGGTTTCATGCTGCAGGACATTTTCTCCTTACAAACCAAATTGTCCAGTCTTACCGAGGGGACTAGAAAGCATCACAGACAGTACCTGTTTGGAAAGTTCTGAGGACAGTTACCTTTGTGCTCCTATAAAGGCCACCATCTAACTCACCTGCACAGCAGACACAGGGTCATCGATGTTTTCTTAGCAGCACTGACTGCTTCTCTGTGCCCATGGAAAATTGGGAGAGATAAATGTTTTTACACTCTCACCAATAAGCTGTCTGCGTGGGGATGAAGGTCACCTTGCAACAACTCAGAGCAATTACCTGAAGGAGGTTAGATCTCTGTCCTCTGCCTTTATATTATTCTCATAAGCTGCATTTTTGGCACCACTTAGAAGCCAGGAACATATCAAACCCGCATATGTCAAATGCTATTGACATCAAATACCTTTCATCGAGCCCCAAGCCTCTTGGCGTCTTTTGAGCTCTGCACCCAGGAAAGTGGCTTGTCAGAGATGATTTTTCCAACTGAGGAAGCAAGTAGCATAATGAGACAGCATAGCTTCAGCACACACCTTCCAACAAGTTTCCCAACTGCTCAGAAACCAAACATGAGCCTGAATAGTAATTAGCCCACAAAGAAAGCTGGGGATACAGTGAATGTATGAACTGTACTAGCAAAGTATTTATGGCCCCTCATTACCATTCTCCAAAGGCATTTCTGTCTGCATTTTCAACAGCCAAGATCGTAGAATCATGGACCAGAGAAACAAAACAAAAATCCAACTTTTTCTAGCAGCATGAGCATGATGGCTGCAGGAAACACCTGGATGTGCCAGGTGCTGTACAGATGTGCTCAGCACTCAGGAAAGCCCTCGAGCTGCCCACAGATCTGCTGCTTCTGGACTTCACAGCAATCAGAAAGGATTTTGCTCCACCCAGGGTGTCACCCTTCCCAGGCTGGCACAGCACACTGTGGCCAGAAGGAAATTCCCCTCGGTTTCAGCACCATTTGGATTTGCTCACCAATAACTGTGTTGGGGATTTTTTTAATATTTCTTTTCCAGAGCAATAGAAGATGAGCCCTGACCTGGGAATATGTTGCCTCCAAATACTTCTGTCAGCAAAGGACCTTGTAATGAGGCCCCTCTTCTCATGCCAGCTCTTAGTTCCCCAGGTGATGGGACCTGCTCAGCTGAGCTCAGTTTTGAAGTGTTACCTGAGCAGTGTTACCTGTTATAAAATGTAAACTCACACAGAGAGACAGTCTGAAGAGCTGGATGTCTGCTGTAAGAGATTCCAAGGGCCAATTAAAATAAGCCAAACTTACTCTGGGTAGTCATGGTTCCCACAACACCTAAACAGCATATATTGCAGATATTTCCCCTTTTTCCTTTTTTTCTTTTTTTTTTCTCTGAATTAATGTAGTTTAGATATTCCACACTTTAGTTTTATTTCTTCTCTTCACAGGTACCCAAACTAAAATGTCAGAGGAAGAGTCTTCACCTTTCTTTCATGATAATTTTTGAGGTTCCTTTCCCATGAGTTTTTTTTCTTATTTAACCCATGACCCAATTCCACAGAAAGGAAAAAATGCTTTTCAGGGCTTATCTCACCTTCCTCATCTAATGTGATGAGGAATCAATAACTGCATTATCTTCTCCAAAAACACAGAGCTTTTAATAATTTTTATTTTCCAAGCTAAAAATATGTATGTTCCTAAAAGCTCTTGGAAGATAAAGCTGGGTAAGGGAATGAGAATTGACATATTTTTCTGGAAATTTTTTCACAGTCATTCCTGAAAGGATTCATTTGAATGAATGACCCTCCAGAAGAACTTGACTTGGAAGAGTTCTTGGTAAGTGACAAATACTGGAAAAAAATTTGTTACTTTTTAGTAATGGTGCAGAAATACATATGAAAACAACTTGACAAGTAGCTGAATTCAGTAGCTACTTGTGTGCAACTTGTGTAGAGCTGACACAGATATTTTGAAGTGACCTAACCCTTTGCCTGAGGATGGATTGGGTAAAGCCTCGGTGATGGAAGACTCTGAGCACCCCTGCTCTTAGGTTTGGAAGTAGGGCAAGTTGCAATTAAAATGTTACCTGAGGTTGGTGTGTTATACTGAGTGTGGTGACCTGCTGGACACCCTTGTGATGTCCTTGAGGAATAGGTTGGATGTGGATGGCCTGGGAGGGAGTGTATTTTGGAGCAGTGTATGAGTAAGGAATATCCAAGTGATGCTGGAGGGGATGACACAGGGTGTAAGTGCTCAGCTGTCCCACTTCTGGATTTAGTGCCTCTGACAGCACTGTAGAGGGGGAAAGGCTTTGGCTCAAGGCTGAGGGAAAAGGGGAAGGGTTGGGTCACTGTGACCAGCACAGACCTGGCAGTGTCACCAACACAGCCTCCCTAGTGGGATAGGGAGGGCAATATGTGTCCCAGCTGCTCAACCCTCTGCATCCTCTCACCCAAAAAGCCCACCCTGTGGCTTTTCCCCCTCTGTGATGCCCCTTCCACATCTCTCCTCCTCCCTTGTTTGAACCTGAGCTGAGAAACCAAGCTGGTTGCAGTGCTCCCAGCAACAGAAGTCCTGTCCAACCTTTACTCAAAGCCAATTAATTTTATCACATCCCCAGGCCTTCTTAAGAGCCAAAGCTATAAAACTGTCCCTGTGTTTCCCTTGTTTAATAGCAGGGTGAAGTTCCCTTTAAGTCCATGTCTTTGCTCTGCTATTTGGTATAGACTAGAGAGAGATTCAGGACTGTGCAGCATGAAGAGTAAGCAGCACGTCTTATGTTTCACAAGAGATCACAACAGAGCAATGGCTGGAAGCTGGGCTTCCTAGGTAAACCAGATTTAGCAATTAGCACAGAAATCTGTGGATAGATTGTCTTTCAAACTGCCCAAGCCTTAGGCAAAGTCCAAAATGTCTCTGGCCTTCTCCAGCCTCTGCAATTGCTCACAGAAACACCCTTTTCATCAGCTAGAACAGAAATCCTGACTTTCCCTCTGCTGCTGTGACCTGTTCATTCATCAAGCTGCTGGAAGACACTTTGCCCTTGCCTTTCTATTGTCATCAAAGGTTCTTTCTTCTCTGCCCTCCTCAAAGCCTAAAACCATAAAGAAATTACATATTCTCCCTAATTAATGTGGTGATTTTTACAGAAATAATTCGTGGCCCTGTGTCCTTTACTGCTGTGAGGTTTGTGTGCTCATTACATTACCCCTTGCCGGTCTGAAATGTTTGACTGCTGGTTCCAGTGGTGGCCAGCACTGTGCTATTAACTCCCAGTGGTGGAATGCTGAGGAGATGCTCAATGTCTGCAGCTGGTGGGGTTTGGGTCTTTGCTGGAGTTTGCATGCACTGCTGGGTGAAGAGGAACAGGTAAGCAAAAGACCCAGCCCTGATGAGTGTCCAGGTTCACCCAGCACCTTAAATACCAACAGCAGTGACTTGGATGCCTCCCAAGTCTCTGCTAATTATTTAAAAGACTGCTTTTCCATAAAAGTAACTTTCAAGATCTGACTCAAGTTAAGAGTTGATAATGAGATGCAGAATGAGCAATATTTTAATTGTCTGACACATTAGAAATGAGTGGTGTTCCTACTTCATGCTGTTAACAGTGATTAATCAAAGATTGAGGTGATGGAGTTGCAGGTCCTTTTCAGATGTACCCAGAGTACCTTTTCCCAGGGGATGTGAGGTTTGTACTGTGACCTGATACAAAATCTGCAGCAGCCATATATTTCCTGTATCAGCCATTAAATGAGCAACACTGTTTAAAAAGTAGTTGTGTTCTGAAATGCTCCTTCAAGGACTCATTGGATCAGTTATGTTAAAATTGTAGAACAGCAGTGTCTGTAATAGACTTGTGCTGGGAGAGTAAGTTGCCCTACTTAACGTATTCATAGAAAGCTACAGTTGTAGATTTTTCTTTTATACAGGTCAAGCAGGGGGAATTGCTGCTGAATCAATGTATCTAACTCCTTCAACACCCAAATTTACAAAGAACACATTCCTGCTAAGTTTTCTATCTGCTTTTTTTGATTGTGTCTCACCAGAGCAAATTCACATAAGGTGAGCCTCTAAAAGGACTGATTTTCTTCTCCCCTTGACTACACAAGATATTCAAAAATTAATGAAAAAGTGACACCCGTCTGGCTTCCAGGGCATCACGTTTATTTCTGCATAAATTCTCCCAGGTCAACTCAAAAACAGTTCAACGTTAAAATCTCATCTAGTCACCTAGATTAAAAACTAATTTCTCTAAAGTATTGCCTATATTGAAGCCTTTTCATGCAAATAAATAGCCAAGGGCCTCTTTCTCTCCTTCTCTATTAGTTGTGCATGTCATGAATTTGAACAGAACACTTTGTCCTGTACTCTAATTACATGCATTATAAAGAAAAATCCATTCCTTGCATACATATTATTAGGAGCAGTCCGGAAGCTCCATTCCATCAGGGCAGCCATCATGGTGGCTCGTCCTGATATTGACAGTTTAATCTTTTTGTCTCACATGAGATTAAAAGTCGCGCGATGGCCGTTCCCCCGCGGAGCGGGCGGCGAAGGCGACTGGAGCCGATCCGTGTCCAAGTGCCATTTGTGCTCTGAAAACAGGCTTGCACTTCACGAAATGTATCAGGTAGTTATCAGTGGTTCTGGAAGAATGATAAAAAAATACCGGGCTGATGACAGACTAAATAGGGCTACTGTTAAAAAAAAAAAATAATGCTCATTTTGCTCGCAGCTGTGCTGCAGTACATGCACATGAGGACTAAGTCAGGGGCTGTCTAATGTATTCACGTGCATGATCATTGCAGTTCAATTCCCTTCGCTTTATCTCACTGAAGAAGGAGAGAGCAGTTGATACACCAGGCAACCACCTACACCTATTCCAATTAAAGTTGCCTTTTATCAAAGGAGAGTGTAACCTCCTCGAAAAGATGCTGAGAATTTTAATAAATGTAGCAAAATATTAGACCTCTACCCTTGTTTATTATTGTTTAAAACAGCCTGAATTATCTTCCAGAGGCAGTATCTGATCTAGCCTCTGTCTTTCAAAATGCAGACTGGGAATAAGCAGTCATAGTACAGCTCTGTCCATTTTTGGCTTCTCTGTGTGAGACACGATACAGGGGAGTTTTTCAGAGGACTGGATAATGTTCCCTAAAGATCAGTCCCTGCCAAACCATCACATGTGGGGCACCATAGATCACCTGTCACCTGCACAAATGCTGACTGGAACAAAATCCCAATGGATCCTTCCCCTCACTGAGGACAGGACTGTGTGTAGCATCATAAGAAGTCAGCAGCTGAAATTTGGTGTAGTCTGAATTCTCAGGTGAATGTAGCTCCAGTGTGAATGTGAATAACTCTGTATCTACACCTGGTAATACGGGAGTGCTGCCAGTGCACGTGCAATGCATAATCTGTCTGTCTAGGTGAATGTTTATTCAACTTATTTCTAGTCTGGGATAGCACAAGAACTGGGTACTGTATTTTCCTTTAAATCATGCAGTTTGGTCATTTTATCTAGCATGTTTCAGACATGATAAATACCCTGCAACTTCCAGTGATGACCTTAAAAGTTTAGAAAGATCAGTGACTGTCCACCAAGAAATTTGGAACTTGAATCCCTTGAGTGCTTTCCTTTGGCTGCAGCATCTTGAGGAGTTTAAGCTAATGTGCAGTAACTGCCTCGTTACTACGAGAGTGCTAAAAGACAGACCCAATAATTAATGAAAAGTCTTGTCTCTGGCTGCAATTCCTATTGGAGTGGATAAAACATTATTATTATTATCTTAAATCCTTCTTGGTGGAGTGCCAGGGAGGTACAGTTCAGCACAAAAAGGGGATCTGGGTCTATTGAAGACTTTCACTGTGCAGGTTTGTGGGGCTTTTTCTTGTTCAAAGTCAGGTATGGATGATCCAAGCAAGTTCCTGGCCCTGTTGCTTTCTCTCTGAAGCCACGTTTAGCAAAGCCCTGGCACAATGGGAGAAGGTTTTATTGCACATTGAATGCCTTCCTTCTGGAAGAAATATTCTGGCCGCAGCTCCTGGGCATTAACCTTTCACTTGGCTAAATCAGGCAGAATTGCCTGTGTGCTGTCAATGTCTGCACATAGGAGTAGTAATTATGGAAGCAGGATCATTCCCACTCTCTAGCAGAGAGCAGTCCTTGAGCAAATGAATTGTGATTGGGAAACAATTGGATGGTGGAGATGTTTCTAAGGAGAGCACCTTATTGACATTATTTTCAAACTAACAGGACACATCCTTGCAGTGCAAATATTGCTTTCTTTTGCAAATGTGAAAGAGTTATTACTTACTGCTCTGTGAGAGGACAGACCTGCCACTGAGATAATAGCAACTTAGTGTTTTATTGTGAATCTTTCCACACAGACTCAGTGATGTTTATGATAGCAATTGCATAGACAATCCATTCTTCATTTCCAGTCTAACTAAATTACAAGTGACAGCAATATAAAGCCTGATATTTAATTGCCTCAATGAACATTGACTTCCTTGAGCACATATTATGCACTCTCTGGCTGACACTCTCCAGGGTTATGTGTCAGTCTGAGGAGCTGCATTTTTGGGTCCCCAGGTTGAGTCACTAGAAAGAGTTCTGACCTTCTGAAAATGCCGATAGTGAAAGATTCCACAAATGGCTTTAAATTAAGTCTTTTGTGGGTTCTCTGCTAAGGTCATGGCACAAGCTGAGAAGCTTTTGGATGCTGCTCTTGATTTCTGTCTCCCAGGCTGCCTGTGTAACCTTGACAGATACCAGCACAAGGGAAGAGGCAGCGCCCTTCAAACAGGTGACCTGTTCTGCTTTTGTGAGAGCTGTTCTCCTGCTTGGTGCTGCACATCCATGTGCTGCATGTATGTGGTGACATCTCAGGGTAGCCTGCAAGTCTGTGATGTGGGTGAAAAAAACACAACCCAAAAAAAAAAAAAGGTCCTTGTGCTGCCATAAGAAACCTTGGCTTATCAGTGCCAGGCACGTTGATATTAAGAAAAGCTGCTTTCTCACAAAGATGAGGTGAACATCAGACTTGGTTGCTTAGGAGTCTTGAGGCACGCTGTTGTTGGAGGCTTTCAAGAGAAAATTAGCCAAGCATCTGCCACTGGTTCTGGAATAGGATGAGAGATTCCCTTCTCCTAGAGCTATTGTTTTGGGCTCTATGGAAGACCAGACTCTTTAAGGCTCCTTCAAGGATTCCCTTCTCAGACAGCAATTCCAAGCAGCCAAAAGTGTGCATAAGTTCTAGGAAATACTTTTAGAAACTGGTTCAAGCCCCTTTTAACCTGGAGGCCTGGGGATGCCTCTGACAACAATAATGTATCTGCCTGACGTATCTACAGTCAGTGCAACCAACTTCACAAACATGTCTGTAAGTCAATAAATCAAACATGTCTTATTCATCTCATACCCTTTAAGTCCTGCTGCAAGGAGAAATTCTATGTATTTTGGAGCCAAAACCAAAATAAACTTTTCAGCTATTTTTTTTATGAATTGGAAATCACTGGAGCTATAACTTTTAAGAGAGCACTGAAGTTTAAGCTGATGCCCTAAATTATGTAAAATCTCATAAAGTGTAGTACCAGTAATTATTTTCAAATTTAAAATGACAATTTTAAAGAATGTCTTTGATGATGTCTTATGTTCAGGCTGGGCATGGCATGTACATAACACTGTGCAGTTGTAAAAGTGTTAATGGGATTATTTAATAAATCCTGGTGTGTATTTCTCTATAACTATACCCAATATAAATATCTGATGTGTGTGCATTTGTATCAGATATAGACACACATTAATATCTTTATTGGAAAATATAGCTTGTCTATTTAGACCTCATTAACTCTAGATACATGGTAGCCCATTTTGGAATGTGGATATACAAGCTGATTTTATTTCAAGAGCAGAGAATTCTGTAAATGTCCTCTAAGGTTTATATGCCCTACAAACTGAGTTAGTTTTTGATTGATTTCTAGAATTCCTGAATTAAAGATACTTTAAACAGATAAATCCAGTCTGTACAAACACTTGAGATCCTATTAGAAACAGAAGTAAAACACAAATAATTCTAAATGGACTAGTTTGGTTTCATTATTTACAGATTTCTACATAGAAGGGATTTGTCCTTCTCTTCTGCATGTGTGCTTGTTTCAAGTAGAAGAATTTTTTTCTGACAAAATTCCTATAACTCTTTTGATTATGTTAGTAGTATGAAATCCAGTCTGAGAACAGGTGAAGTGCCCAACACTCATCATTCTATTTATACAGTTCACCAATGGATTGAAAAAACTTTAGATGATATTGGATTGCACATTTTTTGTCAGGAAAATGAGATATCAAAGATCTCATATGTCTCAGACAATGTTCTGTGCAGACTGATGTCTTACAGTTTTCTGACTTATTTCACTATTTTGTAGTTCTATTGTCTGGCTATTGTGTTCTCTTTTTGATTTGGAACAGGAAGGTTAGAAAGCAGGTGGCAATTTGCAAGCAGTCTGTGGGAAGCAAAACACAAAATTCTTTATCGGTTGTATGTAGATCCATTGATTTGTTGGATTTCTTTGGTTTAGTCAGGGTTGGACATCTCTACTGAGGATATGTTGCTAGAATGCAAACCAAATTCACACTACAGAGATTAGTATCCAGAAAGATGTAGGCTGAATGTGTCTGTGACAAATGTTGTCATGAGGAGAAGCAAAAAGAATTCATTGGACCTGAGTTTCAGGAGTCTTCAAACAATTTTTTGATCCCAATACTGTTTTCTTCTCTTTTGTGCTTAAGAGAACTTCATGTTTCCGCAAGAAGAAATAATCTTAGAAGGGTGGATGGGTCCAACTTTCTACTGAGTTTTTTATTACCAGGTTCTGCAGGGCAAAGGGGATGCCCAGCTGCTGCTCAGGGAGGTAAAAGCTACCTGGCTCAACCTGTATTTGATACACTGTGGGAGGGTTTCATCCTCAGCATCCCCTGTGCTTAGTGTGGGACTTGCCAGCTCTGTGTTTCATGCCTCACTTGACTCAGATGCAGTGTGTATGTCAGAGAGCATGGTGAGGGGGAAAGCCTGGGAGAGAGAGAGTGGTGGATTCATTCTTCCTTCAAATCGATCAGGTGATAGAAATTCACATTTTTTATGACTATCATTGGTGTGAATCTTCCCATCAGTAACACATTAATATTGGAGATGAGCCATGCACTGTGGGCCAGAGGTGCAGGCGGGTTATTTTTCACACCAAAGCAACCTTAACCCTGGTTAACTGACTGTCTGGGCTGGGTTTGAGCACTCTGAGGACAGTACAGAGCAGCAGAGTTTGATTCTTTGCATTCAGAGCCTCAGTTTCACAGTCTCAATACAAGCATTTTGCAGCAATTCTGAATCTGGGAAACCTCTCCCATTTTTCTTCAAGATACCAGTAACTTCAAGCAGGGCAATGTACTCAGATTGAAAAATGCTGCCCGTGGAAGGAACCTACACCGTGTATTATCTTGATATTGGAGAGAAAGACCTATGTCAGTGCTGGCTAAAGCTGCTTTAAATGGACAGTGAAGGTTTCTCTTGTCGTGGAAGGACACTTAGTTGGTGCAGAAACACATTTGCAGGCTTAGTGTGTGCTCTAAGGGATACTTTGGGGTAATTCTGGAGGAGAGAGAGTTACAGCTTCTTCGCTATCCCTGACCAGTATAATAGATCTCAGTGTAATAAAAGTTGCCCACGGAGATGGATCCCACCACTGATCTTGGTGGTTCTTGTCCAGTGGCTGAGTGACAAACTGGCAATGAAGAATTTTACTGTCTTTGTAATGGTTCTGCTGGCCATGGCTCATTTCCTTCGAGTTTTATGAAGGCTTTGCTCTAGACAGACACTCAACCCTGGCCGTGGATAGAACGGCTGCTGTCATTTGGCATTTATTTCCCAACATCTTGGGCTGGTTGAGGACTTAAAGAACTAAAATGATTTGCTCTTTGAAGCACTGACATGGTCATGAAATCGTGGCACACACCATAAATCCTCTCAGCAGGCCGCTGTTGGTACAGTCTGTTCTGCAGGTCATGTTCTATAAAGATGCATCTTGGGAACGTGTTAATACCATCATCATCACTAGTTCATAGCCGGGTTTGGGGCTGGGGTTTTTTTGGTAGTTTTTATAACCCTCTGCCAAGGCCAGTGTTCCGTGGTGGTGGAGGGACATACAAAGATGTACTGCCTGCAGTCTCCTGTCCAAAAGGCCAAAAATCAGGAGAGCAGAGCACAGGTATAAGGAGCCCTGTGGGTCTTAATCAAATGTGAGCAGCAGGGCAATGGTAGAGCTGCAATAAAATCCCTCTGTTCTAGTCCACTGAATCTCACACTGAGTGACACAGGACTGTGCTACCAAACCCAGTCTTCGTTTGTCTGTTCCCCCCACACACCCCAAGCTCTTTTGATTTATAAATCAGAAGAAAGCTTCTTATTCACCCTGCTTTTCTGTCAGCCTCAGTGAAAAATCACGTCACAGAGTTTTTCCTTTTCCTCACATCCACTTTTCAATTGCAGAAGAGCTAATCTTCCATCCTTAATGGAATTAATGTTTCTACAGATGTAGAAACAGCAAGAGCCCTGACAAAACTCACTTCTTCATGTAGACCATGAGTGTAAGCTTAATGCTCTATGTACACTGTAGGATGTAGGAACATTACATTAGTGTCAATTTTGCAATATTAGTGCCAATTGTATCTGTTCTGATGAAAGTCACGGATACACAGTCAAAATGAAAAGTCAAAACCAAAAAACCCAGTTCAGAGACTGCAACTGTTGCTGCAGTTCTGATAGAATATCATGGAACCATAGAATATCCTGAGTTGGAAGGAACCCACAAGGATCATCAAACTCCACCTCCTGACCCTGCACAGGACACCCCAAGAACCCCACCATGTGCCTGAGAGTGTGATCCAAGTTTTTTTTGAGCTCTGGCAGGCTTGGTGCTGCGACCACTTCTCTGGGGAGCCTCTTCCAGTGTCCAAACACCCTCTGAGGGAAGAACCTTTTCCCAATATCCAGCCTAAACCCCCTGTGACACAGCTCCAGCCATTCCCTCGGGTCCTGTCACTGGTCACCACAGAGAAAAGATCAGCGTCTGCCATTCCTCTTCCTCTCACAAGGAAGTTGTAGACTGACACCAGGTCCTTGGAACAGACATCTTGATTCTTCATAGCTTTCAGGTGTGGGTATGGAAGCTGGATGTGTGGAGGCTCCACTGCAAAGATTGTAAGGAGAAGGGGAATTTCATAGGAAAAGGGGAACTGGTATGACCTGAAACTATGGTGATTAAGAACAATGCCAGCAACACTTCCTTTGTTGCACAGGATGCTGTAAACGAAAAGACTAAAAATTCTTACTTTTTGTTTTTCTGTTTGCTTGTTTTACTGCAGGGAACTTAGTTAAGCCAGTGGGAATCTCTCTAAGTAACAGCAGGCAGCCCCAGTTTTACTGCTGTCTCCCTGGCACTCATCATTGTCTTTGCTCTGGGGGCTCTCAGAGGAAGCAGGTTTTGCTGGCCACTCGGTCATTTTGATGTGTTACACCTCAGCTGAGATCTCAGTTTCAGCTCACAGAAGTGAGAAAGAGATTTTTAAAGCTGGTGTGTGAGCAAATTTTGTTGGCCTTTAAATATGCATGTAATTTCTACAGGGCTTTGGAAAATTTTGCTGTAGCTTACAAATGTTATAACTCTAAAATGCCAACCTGATTGTAATTATAATGCCCCTTTCTCCTGTAAGCTGCAGAGGAAAATAATTCAATTTAATAAAATCACTCACTGTTTAAACAAATGGGGGAGTAATTAAATGTAATGGATACTGTGGTTTCTGTACAACTCTATGAAGTCTCTAATGAAATCTGTAGCTCCATTGTGAAGAAATGACAGATTAAAAATGAAAAAGAAAAGAACAGTAGTCATTACTTTTGTGATCTTCAACAAGAATGTGCTCTGCTCCATCTGCTAGTTCTGCAGCTGTGGTTAACTAATAAACAGTATTCCCAGTCCTGCACTAACTGCATTTGATGTGGCTGGTGCAAAAACAAAGATGTCTTGGCAGAATAAGGTGCTATGTGAGTTGTTAAGGAAGGGCAGCCTTGTCAGTTTTAGATCTGATGACAGCAAAGCTTTGCCTTCGCCATATGGAAAAATAAGCAAATCGAAAACATTTTACTCACAATTTTCTGAAACTGTAAGACACAGTATAGAGAAATAGTGAGAATGTGCTCAATGCTATGGGGTATTAACACAGGCTTTAAAAGCACTCACAAGCTGTGGTTTTCCTTTCCCTTCCCATTTCCAGAGGCTCTATCAGGTGAAACCAGAGAAAAGACCCTCTTGAAATGCTTCAGAAAATTTCTCAGCTTACTCCAAAATGTTAATCTTGGATCTCTCATTGCTCCGGGTGGAAGGTGGATTGCACAGAGACTCCTGTGATCTGATGGAAACAGGGCTGCCTTTGGCCTCTTCCCTGCTAACTCAACGCTCACAGCCTCGGTGGAGCTCCCAAAATCGTGAAGCCTGTGTCCAGGAGCCTTGCTGAAATGTGGTCTAGACACACATGAAGCCCACTGAAAGCAAGACTTCAAAAGGTAGGATCTATGCTATGGTGCTTCTCCCAGTGCCAAAATTTCTAAGTGATTATTTTTCAGAGTTTTTACCTCCTACAGGCTTGACAGGAATTGCAAGTAACAGAATCTCCTTTCTGTTGGCTCAGCTGGGAATTCTGTAGCTTAACTTTAATTCACAAAGTTTAAAACACTTTGGCCTGGATGTCTTGGTTCAGGGACATACCAGATATGCAGGTGGAAGGTTTGTCACTCTCATTATGCATGGATTGAAATGGTTGGCTTCAAAAGTTAATTACTCTATTGTTGTCACAGAGTTGTGCCTGAAGCATCAGTGAGATTTTTTCTCTTCAAGTCACTGGCAAATATTGTTCTGCCAAAGTAGCTGTGAGTCATGCTGGCAGTCACAGTATTGGTTCAAGCCTGGCACAAGGCTTTGACGTGCTGCTCTTTGAAATGAAAGGGAAAATGCTTCTCACAGAAAACTGCTCTGTGTGAAATACTGCAGTGTTGGCAACAGGAAATCAAGGAGATATAATTCTGCTGTCCCTTGCATTTGTTCTGTAGCCATACAAAACTAGAGAGAGACAATTTACATAAGACCTTGTCTAAATAGAGATTTTGGTATTCTTTCTGAGGAAGAATGATAGTTGTCATCATCAGAAACCAATTTACACTGTCATAGCTACATAATGAGTTGTGAACAAATATTTCTTGCTGTAGGTGTATGTAGAAGAGGTCTAACTGAAAAGAGGGGGCAGTGAGTGACCAAGGTAAAGGAAGACAAGGTTGCAGCCAGATTCCAGTGGCAACAGCAAATTGAGGGTATTTGTACCTTTCCCCACTTCTCCAGGGCAGTACTGCCTTGAAAAAACTCTGCTACTTTCCCTCCCAAATGCTTCATTAATCTCCAAGCCTTCAGCTGCTTGCACCTGATTTCTTTTGCCTTTATGAACAGCTTCCTTCAGCTCAGTGAGCCAAGACGTGTTCAGGACCCAGACCACAATTTTTGGGCTCTCTCTGGGGCACAGTGCACAGAGCTCCCCATGGAGCAGCATCCTGCCTGAAGTGACAGGGCCTTAACAAATACAGATGACACTGGAATTCTGAAATTAGGAGGCAGATGGGAGAGCTCTATCTATAGAAAATATAGGCAAGCTGAGACATATATATGTATAGACACATATATAAAATATATAAATATGTATAGATATATGGAACACATGCCCTCATGTACAGCCATGTCAGGCCTCAGTTAGTTTCTAAATTGTGAGTGAACCTCAGGAGGGCCCAGCTCCTTAGTGAGGCACATCCAGCAAGTTTACACCAGCTGAACACTCATCCCAGAGCCTTTCCTGGGACACAAAATGGAAAAGCAGAGAAAAGGAGATTGGTCTTCCTTCCCTTATGAATTTCTCTGATTTGATCTCTCAAATGTAAAATTACAGCTCCTCTAATAAAACAAAAACTACCCTACAGATGAAGCCACATTTTTGGTCCATGTAGCTCCTCTACATCATCTGTGCCACACCAATTTACACCCCAGAGCATCCAGCCTTCTGTTTGTAAACAACACAATGTTACAGCTAATCTAGAGGAATGCACAAATGAACTGTATTCTGTTCAGCCAGTAGCTTGCTAATAACTTTCTAAAATTGTTCTCCAGCATTAATTGAAATCATAAATCCCAATCACATTCAAAGCATAACTACTGTATGCCAGTGGCTCACTTCAGTTCTTAATCATAGTCTTCTGGGGAATTTTCTTGCTGCTTCTTCCTTCCCCCAGGAGTGGCCATATTTATTATTGCAGTTCAAATACCTGGAGATATTTCAGTTGAAAAGCCATATAACATCTCTCTAAGCATGTCAATACGTGTTCAGCTTAATATGAATGCCTGTGCCATTCCCACCGGAGAAAAGTAAAAAATGTCAAGGAAATATATTTAACTTGTTTCTGCACAGAAGCCTGCAGATATCTTGTATCTAAAGAATATTTAAATTCTGTTTTGTTAAGACAGGATACTTACATTATACAGTGGAGCAGCCAGGAGGTTATAGTCTCCACTAGACAATTTGCCAGGCAAGAAAGATGGCTTAGTTGAAATGTTGACAGCTTTATTCTTGTGGCTTTGGCAGAAAAACAGGCAAAAAGATTGCAGAGGCGGCAGGATAGAATACAACATGAAAGTTCAGAAAAATATTAACTGGTTGTAAAATGAGTGGGTGGATGCACTAAAGGAGGTGGCATTTCAGTTGTATAACAACTTATTGCAACATGTTTATGGCCAAATTATGCTCTTTTTCTGTGCTGTATTTTTGCATCTGCTGCCCAGCTCCAATGGAGAGGCACAAAATGTTTATTTGGAAGGAGAAAAGGGCAGTAGCCATTCATCATTTTCCCCTGAATCATCCCATTGGCCTCAGTGAAGATTCCCCTGAGAATTTTATTCCATTTCTACTATATTATCCACTGTGATTTTACAGATCTGCTTTTATGTTCTAGATCAGCCACTTGCATAAGGCCCCTACAAATATCCCTGACCTGAATGTGGGTTTAGAAGCCATAATGCAGGGCACAGCAGGGGAGTGGGGATGCCAACTGTCATAGGGGAAAATAGGGTTTGATATTACCATCTTTCTGTCTGAGACAGATCAGGCAACCTGATGCCTCTCCACAGGCATGTCCTTGGGCCATCCTGTTCTCCTGGGCATGACAGAGACAATTCCCCTCCCAGGGGCTCCTTAGCCAGAGCGAATTCAAAGGTGTGTGTAGTGATGGTTGCACTGAAGAGGTTTGGACTCTTATTCTACTTATAACTCTAAAACAGCTTTCCTTGGCAATCCTCTGTGCACTTCACTGGCAGTACAGTCTATATTGTAAAGAGCATTAGGCATGAACAAAAGGAAAGAAAAGATATAGGATTATTCCCACTTCAGAATGGGGAGGTGAGGCATATTTTCCTTTTCTTCTCCTTTTCACAAGTGTGGAGGCTTTTAGGGAAGGACCCTTGGAGCAGCTGTAAAACATTATGGGGGAAATTGGTTTTGTCTGTGCTTCAGGTGGGGCCTCAAGAGGTAAATTTTATACACTGAATAAACAGGATCTTGGAGTGCTCCAAAGCCCAGTCCGCCGCATTGTTCAATATCCAGTGGAATAATTTCTGCAGCCTTGGAACTAGTCTAAGTTGTTACCCTAATTCTGAGGTTTCTAGAGCCACCAGTACCAGTTTGGACCCCCATGCCTCTCTTGGTCCCCTGGAACTTAATTTTTAGCTTCCCAGGGCTACATAGTAGCTTCCCAGTCTGATTCTCTCAAAATCTGCCCTGTTTTCCTGGGCTAAGTTGAAAAGGGAAGGTTTTCTGAACAGGAAAATATATTTGCATGATTTGGAGAGGGATAATGAAAAGCCCTACCCAGTGAGATCAGTGAGAGTTTGGTAACTTAATGGTAAGGATTTCTTTAAATTTGGATCATAGAAGTAAGTGTGGCAAACCTGAAGACCTTAGACAGTTTAATTGGAATTTAATCACCAAGTTTTACACTTTCCTAAATCCAAAAGGTGACAGCCTAGACAGTCTTCTCAAAGTTGCTGAGTTTTTCTGTTTCAAGGGTTCAAAGGTTATGTGGGAATTTATTATGGTAGTAATAATGGCCCAGATAATAAATAATGGAAGAGCCAAGGTTCAGTGACCAACACAGGGAAAAACAATATAACAACCACCATGGGAAAAAGTGAATGAAATATAAACTACAAGACCAGGGACAGTTTATACTAAAAACTGAAGACTAGTGAAGAAAGAAACTCAAATAGCAGTTAGAAAATTGTCAACAGGGTAAGAGAAGATACCAAAACCAGTTCCACAACTAGAGAGAAGGTCTGTCTGCTTTGATGAGTTCCCAATAGCCCAATTCCCAGGAATGTGGGAGTCCTGATGAAGAGACAGCTGATAGAGAATAAGTGTCTAGAAAGTGGGTTTGTTTTTCCCTGTGGAAAATATGGTGCTTTTTCTCTAAACCTAAAACATTTTTACATTTCAAAGAGAAAAGATATTCCCAGGATACTTTCAGTAGCAGAATTTTGGTGAGTTAGAGACCAATTTTTGTTAAGAAAAGTCATACAAAAATGTTGTACCAACACAGATCCTCTGGGTGCTCCCTGCTGACAGAGTAAATAGTGAGATTGGAGCACAGCTTTCAAGGAGCAAGTGCAACAAAGGTCACTTTCCTGGTGCCAGTCTCCCTGATATCATTCCAGTCAACCACCTGAACCAGGCATTTCTTGATCACCACTAGCTTTTTATAGCCTGGACTGAGCTTATTTACTGAGCTCTTCTCTATGTTTTCTACAGCACTGTTTACTGGTTCGAACATGGTTCCATTGCATGAACATTTTATTTCCCATTTTTACTGGTATACCGTGTGCAGTTTGGCTTAGAGAAACTTGTTTTTTCAATAAAACATCTATAGAAAGTTATTGCCAGACATTTAATGGAACATTTTTACAGTGATGGAGTTTTGTCAGAAAAGCAGCAATTGATTGTGTCTGTGTGTAAAACTGATGTGTGTGAACATTTCAGCCCCGGCACAAAATAAAAAGAGCATTTGAAGTTCTCTATGAGCTAAACTACCCTCAACATGAGATATTTTAACAGATACATGGCTTGAATTCCTCCATAAAAACCTCAGAAAACTTTCAGGGAATGTTAGACATTTTTTTTCCCTTCATTCATCTTTGTGCAGCCCAGGTGTTTGCTCTGCACTTGGTGTAACTTTTTAGTGCTGTGGAAGAACAATTCCCATGGGACAGTTTTTTTCCCCCAGTTATTCTGCAGGTTTCCAAAACAAAAGAGAAAAAAATACTCTATAGCTAGTGAAGGAAACTGAGCTTTCCAGGTGTGACTGGGATACCTTTTACTCCTGTGCCTTATAAAACTTGTTCCTTTGCTTGTACCTGGGACAGGTGCACGTTACACCTCCCACAGCTACAGCAGCAGGACATGAAGATCAAACAAAATGATAAAGTTTGCTCGTGGAAGTAATTTATCTACCTGTGCTCTAATCTAAAGAAGGTTAACTGGATCTTTTATGAATTTACAGCTATTCTGAAACTGTAAATTCTGAAGCGTTCAGAGATTATGAGATGCTCAAGGAACAGAGTAAATCTAACAAAAAAAATTTCTAGAAACTTCCACAGGGGTCAGAAGCTTAGGCTAGTTCCCCATTCATGGAATACTTCGGTGTTTAGTTTCCATATTGCAAAAATACATGAAATAAACAGATTAATTACAGTGTAGTGCCTGTTCAGTATTTTCTACATACAACAACACATGTCAGTGGAAATTCCACCTTCATGGGTTTTCTGTAGAGATGTTCAGTTCCTTGCTCATGATACTGCAAAGGTTTTAAAGACTGGACTTGGTTTCAGAAAACCTTCAAGTCAACCTATTGCAGAGAAGCCTGTGTTTCACATGCATCCCACCCACTGGAAGTGCTGTGCTCGAAATGTCTCTGGTTTATCTCCCTGCTGTTTTTATCTTCCTTCTGTCACGTTGTCGTTCCTTACTGACATGGCTAAAACTAGGGTTATAGTGGGAAAAAGGTACTGGGTAAAGGGTATTGTGAGCAAAGTGGGAAGCAATGCAGGAGGCAAAAAAAGAGACAGAAGTATTTTCTGTGCAACTCTTTCAAGGACTGTTCACTTGGAATCCCAGGACACTGCTGTGATGTTTGCTGCATTTTTACAGACCAGAGGGGTATTTGCACTGTGAGCGCTGCAGCACTGGGAGGATGAAGAGCTTTGGTTACTGGGCTGTTTGTGAACTCAGTTCATGACTCAGGGGAGACATTTTTGCTCCAGTGACCTCTAAGCTGCCTTTAGTTTATTGATCGCCTAATAGAGAAAATTGATTTTTAACTAACTCACCAGTTTTTAGACCTGAACACAGTTGTCACTTCCAGTAAGGGTACTTTTACTCCATCATATAAGTTGTCTCAGTCATCAATTCATTCTGGATGCTGCAAAAGGGGGGGATGTGCCAAAAGGCTTGGCAAGGAGCCCAGACTCAGAAGACACAGCCCAGGACAGTCCTTGGATGAAATGTGTTTAATATTATGTTACACCTCTCATACATGCTCTGGTCTTGGCAGAAACAGCTGGCTATGCCTAAGGGGTAGTAGGCTGAAAATAAGAAAAAGCAAATTCAGGGAATATCAGGGAAAGATGTCAGGTAATATCAGAGGAAAAATACTGGGGAGACATTTCTGAGGGGAAGTGCCTCACTTCCAGACCAGACTTTCTCACCCTGAGACCTTTAAAGCTGAAGTCAAGAGGTAGCTGAAGATATAATATACAGGAATATTGGTCTGAACAGGGCCTTTTCCAATTCCAATATCCACAATCTAAACTGAAAGATTTCACAGGTAGAACTGTTGCACCATATTTCATAAATGTCCTTCTGTAAGATCCAAGTTCAGGGTTTCCAAGTTTCATTCCATTGCTTATTCTCAGCTCACCTGTATCCTTGGGAAGTGTCAGCCAAACTGAAAACCAAGGTGGGAGGTTTAAGCAGGGGGTGACACTGTTTGGTTTTTCGTTTTCAGGCTGTTTAATCAAAATTAATTCATTAAATTTTACAGGAAAAAATGTACTATTGAAATAGAAAATGAAGGAGCATCAGATAGAAATGCCAAAATGAAACATGAGAAGAGCAAAGCAAAATGCATTTTATTTTTAAGAAGAAAAATACTGGAACTAAAGATTCCAAAATTTTCAGAAACATCCTTTTTTTGTGAAATTGAAAATACTTCTCTGCATCAAACCAAACTGGTAAGTCTGTGCCCTCTTTTCCAAATTCAGTCTGAAAGAAACTTTAATTTTCTGAGTGAATTTAATATGTGTGATTCTTCCGTATATGATTCTAAGTTCACTGTGTAAACATTAATGTATTCTAATTAATGTAATGACATGAATAGCTTCAGTGACTTGACTGAAGTTGTTTAGGATAATGGCAAGCTCTGCTGGGAAGGCTGTTACTTGCCTGGTAAGCTCAGCCCATGAATCTGGAGGATTCAAACCAGCCATTTGGCATCAAAAATATCTTAGTTTGGAGAATCCCATCTCATATATTGGGGTTAAAGTTTTGCAGTCTATAGGTGATCTGGAATATATAATACTATGACCAGATGCAAGTATGGAAATTGTAGGTTAAATTCTGCAAATATTTACTTGAAATGGGTGGTAAAATGTGTGTGGATGCACCAGGGCCAGGAACTGAAAAAACAACTATTTATTTGGGACACCCATATCATGAAAGTTTAACTTATCTGGTGTGGCACCCCACAAAATTCGTGCTCATAAAGAACCCTAGGCCCTCCATCTTGGTTCAGATATTTTTGTTCCCAGCACAGACATTTCCTGACAAATTTCTTTGGACAGATTTTTTCCCCAGTACATCTGAGCTGCATCTCCTCTCATGCCAAACAAGACTGTGAACTGATAAAAGCTAATCTGATGCAGTGCAACCTGGTGCCACAGATGAAAAGCAGCAGATGAAAACATCTGAATTTGACGAAAATCCTTCAGCAGGATAACAGGGTATCGTGCAAAGGTGCTGCTGGGAAGGATGGAGCGTTTGAGTCTTGCTTCACAGTGACAAAGTCAGGGGGTTACAAAGATCATGGTCCAGAGAAAGGGTCACGACACCTTTTTATTTATACATTGGCACACGCTGAAATTTTCATTCTTACGGATTTTGTCCTCTTTCTTGATCTGTCAGCTACACAAAATTCAGATTTAAACATCTCGTTGAGCTCAGAGCTAGACTGCTGTTGTTCAAGAGATGGAAAGTAAAGAAAATAACAAAGCTCTAAAGTACTTTCCTGGCTTTGGACCATGTCTTAGTCTATAATTTGTGAACATGGGGACTTGCAAATGAGGTAAAATCATATTGCAAATGTCTACAGGCAGGATGTGGCTCTATATTTACTGATAGCTATTCTAAAATATACATGCCCGTCTCCATCACATAAAGTGTGTAGCTAAGTGTAACTGGCAGCATGGCAAATTTTAGAGGATACTTTTAATTGAATGCTGTAGTTTTAGATTATATATCACAAGTTTTACTGTTGTTATGTACTTCACAGTATTCTCTGGGGGGTGAGTGGGACTGCAAACGTGTTACAAGAACATTAAAATGTAATGTCTTGAAATTGTGTCACACAAAGGAAAACTCAAGCATATTTGTTGATTATTTTGAGAATGTGTTACCTCTGAAATTGGACATAAATGCACCTGCAATCTGCACACATGGAGTGCTCCCTTACTCTGCAGCAATCTCACTCAGTTCTCTGGGACTGCTTGAGAAAGACAACACGATCCCTGGCTAAGGAAGAGAGCCTGATTTTTGCTGTTAAATACACATCTTGACCTCATCACTCCTAGATCACGCCGTGGACAGATGTTAGTTTATTAAAGGGAAGCAAACATCCAGCCCAAGACATTCCTTTTAATCTCTTATCTGCATTTCTTTCTTGCTTTTCACTGATGTTCCAGGGTGTTTTAGGCTCTTTGTGTGAAGCGTTGCCCCCTGTCAGAAGCAATCAGACATGTAATAGACTGTGGGCAACTTGGCTCATTTCTCAAGCCTCCAAAAGGCATCAAAAGCTTGCTCTTTAAAAGATGTGCTGTTTACATGCTGGTCTAGTTTGTTCTCAATAATTTATTACCAACTAATATCTTTTTTTTTTCAGTCTAGCTTATTCTCAGTGGAGGCAGTTGGATTTTATCTGAAGGCACGGTTTTTGTGAGGATTTGGAGTAAAGAACCCTTAATAGTTTATCCATTAAGGATTGCAGTTTGACAGACTTGGGGTTTCACAGAATTAATTTTTTTCTCTTCAGTGAAGAATTTGTCTATTAAATCCATTTAAGTAGGCAAATAAGGAAATAACCAATTTATAAAATATTTTTAAGTATTAGCCAAATATACTTGATTTCTTATGTTCATTAGAATTTTATGTTGAGTTTGAATTTGCAACTTCATTTAAAGGTGTTAAATGCTAAGGATTGTCTGAGGCACTACCTGTGCTGTTTCTGTAGAAGGATCACAACTGTTTATTTTATCATGTTAAGGAAAAAGAGTTTTAAATTGCATTTTACAAAAACCCATTGAACATTTTCAGGCGGGATCACTGATTAACTAAATAGTATTCTCTTCTAAGCTCTTATTAGTACTGACTTGAAGTTTATAAAGTTTTAGTCTCTGAATCAGTATGCAAAAGTCACTCCAATAATCATGTTTATATTGCACTAACCTCAGCTATATTCCTAGTGAGAGCCTGCCTTTCTCCATGGGCCAGCCCAAAGCTTACCAGAGATACATTATTTAAATAATTTATGTTCTTTTGATTTCTCCAATTTGATAGATTACATATTGCAGTGTCTACTGTGCAGCATGGTTAACAGCAGATGCTGTCCTCATATTCATATTGTGTATATGTGTGTGTGTGTATACATATGTAAATATAAACTTTTTTTCTATGTTCCATTTATAAATTTTGGGTTTCTCGCATCTTTCTTGTTCTTTTTTGTTAATTACATGTCTGTTACATTATGGTGAACTTGTGCTTTGGCATCTTTTACAAGAACACCATTTTCTTGTGCAGTTGTTCCTCCAAAGGTTAGAACTCCCAAATCTTATTTTTGATGGCCAATTTTCTGAATTCAGATGGACAGAGAAACACATGTCTGTTGGAGAAACCCTTTGGCCATGATTTTCAGTTTCCACCTTTCTGTTATTTGTGTGCTGTCATTGACAACTCGGAGTCGCTGCTGGAATAGCTGGTATGTACAGAACAGTCTGGAATAGCTGGTGTGTACTGAACAGTCTGGAATAGCTGGTGTGTACTGAACAGTCTGGAATAGCTGGTATGTACTGAACAGTCTGGAATAGCTGGTATGTACTAAAGAGTAGCCCCTCCATCCCCTCCTCCAAAGTCTTTATCTTTGTTGTCTCTTTCCACCTTCAGCATTTTGATCGAGCCAGTTTATGCATCTTGAAGGCAGAAATCCCTCATGGAAACATTTCACTTCAGCTCATTCATAATAAGTATTGATAAAACCTCTCTCAGGATTCAAAGGGCCCCTGTCATTATCCCTGGCAGCATCTGCCCGAGCTCCCCTCTCCACCCACATCTGGTGGGAGTGATGAGGGTGATGCATAATGCAGGAGTGGAGCTGTGCTTGGGCAGGGGCTTTCAAGGGGGTGTCTGTACAGAGATCTCAAAGGTGCTGGCCTGGAGAGGGCACCCCCAGGCATCCATTAGGCAGCTGTCTGGGTTATTGCTTTAGAAACGTTTCAGGAAGTTTTAATATCCTGCAATTCAGCCTATGTTGCTGCTCACTGCGTTCTGGTTCCCCGACAAAGTCGGCCTCAGTGGAAAATCCAAATGAACCCAAGTTGCAGGAATCCCCTTTCCCTGGAGCAGAGACTCCCACGTACTTCTGGAGAGCTTTGTGGGCTTGGTTTTACTGATGCTACATTAGCAGTTCACCCCCTTTGTGTTTCTGCTTTTCCAGTCTGGTATTCAAGTACTTCCTCCAGCAGATTAATTACAGAGGAAATATCAAAGAGATTCCTCTAAATCCAAAGAATATGCTTTAACCTAAAGTGAATACATAACACTCCTGCTGTGTTTCTTTCTGTACACAAGTGTGCTTCCTACTCAGAAGGATTCTAATAGATATACTTGTATTTATCATGTCAGGACAAAGTTTTGATTTGGCAAAGTATATTTAGACCTTCAAGTCCTTTGTTGAGATAAACAGAAGATGTATTAACATCGAAGCAACTTACACCAGAAGAACCTCAGTGGACTTCTGTCTGGAGAATAAAGGGTGTCAGGAAGGGGGTTTAGTTTGATTTAGTGAAAGTTCATACTTGCTCTTTTCTGACAAACAGAGATGTGAACTCAAGATAGAAAATTAGCTCCATTGCTAACACTAAAACCCCCTTGTGTCTGAAGATGTCTTGAAATCTGAATAAAAACATAGTGCACCAAAGACTGGAGCTGCAAATTGAAACATCTGCTGGAACTGAAGAACTGTTCCCATCATCATGTCTGGAAAACCCTCTTCCCACTCTTCTTTCCTTTGTTTCTAAGCAGTCATACATGTACCTCAAAAATAAGCCTCCCACAATTTCATTCAGAGACAATCTCCTTCCATTTGCAGGCTGGCACATTTTGGCTACCTATAAACCCTGGGAGTGAACTCACAGACTCCCATTTGGACCTCTTTCTCTTACCATGCTCCTGCAAACTGTGACCCCTGCTCAAAGCACTATTGATTTTGGTTTGATTTGACACAGACACGAGGGGACGCCAGAACAGATCAGACAATACCATCAGGACTGTAATAGCTTCATCATTAAGCAAATCCCAGCTGTGTGCCAGTCTGGCTAAATCTGATTATCCCCTTACTGAGTCATTGTTTTCCACCGGAGCGTGCCTGGATCTCACAAGAGCACAGTCCTCGTGCCAAATGCTTTTTGCCTCACACAACACATTCTGTAATACTTTTTTCTTGTACCATAGGAATGCAGCTTCTCATTAATAAAACAACTGTATTGTTGGGGAAGGGGATGATTACTCTGACACCACGTCTACACTGCTGAAGTTCAAGTGGTGTAACTAGAGGTCTTCCTGATTTACCATGCTGTGTATAAGGACAAAACCTGAAAGAACCAGGGTTTTGTTTCTGGCATGCATGAGCCACAGTCTTAAAATAATAAAAATGAGTCTTGCCAAACAACCTCTAGATGGCTCTTGAGGCTTGCTTTGTCAATTAGCAGCCACCTGAAATAAGTCTGCATCAGTCTGTAACAAGATTTTGCTATTAATCTATTACTTCTTCGTACAAAACATGAAAAATTGGGGTCTTTTGCATCCAGTGGGAAGGCTTCAAGAACCCCTCAGCTGAAGAGAGGAAAAATGTTTGTTGTCTTTCTATCCAGAAAGTCTTGACTGTGGATTCCACCTGTGCTTATTTTGCTGTAGTTACTACGTATTTATTCACTCAGGTGTGCAAATTACCACTCTCGATTGAAGCCCCTCAGGAAAAAAAGCACAGCCACCCATAACCCAAAGTAGAACTGCTTGCAAGCATCTGATTTACTCTCTCTTCAGAAACTGTGCTTAGAGGAGTGCATCCCTTTTTCATACTGCAAAGGGCATCTGATGTTTGTTCCTGATTCACAAAGGAGTGGGGAAGTAGGGTGAGGAGGCAATGAAGAAAAACCTATTCATAGTTTTAAGGGGAATCACATCATATCAATCCATGCTTCATCCAAAGCTGATCCTGTGAATTACTTGCTGCTCAAGGTGTTACTGAGAAGATCATTTTGGACATGATACTTGTAATCCAAAGGGACACAAAGGAAACTGGCAACTGGGGGGGTAAAATCCACTGGGAATTTTGATCTGTCAGACAAAGAAGTGTTTATACCAACAAGTGCAATGCAGTGCCCTGTTAACAATTAAGAGCTCACATGCCTCCCATAGTGTTTCCTCTGGCACAGTAAACAGACATTTCTATAAGCCAGGCATTATATGAGCTATATACTTAACTTCACTACTAGCTGCTTGGAATTAATTTATCCTCTAGATGAAAATATCATCATTAGAATCCTAGGGCAGAGAAAATATTCCTTCCTCCTTCAACCAAATAAATGGCCAAAATATTAAAAAAATATCCTTGCACAGTATTTAGTTCTTGCACAGTTTATTTGGAAAACCTATTAATGCTTTCAAGATAAAGGAAAGTTTAAAGATGTTGCCTGCAACCAAAATGTATGTATGCTTTTTCCCTTATGTAGTAAGAAATTATACACCATTTAATAACACACTGAGGTCCTCCACAACTAAAATACAACAAGCTGATTTAGTATTAAACAAGTACTATGCAGCAAAGAATTCAATGCATTCTTTGTTGCAAAGCTTAATATCTTTGTGCTATGTACATTAAGAAAACCTGTAAAATATTTATATGGTTAAATACAATACAGAACTGGCCAATAGAGACAGTTACAGTAATTCCCTGTAATTTTTTTTGGGGGGGAAAAAAAGAAAGGTGTCTTTGTACTTCAAACGTTCCATCTCAGTCAGAGCAATGGATATTTGGATGTAAATCAGCATCCCTCCACAGTGATGGAATGCACCTCTGTGCAGGAGTGAGGGACACATTCCTCCCCTGTGAATACACTCACACGATGTGTTTGGCACAAATTCCATGCATAGGACTCTTCTTTTTGGAAAAGTTTTGACGAGAGGGCTATTCTTGAACAGAGAATGATGCAGCACTTGACCACCTTTCTATGCTTGGACTTTAGCTCGCAGCCACCAAACGGTCTGTGTCTTTTGTTATCTAGAGCTGAATATGCAGAATGTAAGGAAACATCACAAAAGATACTGACAAAGAAATCAAACTCATAATAGGAATGGATCTTCTGACATAAACTTGTTCTGAACTATCTCCATTTGGAAATACTGCCCAAACTGAACTGGGAGCAGCTATCTGTGCTTAAAACTGAAAATCACATTGTCAACAGTATTTTGGCTTTATATAAAAATCATTCTGCCTTGCTAAGACATTAATAGGTGTTTCATTCTTGAGACAGCATGCAGGATTAACCAGCAGATGCTCACCAAAAGCAGAATCTCATTTTTTCAGACACTGAAAGAACTGAATGCATGGGACCAATTTAGAGAAATCCAGTCCAATGTCACTTTCTTTTATAGGCTATATAAATAATTATGGGGAAAAAAATCATGTAACCACAAAGCAATAACATGACCTGCAGATTACAAGGTAATTAAACTTGATGCTATCAAGTACAGTGCTCCAGAAATAATTTACCTCGTGGTGTGGGGAGCTAAGATGTTCTGATGTTTCTTGCAAA
Source organism: Pseudopipra pipra (assembly GCF_036250125.1). Classification (NCBI taxonomy): domain Eukaryota; kingdom Metazoa; phylum Chordata; class Aves; order Passeriformes; family Pipridae; genus Pseudopipra; species Pseudopipra pipra. The sequence goes on from NC_087559.1 coordinate 5,951,493, forward strand.
AGCAAAATGAATAAGCATTGGGAGTTCTGACCTGCCAGAACTAAGGAATTAATGGCTTCCCTACCTGTACCTTTCACTTCTTAACACTCTTGATGACAATCTAATTTGGAAAGCAGCAATAACCATGTGGTAACTGTCTTTAAGAGGCACTTGCTATGTCATTTTACGGTCAGTGTTTGAAAAGATGGTGTAGCTGATGTGAAGCACATTCCCTTCATTAGCTGGCTGTCACTTTAACAAGAGACCTGAGTGCATTTTGCTGCACATTGGTACAGTTGGTTCCTGACTTGAGCCAGGTGTAAAGGGAATGTGAAGGGCTATCTGAGAAAGGATTTAGAAAAGCTTTAGGCTGTGCTGTTTATTTCTAGGTGAGTAATCCGATCTCATCCTCTCCTTGCCCTGGGAAGAAAGGCACTAGAAGTGAGCTTTTGGAACATGAAGATGTGCTCCACCGAAAGGAGGAGCTTCAGCAACATAGATACATAACTCCATTTGCTAAAAGTCACTTCTTGTTTCTTACTTCTGACTTGCATTTGGTCAGGGGCAGAATTGAGAGACGAGTCCAGTTAAATTGAAATGAAGGTGATTATGCTGATGTGCTGTGACGTGCTGCTAGCTCAACTACATTTCATTGATTAACTGACAATTTAAACAAACATCAGTGCAGCAGATGGCATTTGAATAGGAAGTGGTTTTTTTAAACTTAAAAACGTAGAGTCTTTTTGGTTGTAAATTGCTTGTGCTGTGCATTGCTCGGGCTGCAGCGCTTGGTGCTGAAATCATTGCTCTGTGTCCACAGCACACAAGCACAAATAAAGTAATCTTGTCTTTCACACCTTGACTCAAGAACAGCCCGTGGCCATGTTTTTAACTCTCCCCAAACTCAATGAGACTTAAATGAGTTTTAAGTGCTCTGCTGGCTGCAGGTGTTTTCTGTAACTGGGGCAAGGGATATTTTTAGCTTTTCCATTGTTTATGTCTTTGTCAATGTGTCCCTGAGAAAGGATGATGGCATTCAGTGCAGCACTTCCCTCTGTGCAGTCCTAGGGATACATTTAAGGTATATACTCCTCCCCAAAGATGGAGTGGGGCCTCTGCACATTACAATTATTAATCTTCCACAGCTGGATGATTTCTGCCCTATCTTTGAACTATCACTCAGCTGTGCTGGAGGAGGCTGAGTGCCTTTCCCTAAACCTTGCTGCTGTAAATGTCAGGAATTTATAAAACCAGACTGCAATCTGCAGTTACTCAAAAAGTCTTACATTAAAACTCAAAATAATTTTGATATAAGTGTATCACAAGGTTCTAACACGAATAAGACTACTCATATTAGTAAAATCATAAGGTCTGCACTTTGAAACGTGTTCCTAGACTATTTAAACTTTGGCACTTCCACTCCTCTCAGCTCAAGTTCAATGGTAGGTGAGCATGAGCAAGTTCCTCTTTTCATGAACAATATAGAGAACTCATCAAGGTAAAGCTGACCCTCATTTAACTGTGTGTAAAAGACACAGAAGGACTGAAAACCTCAAAATACTCAGTGAATTGTTGCAATGATGGGTTTCTCCTAGTTTCTTTGAGAACAAAGGAAACAGTGCAGCGAGAAACAAAACCAGTATTTCCAGAGGCACTAGGCTGTTCCTCTGTGTCCAACGACAGAAGTTTGACACATACTTCAATAAATCAAACATTTTTATTGCAGTGTTTAACATTTCAAGACTTTCTTTTGTGGCGCTGCTAGAGAAATCCAGCAGCTGGTCGATTGTCTCTCTCCAATGTGCTAAACACCCACAGCTGCTAAAGGCAAGGTGGGAGAAAGGGAGGCATTGAATCCCACTGTTCCCTGCTGCTTTCTGTTTGAGTCCAGGTATTGAAAGACAAAACCACTGTTGTCTTCCTTTCCTGAAATGGGAAATAAATTGTTTTACTTCTGGTTTATAGCTTACAGCCACAGCTGAGCGCTGGAGCAAACTTCCTGCTTACAGGAGTCCCACGGATGAGTCTGGGAAGCTTCACCAGGACAGAGATCAGTTCCAGCAGGGGGAACAGACCTACACTAGCCAATGTTATTTGCTTAATTGTATTAGGCTTTTGGGTAAGTGAAAGTGAATTTGGGCCACTGGACAAGGAAAGACAACGTTATGGCAAGGGAACAAATACTAATTTCCTTTCCAGTAATACGAGATCTGAACACAATGGCAAGATTCATCAAGGACAAGAGGGCTGTGATGGGCAGTAGAAGGAGACAAAGGTAAGGGGGAGGCTCTCTTGGACGTGGTAAACTGGACATTCTCCCTGTTGCGGGTCTGCTCTGTGGGCTCAAATTTCCACCTCTTACTTTCTTTTCCTGTCACCATCCTCGGATACAGCTGGCAGGTGCTGGCACCGTGCCAGAGGACTGATTCTTCTCTCACTGAGGTCAACAGAAAACGCTTCCTCAACACAAGCAAGGGCAGGTCCTGCCTTCCAGCTCCCTGCAGCTGGCACTGCAAACAGTTCCCTGCAGGGCTAATCCCCTCTCCGAGCCGTGCGTGCCACACAGAGGCAACACTACCATGCACATCTCCCTTCCCCCTCTTTCTTTTTTTTTTATTTTTTGAAAAATGACAATGAATGCACACAAAGCTTCAATTACAAAAGATTATGGGCTTCAATTTAGTGTGTGCTGTAAAGTCGTATTAAACGATCAAATGCTAATGAGGAGAAAGGCTCTTCTAGAGAAATAAGGAATTAGCATAAATTAATAGAGTTCCATATGTGCAAGTTTTATGGGGTAACAAAGTATCTCATCACAAAAGTATAAATATTTAATTTAATTCTTGTTGGGGCCAGTACACAACATTATAGTCAGCGCAGAAATATGAATTAAAGTGTGCGAGGCAGCAAAGCACTACCCAGTCCAGGTTCACAGAGAGGTCACTGACATGGCTCTGCTGTTCTTTTTTCCAGCTCACACAGTCTGAAGCCAGGTCCAAATGGTAAAGCAATATATGCATGGCCTCATCTGCAGTCTGGGGTGTCCTTATGTTGGCTTCTATCGGTGTGTTATCAAGTTCCTTAGCTCTGCCCATGAGTATATTTGCTTGTTAACATTGGATCTTCCTACTCCTACAGCTGAGAGAAAAGGCTTCAGAGGCACTTCCACGGTGCTTTTACAGCACTTTCCCGTATCCTGCTGCAGATATAAATTGAGTTGAATTTGTAATTTACATTTCACATTAATGCCGTGAGTGAGTTGCTATAATTAAGATTAATTTTAGTGAGGTAAAAAGCAAGCTCAGTCCTATATGTTACCTTCCTGAACAGCTGTGGCACTGATCAGAGTCAGCTGCTCCAGCCACGCTCTGCACACGCAGGGAAGGGTCTTTGTGCCACTGTAGTAAACATATGGGACTCTTGGGCTGGCTTTTTCTTGTATGACCAAATTTGTGGGACTCAGGAGAAAAGCCACATGTACCAAAACCACTGTGTTTCTCCTGTTCTGGTGTTGCATTGCCATAAGCAGCTGTCTTCAAGAGTGCACATGTGTTCACATTTGCATGTGTAGTATGTCACTTTGTCTCCTGCAATTGTGTAAATATGTAGGTGTGTGATGGACTAAGTTCATTTTTACCTGTAAATAACTCTAGGTGTTAGATATACTTTGCTGTGTTCTATAATTAGGAGAAACTATGATTCTAATTCGAAGCTGTACATGTGAGTAACAGCATGCTCAACACTTGAGATTTATAATTGTGTTTTTGAGAGGTTTTCATTTGATTAGCCTTACATTTTGCAGCAGAAATATGCAGTAAATTGTTTAAATCCATGAGCAGAGAGAGATGTATCACCTTCCAAGTCCTTTAGGTCATTAGATATAGTAATTTTGTTAATAGAGATTTTACCAGTTTCCCATATGCTGGGCTTCAGGAAATAAGACTTTTTACTAATTGATCGATTTTCAATTCACCTTCTTCATCAGTGTGATAAACAGCTGCTTGAAAACAAGGGGCAAATCTGTAACAGCATAAGAAGAGAACAATGCCTAAAAAGTCCACTGGAGAGGACCTGAAACATCAGCATATTTCTTCTAGTTGAACAAATCCCCAGAAGACTGCAGCCACAGTCCTCTTTTCTTTGGTCCCTGCTCCATCTTATTCTTTGGCAGAATATATACCGTGTATTGAATTATGCTTCTCTTGGCTGAAATTTGCAAAAGGTGTTTCTTTGTGGAAGAGCAAGTTCGATGCAAAGGCAATGGATTTGGTTTGCAAAGCCTTGGGATCATTTGTCTAATCCCAGCACAGACTTCTCCTTCTGACTTTGGCCAATTCCTTTCATGACCTGTGGCTCTGCCCACCTTCAGTAGAGCTTTCCTTTCCCTTCCCTCCCATGATCCTTTGTTTGTTTAGGCTGTCATCTCTGTGAGATGTAGACTACTACTCACTCTGGATTTTCTCTGCACACAGCTCAGCAGAGCCCAGAATTTTCTATTAAAATAGAAATAACACTGATAGCCAGTGGATCCTATAATAGTCTTGGAAGGAGTACTCACGACGGTATTCCAAGGCAGGTACTCATCAGGGTGAATGAGACTGGTCCAGTCCAGGAAACTTCTCCCAGAGACTGAGAGAAAAGGCAATTTCTTGCATATAACTGGCAGATACAGATCTAAAAATCCCACTCAAACCTCCCTACTCTGATGCATATTACATCAAGGATAGTTGTTTTTCAATGGCTTTAGAAAGCAGCACTGGTATTTCTGGTGGCAACACAAGAACACAACTTCTGTCTGATCATATTTTGATTGATCTGAGTTGTTCTAGTTGGCTTCAAAGGAGGGACTGGTTTTGACTTAGCAGAAGAGAAACCAGGTCTGGCATTAATGCCAATGAGACCATGTGGTCTCATCACTATCTGGTGATTTTCTGCTTTGATTTTGGCTTTTTTTGAACAGACCCTTGAGCAGGAATGTCAGTGCTGTGTCAGTGATGTGTCAGTGATATCACGGTGATCTCGTCACGGGTCCAGGAGAGCACGTCTCTCTTTCACTATTTAAGACAAACCTTGCTGCCAACAGGCAGTGCATGTTTTGCGTCTTTGCTTTGCACCAGCTGAAACTATTTCAAATTAGTCCCTTTTGAGAACCATTATGTCAAGAGATCTGTCTTGACTGCAGAGCCTCTGTGGGCATAGGAAATGTCAGTCCTGTTCAGAGCACACTCCTGACACTTGGTGACTTTTTGCCAGGTTACATGTTTGACAGCTGTTCTGGGGTGTATGTTCCCAGCCACTGGCCTGACAACCATCATGAAGCCAATTACAGTCACAGGCAATTAATGTTCCCCTCCTCAGGTTCTCATGGAAATGATAGCATAATGCAGAGGATCAGCGTGAAAACTGTGACCTTTGGAAATGTAAGCTTGAGACAGGAGCTGGGCTTGTGTCTGCATCAACTGTGTCCAATTAAGCTCTTAAGACATGGCAAGGGAGATGGAAAATTACATGTTTCATAAAAGCAACATGAACAATTTTTTCCTCTCACCTCTAAACACAATAGCTTCTAGTTGACCTGAAAATACCAGCTCTTTCCTCACGCTCTCCTTGCATCAGTTACTCAGATCTCATGGTTAGTACCCTCTAGAAACAGCTGTAAATTTTTACAGATTTCTGTACTGCTCTTGTACACAGGCCTGAATCCATCATCTTTCTCCTGTTCTGAGCCATGTGCAGGCAAATCTACAGGGCCAGTCCCTCCAGTGATGCAAAGCCACTGAAATTAAGAGAGATGTTTATCTGCAAACTTTGAGCTCTTCTCCCGATGGATTTCAGTCTAACAGGGGAAGAAAAGACCCTTCCCAGGGTGACATGGCCAATTAAAATGTATACAGCTATCCCTGAGAATTTTTTTGTTGCTCTGCACTCTTGAGAGAGACTGAAAACAAGCAACAAGAAGTTTCAATTTAATTACTGGGTGACAAAACTTCAACATTTCTTTTCCCCTCGTTCCTGGCTGCACCAGTCAGGGATGTTGTTCTAGTTCAAGCTGAAGTACAGGCAACTCCTTCTGTCCTGGTCACAGTAGATCATGGTTTTTCTGCTTTGCCTCTGTATATGTATGTGAATGGCCCATTTCTGGCATGGAAAGGAGCAGTATCTATGTGCAGAGGTCCTGTTTACCATGTAGAAAGCCAACAAAGGGAGGTTTGAGCGAATAGTTTGGAATTCAGGGAATTCATAGCAAAGAAATTGTGTGACAGCAACACCTAGAGTTCAGATATTTCATCTGCTTCACTCCAGATGCAGAGAATTTTTTTATTTGCTTTTGGAAGAGCAGGAAGTTGCCATGAAGCATACTGGGATTTTAGGTCAAAATATTTTGAGGATAGTTGGTCTAAAATCATGCTATCTGGATAGAGCAGCCTGGAGCCTGGCCTCTCTAGCTGTCAGGTTTTCCACGTCACATCTCACAGTAAAATATGCAAACTGAGAAAATAGAAATTTTTGCATACTTTCTAAATTCTGTGGCTTTCAGTTCAGCTCCATAATTCTTAAGAACTGTTGATTTAATTTGTTGGGTTTGGTTTTTTGTTTTTTTAGTATTTACCATTGGAAATACTGGTCTCTGATCAAGCCTCTTAAATTAGCCTCTGGATTATCAGGCTATAAAGTCTTAGGATGAGATCTACAAAGTAGGTAGTTCTGAATAATTATCCTTCACATCACTGTCTCTTTAAACCTGAGTGTGTATTTCTGGGTGAAGTTTCTGATAATACATTGCCTAGCCCTCCCAAAAGCTTTTCCTGTGGAGTGTAAGGCATTGCCTGCCCAGGGCAGGAGGTTTGTAGCACTTCAGGCCTCTGCATGAGCTGCAGCTGGTTGGCTGCTTCTAGCAGCCTTATGATGAAATATTTTTCCTCTTTAATAATGAAAGTAATCCCACGAGAAGGAGCCTGAACTATCAGAAAGGGCTGTACAAGTGCCATGTGTACAGGGACTAACTGCAGGGTGATCCATCCCACAGAAGAGACTGTGCAAAGAAGTCACCACTGCACATTTCCACAAATTCAGGGTACAGTAAAGCATTTCCACCTAAACCCAAGCACATCCATATTTTTTGCAAGATAATTTTGTATTGATATCAACCGAAAAGGGAAGGGGAGTGGGTAGGGAAGGAAAGTTTATTTTTCTGTGCCCACAATGCTTTGATCAATGAGGCTGCAGATATTTGGAGCATGGATATTCCCACTGGTATGACACTGGTGGCTGCTTGGTGTCCTTGGGCCACAGATGTTTGGTCCTGGTGCTGATGTCCAATATGTCCAGCTATTGAGGCAGATGGTGAGCAGCAAAATATTTCTGAACTTTTGGAGATATACCACCCTGGAGCCCAGCGAGGGAGACAGCTGAAATTGGAAAATAATGTAATAGAATATTTTATTTTTCACAAAAGACTTTAAGGCTGGGAAGACTGCCATTTCTGAAAGGGCACTTTGGCTGACTTCCCCATATTCTGCACAGCTTTACAATGACCTTCTCTTTGCACCCCTTCCCTCTTTTAGACTGAGGCAGAGGTTGGCACTTCATTTTATACACATATACACACACATTCACAAGACAACAGCAAGTGATATTTAATTTGTAGACTTATTAAATGAAAAAGCCAGTCTTTAGCTCAGTCTTTCTGCAGCAAAGGACAGTAATAACTTTAAGCCATACTGAAATGTCTGGTCTCTTTGAAGGTGTGTCCATTCAGACAGGGGTCTATCTGTCCTCCCTCCAGCAACAGAGGAGAAGAAAGACAAGGAAAGGACAGTAACAACCTTGTTTCATCAGAAGACTCAAATATTTGATTAAGTTCATGAAAATACATAGAAATCAACAGGACTGATTTCCATTTATTGGCAGAACCCTTGTTATCTGTGGGTAGACTTAATATTAAACTTGTACCTCGTATTTTTCTTCAGGGCAAATATAATGGCATATTAATACATTTATTTATTTTGTAATTAATAGCTTTCTGGAAGGATTAAGCTTTTTCTTTGTGTTGGGGGTGATGGGGCTGCATTTCCCACCCACCCCCTTTCTCCCCAATATATAATTACAGTGCTACTGGGAGAAGCTGAATTGCTTGCAGGCTTTTTCCATTAAAAAAATGTTTCTCAGCCTCAGTGTTATGAATTAATTCTGAGGCAAATTCTTTCCTGAAAGACAAGGCCATGTCTTTGTCTTCTGAAAAGGGAATAATGGAGAGTGAATCATAGTTCCTATAATTTCTACTTGTTTTGGATTCATGAAATTCAGTAGTCAGGCAGGATGGAAATGGAGCTCCAAGCAAAACAATTATGACAAACAGCCTCAGTGGGCTTCATAGGCTTGGAAGGGGAATTTTCTGAACTCCATCCAGGAATACTGCTAATGGGAGGCTGAAGATAAGTAGCACCAATGAACTAACACAAAGTTCATGTGCAAAATACATTTATCAGTTCTGTTTCCAAGATAAGTCAAGGATGAAGCACTCTAGATAATTCCTATGATTTGTATTTGCTGAGTTCATTTTGGGCATTGTTTTAACACTAGATTTTGGGTGAATTCTCCAGGATAATTTAATTCATTCCAGTGTAGCAAAAATCTGCAGTACAGTGAATGATAACTAAGTGCTGTTTGCAACAAAAAGAATTTGGAATGAGGACATGAGGAAAATATGTAATTTCGCTGGAGTACTTCTAGCCACACTCCAATAAAAACACCTAGTTTCCAGAAGACTGAGAAACACTCTGATGGGAACAGATGTTTAAATATTTTACCTTTGGAGCGTTGATTTGTTATGTTCTCTGCAGAACAGTGACTTCTCTTTAGACAGAGAATCATTACTTGAGGGTGTAGCATGGTCACAAAACTGGTTTTGAATGGTGGTTTGTAAAGTTATAGACACCAGAAAAAGGAAGCACAGTCAATCCCCAGATCCATTTGTGGGCCAAAAGGGTGAGTGAACTGGTATCAGTATCCAGAGATTGTGCCAAGCACAATCATTGTGACTCCCATGGCTGTAGAAACATCTTGTACATATTACCATGTGTAGAAATAGCAGAAACTTTTCATAATTAAAATGATGAGGTGAGGAGGGCCTAACTCTTCACTCTGTGCAGGATCATGCTTGAGACACCCAGGTGCCTCCAGCAGAGATAAATGGTTGCCTTCAGTGGATGATGCTGTGGATCCGAGAGTTTACCAGAGGTTTCAGAGACCATTTGGCTACTTTAAAATCACGTTAATGGTAATTGGCCTCACCTCTCAGAGGGGTTATTAGCACTTGCCACCTTTGCTGACACATTTTTGGCATTAAGGAGTCTGCTTTCGTGGGTTTTGACTAAAGGTAAGTGGCTTAGGGCTTTTTCATCTGGGACTGCACTGATGTTTTGAAGTTTTACAGGGTTTTTTTTAATTCTACTACAGTAAATGCTAGCATACATCCTGGGGGTGTTAGTACACACCTGAACTACGTTTAAGCAGATTAATGCCTTCTAAGTACATCTTGAACACTAAAATTTGATCTGGAGCTCATTGACATACACATAACTGGACTTTCCTGCTGCAGGTGTCACTGACATGAAAAGTTGTTTAAATAGAAGATATAATGTATAAAATTCCTGCTTTATGTTCAAGGTACCAGCAGACCAAATAGATTTTCAGTGTAATTTTTAAGACTATCAGCTATTCATACTACTTATTGTAATGTACTTAAATGCTTTGTATTAAAGGATATGCTCATTCCAGTGCAGAGGGATTTACATGTGTATGGAAACTTAATAAAAGTTAATATGCATTTGTAGAAATCCCAGTGCATAGAGATGTGACTATACTGTGAGCCTTCACCATCTGGTCTGTCCTCTAATAATGAACCCAGCATCATAATATTCACAATCTACTTCTTTAAAAAGGGAGGTACAAGTCATTCAAATGCAGCTCTACCTGCATTTCTCTTCTGTAGAGAAACCTGCCTCTGCTTTGTTTACTGAGAGCAAGATACCCCGAACAACACTGAGAATTGTTATTTTTCCTTAGTGCTCTGATCCCAGAAGGCCCAAGAGACTGTTAATGCAATTGAAATTTCCAGGTTTAAGCTTAGTGTCCCTCAAAAATGGAGCATGAATATTCACACAGCTGTGCGTTTAAGACCGTTATGGGGAGGGCTCTGTTACTGCTGCGCATTTTGTTCTGGTGCTGTCAGCCTCATTTCCTTATAGAATTATAGAATGAGCTCTGTTTTGCTGTGATCCTGATGATAATATAAGTTTAATGGCCAGTATGAAATGGGAAGAAAGAGATTTGTTTAGCTCCTGATATTACTACCTGACTCTGTGCAAGAAGCAGGGAACTAAGCGGCATCATTAAAGCGCCTGCGACCGTAACACACAGTGACAGAAATGCTTAAATATGTATGCACACGTCAGAAAGGACTCATTTCAGTTTTACCTCTCACTTGGGTTTTTATCAAGGGTGGCAAAATTGTCAGGAAGGAAACAATAGTGAATAATAGAGCTGAAGCAACGCAGCTGTTTGTGCAGCTCTCCCAGAGGTGCAGCGCTCCCCGCTCCTCCTCGCTGAGACAGCGCTGCACAGACGTGTCATTGCTCACAGAGGGGAGCATATGAGTATATTTTTAATGTGTTCATGGCTGTCTGGAGGCTGTTGTCTGTCATACTGACAGAGACAGAGTGATCTACCAAAGCTGTGGTGAGCACCTTTCCTAGCACATCAGTCCTGTCCCACATAGTGATGTGGCATTTACAGTGAGTCTGGTGCTGTTCCTCCCCCCTTGCACTAGGTTTAAAAAATTTGGAGATGAGAGATGGAGAGTGGGAGGCTCTGAGTTTCTTTAAACTTCCCATTTGCCTGATCCACTGAGTCCCCACTGACCCTTGCCAAAAGCAAGAGCATCGCTGTGTGCCCTCAGGAGCACAAGTTCAGGCTGGAGCAGTGGGGGTAGAAGAGGCAGGTGGAATTTTGCATGCTAGGAAGGTGCTATTTCTCCCTTTTACTGTTGCTTTCTTTGTCCCGTCTGCTAATCTTCAGAATCCAGAGGAAGCAAAAGTGGCCCAGCCCTGACCCCTGTAGGCTCAGTGATCGATTCCAGCAACATCACCCAGGACTTTGGGGCAGCAAAACCAACCAAGGTGACCAGTAAAGCCCCTCAGGTGAGTAAGAGCTCTCCTCCCAAGTACACCCAATACTCCTCTTCATTTCTGTCTCACTGTCTGCTGGATACAGAGACCACCCCTCCAACTGCCTATCTTGGAAATTAAATATTCAAGCTAAGAAATTTTCTGAGTGCGCTAAGGGATTTAGACACACACTTTGCATTAATTTTAATGGGCAATACACCTAAATTACCTGCTGTGTTTGGGAAAGTCTCAGACTGAGGTTTTATTTATTATTTATTGAATATTTCCTGAGTAAACAGAACTTAGTAGCACAAAGATGATCTGGCAGGAAGAATGGTCTTAAAAGGTACCCTATTATTCATGCAATTATACTGCATCACTCAATCTTTTTTGTTATTGTTTGTATTACTGTAGCACCTTGAGCCCCACAACAGAGATGAAGGTCTCTCCATCTCAGCTTCTGTTTGAACACACATTAGGAGCCAAACCCCATCCTAAGAGCTTCCAATTTAAACGGATAAGGCAAAACAAACTGTGAGAAAAGCAAGTGTGGAGAGAAAAAGTTTGCTTATCCAAGGTCACACAACAAATTGTCAGTAATAACAGACCTAAACCCAAGGTATCCTAAACTCTTTGGCCAGTTTGACACCACTGCTCCTCTTCTTCCTCAAATAACACAGCATATGTACTAATTTCTGCTCTCTGATACTTACCTGATGAATTTCATTAGTTCTAATAAAATTATTCTCCTTTTTGACTCTTCAGAAGACTCATTTCCAAATGATCACTTTCCTTTTGACAGGCGTAACATTACAGGGGAAGAAATATGCATATATTCACAACACAAAACTCACATGTTGTTTGATTTCCTTAACTGGGCCCAGGGAAACAGAATGCAGCCTGATAGTTTTGTAAATCATAAATCTTTAGCAACCTCTGCAAAGAACCAAACAAAGAATGAAAGCCCAAAATACAGCAAAACAAACATGAAAATTGTATTCAGTTTGGATAGTTAGTGATTTAATTGCTTCATTGTCGCTCATGGTCCTGGTACAGTGAGACTGGGTGTCATCTGTTCCTTCTTCATAAAACCATAGTTGTTCTTGCAGCATCCCTGTACGAACAACACCATCCTCGATCTGGCAATAAAACTCTTGAGGGAGAGGCCATTAACTGAGGCAGGAGGAATTGTTCCCTGTGTTCTCTTCTGGGGCAGTCAGGAAAGAAAAATAGTCATTCCTGAGGCTCTTGCCTACTGGTTCCTGCCAAGAGAGCCTTAACCTCATTCCAGCTGTGTGGGTGTGTGTGTGCTGCACGTCAGGGTTTACTGCACCCCTGGTGCTCTGTGCAGGATGTGTGCCCTGCCACAGTGTTGGCCTCCTTTTGCAAAGAGAGCCCTGCTGAAGATGGGGAGGTTTGTCTCATCTCACCTCAACTCTCACAGAGCTGTCCAATATGGGCTTCATTCCCTTTCCTTGTAGCTGAGCAACACAGGAATTCCTCACATCCCCCTGGCATGAGGAGGCCACGGACTGGGCACATCTGTGAGCACACCTTGGGGTAAGGAGCAGAGTCAAAAAGCAGGCTCAGAGCATCTAAGCATCAGGAACCTGTTTCTCATTTACTTATTTCTTCTGCATTCAACAGTGGAAATCTGCCCATACTCGTGATGTGCTGCAGCAGGGTGGGGATTAGCTGCAGCAGTGTCAGCTGAATAATGGTACCACATGGATCAGGAGCCTCATGCACCTCCTGTGGAAAGCTGAGCTCTTTCTTCTGTACAACATTCCCGTGTAAACAGAGGTTGCACATGGACTTTTGCCTACTCACTGGGTAATGTACCCCAAGAAATAGGGATGATCTAGTCTCTCTCTCAAGTTTCTGGTAGGATACCAGTCTTCTCTGGGAATTTTCTATGAGCTCTGTCCAAGTCTTTCTCATGGTCACAAAGGAAATCTGGACTTGGGGAGATCTCTGCATTACCTGCAGCACAGTGCCCTTTAACCCATCCTTTTGCTGAAGGGTTGGATGATGATTAGAAAGGGCTCTCTCAAAACCTGCCTCCCATCAGCCGTCTTTGGATATAGAGTTTTCTGGGCTTTGTTGTGCTTTCTGATGTTGTTCATTAGGAATCGTGAATAACTGCCTCTTGGAGAGGACAGATGTAGTTCTTTTCACATCCTCCTGCCAGAGACAAGTGCACATCAACACTTTTATTATTTTGTATTGCCTCTTCTGCAGATCTTGGCTGAATAGTTTAACACATAATTCTTTTCTTATCTTGGCTGCAAATAGATTTTTGCATGTAGGTGTGCCAGGATAAGATTTGGTACCTGAGACTGTTTTGTTCTGCCCACTCCTTCCCCCACATCCTCCTGTTGGAATGCACAGTTGTGGGATGGCACTGCACCCCCTCCTGTTTACATTTGTTGGGAGCATGCTGTATCTGTAAAGGAATGAAATGGGTGAGATCCAGTTCTCCTGCCTCCTGTCTTGGCTGTTTATTTCTGGGAAGCCTACCCATGCTTCTTTTCTTTTAATTTTATGACAGGGGGATGATTTATAGAGAATCTGTTTATACATCAGTGTGGAGCTGCATGAACTGAGCAATTAGGTGGAAAAGCTGGAAGAAAAGGCAAGAGGAAAAACACTGTTGAAGGAAAAGGCAGCTTCCAAAGGTAAAGGCCTGGGCTCTTCCACCCTTCAGATATGCAGAGATAACCCTGCTAAGCCATTTCAGAAGCCCCCTTTGTTTTCAGCTGACCTCTGATGTCTCTACCTTGCAAGAGAATAAGAGCACAGGGTGCTATTTCTTTTCCTGAAGACACTGGGAAATCTCAGTGCTGCACTGCAGAAACTTATAATATATTTCCAAATATCAGTCATTGAGATCTCATTAAAGTCATTCTTTCCCAGGTCTCCACCCCATTTTCTATCAAATAGTTATCTCTTGAATTGAACAATTAATAAGTAATGGTCAGATCTGTACTGATCTCGTAATACTCTGTAAACTTTTGAAAATTATTTCAATTTATATTTCAACAGGGCCATTTGGGAGAAGGTTTAGGCCTTCATGGAGAAAGCCTTTTGATATGAGCAGAGTCTCTTCATCAGGCAATTAAATCAGGTCACCAGTGACAGTCAGGAAAAGGACAGAGACTGAAGCAGGTAATAATGGATCAAATCAAACTAATTCAGTGTGGGCCCTTTGCAGGACAGTAGCTGGATCAAATGGGGATGTGTGCCCTGCACACCCCAGAAATTTGGCAGAGCTGAAAGTGTTTAAAAAAACCCTTCAACACCTGCCCCTGGTGTCAGAGGAGACATAAAGAAACAGTTCAGAGCAGATGCTTTCTGGCTAGGAGAACTCCCTAAGTTACTTAAATGCTTCCTACTGTTATTCTGCCTTATCCTACAATGTCCCAGCATTAGCAGGGATAACCTGAAAGCCAAAGCTGCAGCACTGGGCCCCCAGCCTCCTCTCCAGCTTGCCCTCCAGCCTATGGCTCAGAGGTTGCCTGCTGCCAAACTCCCTCCAATGATGCACAAAAGCAACCCCTAATCCCTGAGTTTACTTATATTGCTTTATCCAGAACAAGTCCTCATTCCTCATGGGGATGTTTTTATTCCCTAAGAGTGGTTGGACCTCACAACACCTTTCAGCAATAGCTGTTCCCCTTCCAGGTCAGGCTTGAGGACACTGAGGAAGGAATCCTGAGCCAGAGCATCCTGCACACACCTGCTGCTTCACCAGCCCAGATTTCTGCCAGGTTTACACAGTGAGAGATGCAAAATAATTGCACTAAAAGGCTCCCTTCTCTTCCTTCTCTCCAAACAACATCTCACTAAACAGGGAACCATCAGCGTGAGGAATGGAATGCTCTCCCCTATTATCATTTTTTTGGGGCTATCCCCAGGAAGCACCCAAGTCACAGGGGTAATCTCTCTCCCTTGGTAAGAGAATAATGTTTGGTGTCATTTCTCTCATATACCCTGCAGGAAGCAAGAGCAGGATTTGACTCAGATAAAAGTCTCAAATGACCCTTGTAAAGGCAGGACACCATGCTGGCTTTCAGAGTAACAGAAGGATGGATAAAGTGCATGTCAATACACCAGGTCCATGGATTTCAGTATTTCTCTCTGACTTAAAAATCACTTTTCAGGCAGACTCAGCACTCTGGTATAGGGCAGAAATCTCAGTGAGGTCATATAAGCCACCAATTACAAAACCTCTTTGAACTCCTGGGTGGAAAAACCTCCTCCTTTTAAAATGTGCATGCTCAGAATGCCCTGGGTGGAAGTCCTGTTTCATTTCACTGCTCTGCAGTACACAGGAGGCAAAATATTGCTTTGTGTGCAGTGTTTCTTTTGGAGGCTTTGTGTACTGGGGGGTGACATCCCCATCTGCTCTGGGTTTGAAAATTATTTTGTTCTGGTTTGTGTGTGCATGTGTTTGCTGTTCCTGCCTTTTACATGGACCGGAGAGGTGTCTGTGCTTAACCCAAATCTCACGTCAAGCCTGATAGCAGAGACATATTTCAGTGATAAAAGAGCCAAAATAAATGGAGTTCTAGAGACAATACCCTGGGATTCAGGTGAGAGTGGGACAAGGCTCACTGCTGGGACTGCTGGCCCACATCATAAATTATGAAAGCAGTGCTCTTCCTCTACCATGCACTAGATCCTGCATGCTTTCCATTGTGCCTATTGTTGTTCCCTTTATAACTTGTCTTGCCCTATATTTTTTCTCTTTTTCTAAAGCCTCCCTCAAAAAAATATTCTCAGTTTTAGAAGGAAAAGCAATATATGACAGTTCCATTCTGACCATTATCTCCCAAAACAAATTAGAAAAAAATCCCTCCCTTCTGTCACACAGCAACTTCCAAACTGTTACTAACAGCAGACAAAGTCCATAAATCATTCCTAAATTGCCTATCAGGCCACAGTTGGGCTTTTATCTACAAAATAAAGTAGGGCAAATATATAAGGTCTATAAAGTTTAAGGACATACTATTTACCATTGGTAATTAAAACCCAAGTGCTCTACAATCAGCACACTGTCACAGTGGACTCCAGGCTGATGTGAATGGGCACAGCTCCATTAGCCACCACGAGGCAAATCACATTAATTTTAGCTGAAGGTTTGTTCCTTACACATCTTATTTTGCTACCGAAAGGCCAGGTGGTTCTTTCCCTACTTGCATTATATAATCCCAAATTGATTTCAGTGGGACTATTTGAGTTACAAGGTACCACTCAGCTTGAGTAGGGATGGTTGTACTTGGCCTTTAGTGTGCAATAGATTTTTTTTTAAAGCCTATAAAAACAGACATTTTCTTTGCGCATTCTCTTCGAGGTCTATAATGCAGGTAGTTATAACTCTTCACACACCGTTTGTCTTTCTCTTATTTTAATGGTGATGACAACAGATGGAAATAGTCCTAATCATGGAATTAGCTGGTGCAATTGGCTTCCTCAGGCATTCACACCACAAAAGGGTTAAGACAATGGGGTGATCCCTGTCCCTGGCTGGGACACATAGCGTGCTAACATCAGATTCCTGAAGTCACACAGCTCTGTCAGCTCTCTCCCTGTCAAGCAGGTGGTGAGTGAAAAGTTATTCAAGGATGATGTTATGTACCCTTCATGAATTATGCATCTTAAACAAACTTACATGATCTGAGGCACTCAAGTGGAAGCCTTTTAGCTAGAAGCAGCCCACTGGAGAGCTTAGCTACAGATCTCCAATAATGGTTTAAAATAGCTCGCTGCAGTGCCTGCTCTTGTTCCCTCTTTGACTCAGTGGCCCATGCTTCACTTCATTAGCTTGCTGCAGCTGCAATGGAGCTTCTGAAATCCCATAGGAAAAGTCCATCCTAAAACATCTTCAATGGTTGAAAAGACTATGCTGCTTTCTGCTGGGGCTTTGTCTTTTGATGGGCTTGGGGGGGGGGGAAGTGCTGCCTGAGGTTGGGTTTTATCTTGAAAGAGTGAGAAGGAGAGAAAGAATTTCTGCCAAGGTCACTGTTTTTTTTTCCCTTTCATGAAAAGATAATGAATGTTGTTTTAATATTTGCTTTTGGTGAAAGGGAATCTTGCTGTGCCTCCATTGCAGCTGTGAGCTGGTTAGGGAAATGTATTACTCACTGTGTCACCTAATCAGCCTGTGACAATATTACCTGGCACTAATTAATTGTTTCCTCTTCAGAATGCATTACTTGGGTACAAGATATGGCATTTCATTTCTAATCCTCTGGTGATATTAATCTGGTGGGAAGATGAGTGGACTGCCCACTTACACTCCATAAACCATGGATTTTCAACACCTGGTTTTCCTCAAGCAGAGAGGAAAATTAACTTTCGTTCTTTATTTAATTCAATTTAACTTCATCACTCTGTGAAGCCAGGCTGGAAGAGGGCTGCTTTCTCTGGACACAAAGTTTTGGTTTCATTATGGATCCACCCCCAGACTTGGACTGGATAGAGCTTTATTCCACTAAGAGGTCCCTCGACCTGATATAAGGCATGTCACATAGAGCAGTAGCAAACAAAGCAGGACATTATGGCTTATTACAGACTGACTTTAGGAGCTCCAGTTACTTGGGACTCAGTCTGTGTTGGTGGTGTTAATCCTACATTTGATTCTCCTTTGGTTCTTGTGTATTTCTTTGTCTCTCTGTTCAAAGAACAGCAACACCTATTAACTGAGGACACTGTTTATCCAAGCCTGTCCTGGGAACTTTGCTACTGACTTCTTAGAGGTCAAAGCAAGCCCATGTGTATTAATCCCACAGTGCAACGTTACAGCTGCTACCTCCAGAAGAAGGTTGGGGTGGGGAAACCATCCTCCTCTGATTTTTTATTCTTGTAGTTTTGACTGAAAGGCATAAAGAATTGTTTAAATGCTGAGTAGCTGAGGAAATGCATCCTTTCATTAGCTTAACTGTATACCCATCCTTTCTGGAAATATGACTTAATATGAACCTTCAACAGCCTGAGAAAAAGTGAATGACAGGGAGAGAACTCTGGTTACAAGACTCCAGATGCACCACTTT
This sequence comes from Pseudopipra pipra, assembly GCF_036250125.1. Lineage (NCBI taxonomy): Eukaryota > Metazoa > Chordata > Aves > Passeriformes > Pipridae > Pseudopipra > Pseudopipra pipra. The sequence continues at coordinate 5,969,695 of NC_087559.1, forward strand.
CCTCTGTATTTCTAAGCCAAATCTGAGACAGTCTAGATGGCCAAGTAAGGGTTTAATTGCTAAAGTGTCCTCAAGACTTTATTGAGTGTAAATGTTTTTTAAAAAAAACCCAGAAGAACAAAGGAGCTCAGTTTGACCCTGCAAGCTCCCCCTTTAATCACTGCTTTGATCAGCCTTTTCCCCACAGAGCTCCCTCAGTGCTGGAAAACATCCTCCCTGGCACGCAAGCAGGCTCCTTTTGGGCTGGAGCACAGCACAGACACCCAGCAGAGCAGAGTGCTCTGGGGGGCTCTTACTGCACCAGCTCTGCCCTTTGCTCACCCTCATGTATTTTCTGGACATCCTTAGACAAGGACATTACGTTTATAAAATCTGTATAAACCAAAAAAAAATTGGTTAATGAGCCCGTAAGTAGAATCCAGAGGACTTTTGAAGATGGATTTTAAAAGTCTGATTTTTTCAACTGTAGCTGTAGTAAAAACACAAATAAGAAATTTGGGAAGCAATTTCTGCAGTTTTTTAAGAGTGACAGCAAGCTGGCAAGTCCTTGGCTTCTTTGAGATGAATTTGCTGCCTGTATTGTTAAAAAGTGTGCTTACCTGGGGAAGGGGGAGAAATGGCAGTGTTTGCCTCTCGGAGTGTAACTTGGCTTGATGTCCTTCCCTGACTCCCCCACTGCTCACGGTTGTTCTGCTTTGACATTTTGCCTTGGACACTGTTCCTACTGCTTAGTGCTGGACACTTATGAAAAAAGGTTAAAGTCATTTCTCCAGCTGTAATCTGACCAAATTCTGTTTGGAGACTCCATGAGCCAGACTGTGGCCAGAGCCCCTGGTGGGAAGTTTGCACCCAGGTGGGAACCTCAGCAGCCGATGGCTTTGCTGAGACCACAACTTGACCTTTCAGCTGAATACATCACACCCATTCCTATTTCATCCTGCTCTTGTTTCCAGAGCCAGTTAAGACATTATGACAGACATTAGAAAGCCAACCTACAGCTAAATCATCAAGGTAAATAAAGGGAAATTATAATTATATAATGAAATTAAGTGCCAGTCCCTAGTTACCTGGCTAATCCCATGGAATAGCATGGGTCTGTTCCTCCTGTCTCCCTTGGACATTAATGAGAGTAAGCCTGAAGTATTCTGAGTGTTTAATTGGGTATTTTCTTTCAGATAAAATTCTAATTTAAAATCAAATATTCTATTTTTGTGTTGTAGGTAAGAAAAAATAAAAATAAAAACAAATAAGCCCATAAGACAAAAAAAACCCTCTTAATTTTCATAAAAGGGTTTAAATCAAATTTTAAGTATGTATAATGTCTCTCATCTAACTTGGAGGCCCCCAGTAAAACTATTCCAAAATTATCTTTTAAAACAAACTTGCTGAATTGCATTAAATCTTTGAAAAGACAATCTTATGCTGGATTTAATTGAGTTTACCTTAATTTACTTTGGAAATAAAAATCAAATTATTTCGGTTTTAGTTATGAACAATGAGGCCTACAAAAAAGTAAATATGATTCAACAAATTCATTTTACACTGGTGTCTAGTTTTAATGTGGATACATTTCCCTAGTTTTGTTATGTAGCAAGGTAAATTTGGAATAAATCAGAAATTATTCCGTGATTTCAAGATTCAGTAAGACAAACACACAGCTGATCCAAGCTGTGCAAGTTGGCTCTTGCATGGAGCAGGAGTTTGCTGCAGATGATTTTAAAAAATTCCTCCTTCTCCAAAATACTGATGTGCACCAGTGTAACTGAGCACACTGTGCTGACTGTCCTCACTGTCAACTTGGTTTTTAGAGCTGAATTTTCATAGTGGGGCTCTTAATATTTAAATAGAAGTACAGCTATAATTTTTGAGTTTCCAGAATTATATTTTTTAATATAGAGATAGAAACCAAATAATTATGGGAGTAAACTGGCATTCTATCATATTATGATAATATCTCAGCTAGGTTTTTAAAGCACTGAACTTTGTTTTAAATTTAAGTAAACTTAATCTGTCAGAATAAATCTGCTTCATTATGTATAATGTTAAAGCCTTTGCTTTGTTTGGCATATACAACTAAAACCAGAAAAATACATTGATAAGAAGTTTAAAATGCTCTGGAGAAACACAGTCCATTTAAATCAATAGGAAAAGAGTCACAAAATCTGTTTTTTAGAGGTTTTGGATTTACAAGAACCCTTAGGGAAGAATTTTTGGTAGCACTCATGTTGCTGAATTACAAAGGCGCTTTATAAATCTCACCCGTTATCTCCAGTAAAGTCACACAAACGCAGGCTGCTGGGCTGATTTACTCAGGCTGGCTGGGGTTTATGTGGATTTTTCACAGACATTAACTGGGAAAGGGGCTGAGCCCTCCCCTGTTTCACATGGTCTCCTGAAAGGTGATGACTTTCAGTTGCTGTCTGAGAGCTGGAGCACCTTCATATCCTCTACAAAAACGTTTGTGCCTCTTCAGAGTTACACCTGCTTGCCTTTAGCAAGCAGGGAAATGATTATTTAGGTGGAAACCTGGTTCCTGCTCCCAGGAACACACAGATATCCTTTGGTGTCAGCCCAGGCCAATTTTCACCTGTACTTCAAACTCGCCAGTGCCACAGGACTTGCTAGTTGAATGTGAAAGTTTTTTGGTCACAAAGCTGAACAAAATCATTAGCATTTCACTGAAGTGCTTCATATGGTCTTGAGAAAAATAATTAGATTGACTTTTAGGGCTTCTATTGCCGTCTGCAAAATGCCTTGAGTTCAAATGTCAGATATTGATTTGAATCAAAAAGAATAAGAAAAAATAGCCAGTTTGGGACCATTTGAGTTCTTCCTGGAGGTGCACAGCACTTGAATGAGCCAGAACAAAATTTCTGTTGAAACCTTTAGTCCCATCTTCTAGCCAGGACAATTTCTATTTTGCAACCTTTGAGAAATAACCCATCTGAAACACTGCATGGAACAACCAAGAAAACAAAGAGTACACAGCTTCATTTACTCCGCTGAAAATTACCCTTCTGTGCATCCTCAGAGGATCTGGCCTGTTGTGAACCAAGTCTTTCCCAATCTTCCCCTAGAAAAATCATTAAGTGCTGGCTGACCTGAATGAAATAGGACACCTGATTTTTACCAGCTGAGAATTTTTCAGATTAAGGAGAAATCTGTACTTACAATAGTCTTCCCAACAGACCTCATTTATTCCTGTCAGGGCACACCGCACCCATTTTTAGAGGCATTGAGCTGATTGTCTATTTTTTAATTGCATCAGTAATATTTTATATGTGCTGAAGTGGTATTAAAATTTAAATTATTTCAACAATAATTATTTTCTACCTGGCAGACAGGCAGTCTCTCATGCATAAGAGTAGACAAAAAGAGTGAGAGATGGTGTATTAGATGTATTTTAAGACTAAAGCACCTTCTGCAGTCCTGGAGGGTGAAGAACAGACACTTTGATATAGTCATTGAGGCTTATTGATCCTATTAACATTATCTTGTGGTAAAATCGATGCTGGAGTTTCAGTCTTGCAGGAGACATGTAAATGAGAAGATGAAAAAACACGCCAAGGCAAATAGTTTCCTGATGGAAAAACAGATATGAAAAGAAATAACAGGAGGAAGGGGTGTGTTGAGCAAAGATAGTACTCAGAGACAAGACAGCAAGCACAGGACCTTGCCAAAAGTCATCCTCAGTGTCTGATGCAGGACGTGGTCTCCTGAAAATTCTCTTCACTAGCAGGGACATGGCCTTGAAAGGCATGAAGTGCTGATGGCTCCTGTTGCTTGGACAAACCCTGGACCCATGTGGTCCCTTCTTATCTCAGATCCTTCACATTTGGTCACTTCTGTCAGTCCTGTGTTTATGCAGGGTCTGTCTGGGCCAGGCCCATCCTGCCATCAGGAATTCAGAACTCAATACAGGTGGCTCTCATATGTCTGTAGTGCTTTAACCAGCTCACTAGTCCACAGGGTGCGGGTTTTCCACTTCAGTTGCTTTACACACTTATCTAGAGAACCAGGGTGCCACCCTAAGCCCCTCTGCTGGGCCCACAGCTCCACATTTAGGGTGATATTGGCCCAGATTTGATGGCAAGAGGAAAAGGGGGACTCTCAACCAGCTGTCACCGACTGGGTGCTCACCTTGCAACTGAAATGCTCTGTGTGCCTCCCTGTCCTGTGTCTGGTGAACCCCCAGCCACAGAGCATTGGGAAGACCCAAAGGTGTTGAACAGGAAAGTCAAAAACATGAAAGGAAATTTTTTCTGAGAACCTTGCACTCCTTTTGAAGTGTTTTAAAGGATTTTTAGAATCAGATTTTCAAGTAGCTGAAGCCAGCTCCAAGGCATTCACTAAAATCACATCATTAACTTGGAATTAAATAGTTCTCACTCTTCTGCATTGCAATTATTGAATCTTTTCTTTTTTAATCTGAGCAGCTCTTTGCAATCACCATGAATTTGTGCATTTTTAAAGGGAACTTTAGGAACTTTAAAAGAACACAGGATGTACCCAAGAAATGGAATCTGGCTCGATGCACAGGTTTCACTGGATGCTAAATCTGCAGCTCTAACAGCATCTTTACCCTGGTGCATGGCTGCAGTAGGGCAGCATCACTGGCAGACATCAGTGAGAGCTCAGGGCTGCAGGCAGGGATGCTCTCAAAATAAATCTGTGATCTGTGATAGCTGAGACAGAACATAATGAAACATCACTGTCCTCTGGATTTGTTCGGAGCGAACGGTGGTTTCTTTCTTTCAGAACTTTGGGGGTTTTGTTCTTCACACACCAAGAAGCCCACCTTTATAACAATGTGTCCTTAATGACCAATTAGTGAGTTTCCAAGCCACAATCCATATTACAGAATGACAAATTAGAGGTTTTCTGTTCCCTCTGCAGTACATTTAAATTAGTATGGCTTCATTTGCTGGGCAGCTTGGTCAGATGAGCTGTCTGTGCATGAGTGAATGTACAGCTATGCCATTGTTTTTAAAGTTCATTTGATCTGTATAATATGAACTTATCCAGTTCTCTGCTCTATCAGTTCAGCCAAGTTATTAATGAAAAAGAAAATAATATTTCTGGTGGAAATTTCATTGATAACGTGTAAGTTGTCTATTGAATTCCCATACCCCCAAGCCCCTCTCACCAATACTTACCCAAATATCACCTAAAAACAAACCAAGAAGACAGCAGCTGTACTGAACATGACAAGTGTCCTGTCCCTGACAGCTACCAGTTGCAAATGGCTAAGGATAGGCATGTCCAGGTGTGTGTTCTTTGATGCCTTGAGCCATCCCTGTGTCTGGGGCTTCACCAAACTGGCATGTGAGCTTTAAGGAGAAAACCTCCACATTGGTGAGTGACTCTTCCCTGTTCCCCTTTTGATTCAATTTATATTTTTAACCTTTAAAATATATTTTTGTCAGTAACTTTTGTAGGGGTGTTGCTTGGGATTTTATTTCTTTTGGTTTGTTTTGTGCCTGCTCCCTGGTGCATTCGTTGGGTTCTCCAGAGCTCCTGCTTTTATGAGAAACTGGGGAATCATTTTTCTTATTTAGCTTTGATTCACCATTCATATTGTAGATCCATATCGTGCCCTCACTCAGTTACTTTATTTTTAGGTACATAAATAATGCTATTGGCCTAAAATTAAGCATGTTGTAGAGTGCTTGCCTCCGTTGGGGCCAAGGCTTTTGGCCAGTTAACTTTTTGTTCTCCACTGGCCAGAGGAGTGTTTGGATGTGCAGGTGTAGCACAGGACTCTGCACTCCTTTTTCCCCACAAAAGTGAAGAGCTTCCCCTTGAGGGATCCTTGTGCTGCCTGTGGCTCCTGGAGATGCTGATGGCCTCCAGGGTGTGTATTTAGGACTTGGAGCTGCAACCTATTGATTCTGGAGCAAACCTTGTTCCCTCTGTCCTCTGAACTCATATCCAGACAGGATGAGGCCATAGGCACATCTGTTACAGCATCTTCCTGATAAAAAAAAATACCAAAATCTATAGTTAAAAAAACCCCCAATGACTAAACAAATAGATCAAGACTCATAATTAAGCACAGACTCCATTGCCAGTTTAACATGAAGAGCAATTTAATTGGGACCTAGACTGCTTTGTGTAGCTTTGTTAATGTAATTGAGTAATGCATATTGATTTTTCATGGGGCCCAAATCTTTTTTTTCTTCATCTCGTCTAAGAAAGCCTGTTAAGGAATTATTAATCACATTATAATTGCTTTAAGATCTATGCTCTAATTAAAACCATAAATTCTTTATTACATCTTTATTTTAATTAGACATCCAGAAAGACAATAATTTTTACAAGAAAACTCATGCAATAAAATTACCCCACTTAGCAATGCTTCAAAGGGCCTCTGCTTAGGACACACAGACTTCAGGAGGACTTCCTAAATGAAGATGTGCGTGATTCTAGTCATAATCAGAATTAAAGATGTCCCCTGAATGTAATTAAGTAACCTTACAATAAGACCTTCTCTGTGCAACAAAGCTGGGTTCATCCACAGGAGTCAGGCTTTACTTTCTCTTGTTTTTCTTTTGTCTTTTAAAAATCTAGGCTTGAAGAAGCATGTTCTGAAATTTTAAGAGCCTAATGAAAGGTTTAAAATATAATCCTACTGTAATGAAAATAAGCTTATTATCATAACCTCCTTCTGGTATTTTCTTTTGGGTGTCTTTGTTCCTGCAGTGATAGGTACTCTTTACCTACCAGGAGGAATTAAAAATAAGAATATTTCCTCATCTCTGTCTAAGGGCCTGGTATTTCTCTCATTTAGCCTATTGGGAAGCCAGGTCCTAGAGAGGAGAGTTTAGCCTAGAATTGGTGTGGTTGGTTTTTAGGTTTTTGAGCTGTGAGTCCTGTGGGTCTCTGTTAAGAGAATTTGAAGATGCTTTAAAAGCACACCATTTCACTTTTTTTTTTAAGACTAAAATTATTTCTGTAATGTGAAATAGCATTGTGGTTTGAAATGGCAGCTAACCCACAATTTACTTGGGTTTAAGCCTTAAACTCTATCAGAAAGGTCAATGACTCAGACTGAAACACTTTCTACTATCTAAGCACGACTGAGAGCTCACCTCATCCCAACTCAGGATAAAATGCCTCGGAGTGTTCAAAATATTCACAGAAAAGACCTTTTGGGTTCCCCACTTGAAGGTGGGGTACGTGCCAGAAATTCTTACCACAATTCTGCAATCTGTTCCCATGATTGGTGCTTTGTTTATGGCTATAGTCTCACTGCAGCCAGGAAAGGAGCCTGGGCCAAACAAAACATGCCTTTATCCATATTTGTGGGGAAATGTAACAGGTCATTCCTTATTGCACGGCAATAAGGAACAAAGCACCAGGTGTAAAGTGCAGTGATGTGCTTGTAACAGAAACAAATGCCCATATCCCATTTTCCTTGAAGAATCTGCAGTGTGTCTCCTTTCAAATCCCAGAACTGCACTTCAGAGTGATGTGTTGCTATTTAGGCCGACAAGGTCTGACTGAAAAGCCAGTTCATAGCCTAGCAGTTGGTAAATGGTGAAAAGATAGGTTTATTTGCCACTAACTCCTCCACTCATCACTGAAAGAAGTCAGTACAGACACAGTGCATTGCCCAGACACATCACTTGTCAGATAATGTCTTAATGGTCACTTGATGCTCATTCGAAATAGATGCAATGAGGTGTTGCTGGAGGTTTTGTTATAGTGGCAATTAGATCTGCATCTCTGGCTCAGCTGTGATCCTTACCTGTGCTAGGCAGTGTCTGCCCATCTCAGTGAGGTATTCATGGGCTCCAGCCCCAAGCTGCTCTGATGCCTTCTTTTTTTTTTTTTTTTTTTTGACACCTGCCACTGTTTTCCAGCATTTTTTATGGTTCTGTATGGCTAGTGCTTTTATTTAACCTCTGCTTATTTATTGACTAAACTGATAATGCTTTCAACATCTCTAAGGTATGGCAGATGCTGACAGAGTAAATGTGCTCAGGGTTTAGGTGCCCCATTCTCAAAGCTTTGCCTCCACCTGGTAGCTGAAGTCAAAGCCACTGGCCTGGTCTGGACCCAATCATGGGGACCTTTCCACTGGTTTTAGTGGGTTTTGAATCAGGATAACTTGACACAGTGGAGGAAACAAGCAAGATAAGCGTGAATGGAAATGTTTGAAAAATGTATATTCCCTGGAAACATCTGCCTTGACAGTGCACAGCAGTCACTCAGAAGGATGATAGTACCAGCTTTCATCTTAGTCAAAATGCAATTATGGGAGTGGGAGGATGCAGGGAAGCCTCTACTTGAGATGCAGAGGGCTGCCTGGCACAGACAGATTAGCAAACAGATCAAACAGCCTTGCCAGCCTTCAAAAATGCCTTTTGTGAAGTTTGCAAGATGTATCTGCCCTGGCTCCCACTTTAGAGAGTGGGAACATGATGGGGTTTCTTTTTCAGACTGGAGTTCTGAGTCTTTGCTTTCCTGATCTGTCTTTGCTTAGGCTGAAAACAGCTCAGCAAGTCTTCTGTGGGAATTTAGCAGAGGGACTACAAGGCTGGGAGTACATTTTGAAAGCTTGAGTTGAACAGCTGAAGTAGGGAGTGAAGGGATGTGCATCACCAGAGCTCAGTTTCAGCCCTATGTCCTCTGTCAGGGAGGGTGAGCTGCACCTCTGCTTTTACCGTGGCTCCATAGGTAAGCTGAAGGAGAACAGAATATGGCATTGTCTGCAGCTTGACTGTTCCCCTCAAAAGTCATCTAGTTTCAATTATACTAGTAGGGATATTGCAATTTGTGAACCTGGGTTTACTGAGATTTTCCTCCAAAAAGGACAAAGAAGGCCAAAATTTACCTTAGAGGTTGCTAACAACCACAGCCAGGAGGCTGTGGATGGAAAATATTAAATATTCTTAAGGTATAGCTATATGAAAAGTTATTGAATAAATAGTAGCTAATTTAGAGAGACCAAAGTACCCTGAGACACTCAGCTGAATTAATGTGATCAGTGTCTCTAAAAAGCATCCTCAAATACGGGAAATTTTAGACATCCTTATCAAGACAACAGATGCCTATCTGATCACCTTGCTGCCCAAACAGAAATCAAAGCAAAAAATAGGCTTTCTGTCATGTAGGAAATGGCATTATTTAGTCTGTCAATACATTTCAGCCATAAATCAAAACGGGTTTTTGACATCTCTGGCTTTTGAGCTTCACTAAATGCTAAAGACTACTATTCATTTCCTGGGAATCCCTAAGTGGATATCATACTCAGAGACTCAATATCTATTTCTTTAAAAATCAAACAACATACATTAAGCACATATTTATTCAGATAATTTGTGTGTATTCAGTATCCCCGAGTCACTGATCTTATTATAGGTATAATCTGCTTCCCCCCTTTGAGAAACAAATAACCTTTTTTACCATTACAAATGTCAGGAAACTTATTCTCAATTTTTCATGAATGTGACAGAGGGAGGGAGATATCACATGACATTATTAAGAGGAAATATAAGAAAGGAAATGCACAAAGAAATTGTGGAACTCGTGGCTGCAGGACGCTGCAGGATCAAGGGAATAAAAAACAATGAGAAATTAACTGAAGACAAGTTCATTGAAGTCCATTTAATGATTTTCTAGATTTCTAGCAACTGGGGACATTGGATAATTCAAGACCAAGCAGTTGTTGTAAGAAATAGTGCAAATGTTACTGGACATTCTGGAAAGAGGCTATTAGGCTAGAAATTCCTGTAAATGATCAGCAAAGGAAGAAATGTCCAGAGCAACAAATTATTTAAGCATGGACAGCAGAACTGGGAACAGCAACCCTGGCCAAGTGTCTGTGTCTTGTTTGACACAGATTGAAAAAGAGCATGGTCTTCTACTCCTTCCCCTCCTGGCTCTGCCATGGGTGATAAGAGTAGAGCTTTTTCAGAAAAGGGATGATGTTGAGGCCATTTTTGTAATGCTATTGATTTTAAGTTGTTCGTGGCATGAAACTAACCCCAAATTCCTTGTTCCTAAGTAATTCCTCTGCTCCAGATCCATGTGGTAACTCTAGTGTTCCAAATCCACCCTGGTTGTCCCCAGCCTTGGGGAATTGGTAGAGATAGTCTCTATAGAGCTGCATCCATCTCTCCTTTGATCCTGGAGTGGTAATCCTTCAAATTGTGTGACTTCAGAGACCCTCCTCCCAGCCAGGCATGTAGATTTTAGGGTGATATAAAATGCATTTTTCTACCCCCATGGGATTACACTGCCTTCCAAACTCCTGACCTGGAGCTACAGCCAAAACACCTCTTCTCCTCTCCAGTTTTCTTCAGCAGGACCCAACTTCCTTTGTCATTATAGCTGAGTAAGCCTTTAGGAACATGAGCCACATACTTGCCCATATTTCTTGAGGACAGTGTGACAGGGCTGCAAAAGGACTGAAGACATTTTCCCTCTTATTACAGTTCCTGTCTGCACTATGGACCTTTATTTCACAATCTCTGCTTGTTCTGCATTCAGAATGTCTCCGTGGATGTGGATGCAAATTTCTCACATTAGTGCACTGGCAGGTATTTAATATGAAGAGAGAAAGCCAAGTGAAGATTGAAATCTTCAGTCCTTTAGGCATCCATTCCAGCAGTGAAACTGCTAACTGTTACAAATGCCTGTTGACAGTGCAGCTGAATTCCAGGTTTATAGCAGTAAAGAGGCAGGAATTTTATTGCTTCTGTGGTCTGAGAACACCCCATAGGCTGCTTATGATGGCTTAGCTTGGGTAATATGGATTACAAAAAGCTGGGGAGCCTGTGCTCCACCCAGCTGCAGTTGGCAGCTCTGGCTCAGGTCCTCCCTGCCCACCCTGGACTGAGGTACAGAGGGATGATGGTGCCAACTGCTCACACAGGGCAAAGGGAGGTAATTTTACCTGCCCACTGGTTGTCCTGAGCACTGACAATGGAAGACAATCAGCAGTTAAGCTGTGAAACCCCAGAAGTGACCATCTTGCTTGTGAACAAACCCTCAGCTGCCAGTTTTGTGGGGCTTGAGATCCATAACTCCCCTCCTGGGAGGACAGACCACCCTGCAGATCCTGTGCTATAGGAGAGAGAGTAACACCAGGTAAAGGCAAGAGGGAGAGGCAGCTACAGTGCAGCAAGTGCTTTGTCCATCAATTACACCCAATTCTCCATCCAGAAAGATTAAAGCCTGTTTGTTTGCAGTTATGTGTAATGTCATGCTCTGTTTGTCATCTTTTTAGCTCTCCTGGGATCAGAAGACATGCCTAAATGCTACACTGCCACCTTTCAGAAAACAGCCTACTAAAACTAATTAATAGTGCACCCTAGTTAACACATGCAAACTTGGCATTATTAGTCTAATTAAACGGATTTTAACAATCTGAGTTCCCTTCTCTCTCCCCCTCACAAATTCCAACATATGCAAGTTGAGTAAATTGAACCCATTAATCACGATTGGTGCAAGTGATACAGGTGCCTGTAAGGTAGGCTCTTCTCTGAAGAGAGATGGTAACAGGCCTCGTTATGTTTAATTTTGCTCCTTAGCAAAGGATAATAAATACAAATTGTAACATCACAATAAAATATTTAATTATTCACGAGTTTGGTGAGAAACATAATTAGCTTACTGGTATGTGTCTTCATTTGGGTGATAATGGATCCAATTTAGGACCTTAAACATTTCTGGATAAAGGCTGAAAATGAGAGGTTTGCCAGGATATTAATGCTTATAAATAAAGAGAATGAGCCCATTTCCACAATCTCTATTACCTCCTGTGGAGCTGTGTGGACATCCCAGCTCACAGGCCTAGGAATGTGCCACAGGTACCTGGAGCTCTCCTGTCTCTGAACAGGCTTGGATTGATCTCTTCAGTCTTCTACAGACATGGGAAACTGAGGGCTGATGGTGTTTCCACAGATAATACTAGAACAATCCCAAAGAACAGTATGTGGATATTTTAAACTTAATAGTGGTGTGTTTTTAATTTGCTGCAGAAAGACTGCTTTGGGTTTTGTAGGGGTTTTCTTTCAGCTACATGAAAGAGAAGCCACTGTTCAGGCTATGCCCTATTTACAAAGAGGGGAGGACTGGATGGAGAGCACACTTACCCTCCCCACCTCTCTCTAGCCCGTCTATATCCCTGGTCACAGGCCTGGTCCTAATGAAAATGTCCCAGGAGCTCCTGTGGATGGGCCCCTGACTTGCAGAGGTGGTGCTGCTGCAGCTCAGGGGTGCAGGAGTTAAGCTGGTGCACTGTTTGGTGTAGGAGGCAACTGAGCTGGCAGCATAGCTGCTGCTGTTTGCTTTTATGGGATCCTAATTTTATTTATTTTATGTTCTCCTTATTGCATGTATTTAGGTGACAGATGTGCGCGTTCCTTAATCTCTTTCTCATTATCCTACGAAATTGTAGCTGCGTTTTGACAGCTTTGAGACAAAGATAAAAGAGGAAAGGAGAACTTCAAACATATGGAAATTTGCAGATACCCTGCCTTGACTCCTGGTGAGGAAATCACTGAGCACATAGTTAGAGGAATTAGTTAAGACTGGTGGCCTTTGAGCTCATGGTGTCTGAATGCAGATGTGAGGGAAAGCATTGCTCCAGCAGCCATGATCCCAGCTTTCGATTATGTATCATACAGGAGTGAAGGGAGCTTAGGGGTGGATTAATGCTCTGAACAGATTAGTTCAAAATTGTATTTCCAATGCACTTGCCATGCACCCCTGCACTGTAACCTTGCTTAAGGGAGGGGAAAAAAAACCCACCAGGAAACCTAGGACCTCTGAGCACCTGCATGATGCAGCCAGTATAATTCAAACTTACTTTGTAAGGTAATTAAAAGTGGATTGATTGTCTTGGCAGAATAAAGTGTCTTACCACAAAGGGCTCAGGAGATTTACATCAAAATTAGTGAAAGCAAGGCACTGTATTTTTGCTTGGTCTGAATTATTTTGCATTATTTGCCATACCCATTTTCCTGACCCTATCATGATGTCCCCTTCACTATTTCCAGTCTAAACAGATTTTCAAAGAATCCCCTAAACCAAGAATTCTGAAGAAGGCATTCGGATTAGTGCAAGAGAATGTGAATATAAACTTGCAAGCAATGTAATAAATGCGGTGTAAGTGTTATTTCTTCCTCCACTAATTCTTCTGAGCAAGATTTACTGCCTCAGCAAAGTTTTTTTTAAAATAAATTAAATATAACATGAACTAGATAGTTGTTCACATGGAGCTAGAGCTGGAGAGGCTCATTAATCACTAGTTTAAATCCCAGAGTATCCAGTCATCCTAATTAATGATTCAGTGCTGAACTTTACTCCAGCAGTGGCAGCTGAACCAGGCTATTACCCATCTCGGCTGATAGGGACCGAGTGAGCTGCAGGAAAAGAAACAGCCCTTGGGGCTGGTGAGGCAGAGCTGCTGGTACCTGGGCACCTCTGCACTACCTGCATGGGCAGCACAGGCTGTCAGGGATGCCAACAGCAGCTGCCCCTGCCACCAAAGAGCCACGTTTTCACCGGTTGGTTGGTGCAGGGTCAAACTGCAGGTTTGGGGTGTGTGCTGAGAACTACACACTGCACCTCTCTGGGGTGAACTGCATCCAGTCACTCCTCCCCAACAACAGCATCCCTAATATGTGGTCTAAGCTAGGGCACATCTGTCTCCAGCAGGCACCCCAGCCACTATTTACAGAAATCACAGAAATTTACAGAAAATATGGAAGAGACCCACAAGGATCATCGAGTCCGGCTCCTGGTCCTGCACAGGACCATCCGCAAGAGTCACACCATGGGTCTGAGAGTATCATCCAAATGCTCCTTGAGCTCTGTCAGCCTTGGTGCTGTGCCCACTGCCCTGGGCAGCCTGTTCGTGCCCAGCCACCCTCTGGGTAAAGAACCTTTATCTAATATCCAACCTAAACCTCCCCTAACACAACTTCAGGCCATTCCCTTGGGTCCTGTCACTGGTCACCACAGAGCAGAGATCAGTGCCTGCCCCTGTGGGAGCCCAAACCCAGCTTTCAGCAAAGGAAAACAAGGGCTGACAAAAACCTTGTGATCTGAAGGAGCTGGACCCTTCTCACAAGACCTGTTAAAGTTCTACCTCATGGATCAAGCTTGGCTCCAGCAGAAATCAGAAAGGACTTTTGAGATGATTGTATCAAACCATGTCTAAACCCCTGTAATCCCTCTATCCCCCATGTAATCCTACTAGAAGAAAAATTAACTATTTCGAAATTGCAGTAAAAATTTGTGTAATTCCCCAATTAACATAGGTTGTCCCCTTCATTAACATACAGCCCCAGATGCCTTTAAAATAGTGTTCTCGTGTTCAATAAACTATTCCAGTTTCCCCATACTGGGATCGTGTCTAGCTTTTATTTTTCAGACCGCCACTTGCCCCTCCTCCTCCCCTCCCGAGGAAGTTGTACCTGCAATGAGATCTCCTCTCAGTGTCCTCTTCTTCAGGCTGAACAGCCCAAGTGACCTCATGGAGTATATTTTCAAAGTATGAGGGTTTCTAGCCCCCTGGATTCCTGGCTAAGGTTCTTCTCTTGTCAGAGATGCAGGGCCCCAGAAAGGAAGCCATGTCTGTTCATGGTGCCTGACATCTCCTCTGAGTCCTGTCTGGGGTCCTGATACTCCATGCACAGGAACAGAGCAGCTTTTGTGCAAGGCAGTGCATAATTAAAGGTTGTAGAGTTGAAACTCACTCTCGTAATAGGAAAATCATAAATCATAATCCCATTATTCAAATGAATTTACCTGCTCTTTAGGGTTACATTAGTTCTGTATTTCATTTATCTGTGTTTCTAAGGTAAATAATTCACACTGTTTCAGTACTGGTTTTGCAGTAATGATTTAGCATGTAAATTCTTTGCATTCCTCACAAATGCCAGGGAAAGGACATATTGTCTTTTGATTTTTTTGTAGGAGTTTTATTTATTATATATTGGCAAGAAACTCCACTAGGAAAGTGTTTCATTGTGCCTTGGAGAAGAAGGGACACACTCAGGCCCTAGATTAGCAAACCAACAAATGACAAACTCCTGTGCCTTGCTGCAGCCCTGCTGCTTGGAAGTTAATTAATTAGGTGGTCCTGAAAGGTTGAACTTTTCTGACTTTGGGGATAGCAGAGGTTTTGTTCCTCGTTTTGTTTTGTTACAGGCAAATTCTTACAGGAGATAGTTAGCTTGAATGCAGTCTCAGCACATGGAAAATCTGCATAGAATGAGTTTTGCACTTGCATTGTTATTTTGGACTTTAAGTTTTTGTCAGCTGTTGTTATAATTAACTTAACCAAAAAAGCTCTTAGGGCTCCACTCGCTTAATTCTTAAAACAGAATCAAGACCTTTGCAGCAGCAAATAATTTTTATTCTTGTTGATTTTCAGCCTGGCTAGTGGGAGCTGGGAAATTTTAGCATATGTAACTTGAATTATTTCATGAAACATTTAACAAGAATCTATTTCATTCTTCACTAAGGCAAGTTGATATAAGAAGGATGATGTTATGGTTAATGTAAATCATAATTATTACCAGGTGCATCACTGAACTGGGAAATTGTGCTAAAAATGTAAGTTTTGCTCCATTTCATATTGAAAAATTACTCTGCAGCCTGACGGCCATTAATCTCTGTTACAGGAATGTTATTCTTTATTTTTATAAATTACAGAGCTAAGGTATAACAAGGCATAAATTATCAGGCCACAGGAGTCCGCTGAGCCGAGCTGGGCTCAAACAACCCCTGATGGTGAGAGGGACCAAGGCACCCACACCCCATGTCCCCAGCCCCGTGCTGCCCACGCTGGGGACACCCAGCTCCACACACAGCCAAGCCTTCAGCAACTCTGTTCCCCGAAATTTTTCTTTTGGCATTCTAAAATGCTTTGTCAGGGCAGCACTCCATCTTTGCAGCTCCCACAAGCCTGTGCCCCGGAGAGATTTGTGGGCTGGGTGCTCTTCATCTGTTGGCATTGCTAAATCTTCTCTAAAAATAGGTTTTTTCATAAGGCAGGGCTCCAGGAAGAGTTATCTTTTAATCCACCAGCTTCATTCTTAAAAGCAGGATGGGCTGTCCGTGTTTGGTATCCAGCTCTGAATGGGGGATGCAAAACTGTGTTGCTTTTTTTATCCCCAGGAGATGAATTGGCTATTCCATGGTAGAAGCTCGAAGTACATTCTAACTTGAAATAAAAATGCTTTTTTTCCAGAAGTGATTAGCTCTGTGTTGGTCTTCGTGGATGGGGAAGCACCATGGGAAGTAGGGCTCTAACAGCACTGCGTGTAGCAATGTCTCCTCTACTAACAGGGAGAGCACTTGTACAAAGGAATATTTATTAGGAAATACCTGAACTTCCTCAGAGCAGGTGCTGCTCATCTCAGTTTATGCTGTAACATCAGAAGCAGAGAGTCCTAGTAGTTTGTGCTTTATAAGCGGAAGAAACAACAAAACACGAGTTTCCAAGCACTGAATTATTCAATAGGAGTGTGTAGGTTTTTGAGATGATTCTCCAAAGGCTTTTCATCTACTCCCACTGAAGTAGTTTTGGTTGACCCTACTCCATTTACTGTGAATCCAGCTTCCAGGCTACTGACTCCATGAATGCTATGAAATTCAGAATAGCCTTTATTTTTGATAGATATGTCTTTCTGCATATAAATGATACCTCTTCCCTTCCTCTTACTCTCTGAAATGCCTCTATCTCCCATTTTGTTGGAGCTCAGCTCCTTATATTGAAATCACTGTCCAAAAACCCTAAGGGTCCCTCCAGAGCTTTTTATTGATTGTGCAAGCAATATTTCTCAGAAGACCCTTTATTAAGTCCACCCTCACATTTGTTCTGCGCTCTTCATCTTTGACAACTTCCCAAGACAGGATGAGCAGTTTTGAAAACATAACTGAGGGATAGACCAGAAAAAAAGTCTGCCTGCCTTTAGTGACCATTTGTAATTTCCATTATGTCATCCTCAGGCTGCCAGGGAAAGGGGCTGGAGTGGACACGTCGGCGTCCTGGCGTCTCTGGTCTCTTCACTTGCAAAAAGCAATATTGAAAGTGTTAGAAGTGCACAGCAAAGCTGAAGTGCAGCCTGTGAAAATGATGATAACAGCAAATGGGAAACCATTTAATACTAGATGTGTTGGTCAGCCTGACAGCACTGTGAGAGTTTTGCCAAACCTTAAATATGTGTCTTGACAGTGCGGAGTCAGCAGGAAAGTCCTGAGCCAGCTGAATCACCGTGCTTTGTGTTCAAAGAAATGGCTCAACAGATGCAGGTCGTGTTGCATTCAGGGTTTGCTAGAAACACATGAGAGCAACGTGGAGCTGCCCTTTACCTAAGCAAAGCAGGAAGTAGAATTAAATACATTTCTCTAAAGTTGATGCTCAGCCCAAATGGTGCTCACAGGCCCATTAGTAACTAACCTGACCAGATTTGGTTTGCATAGCAATGCAATTCTGGGCAGCTCCCTTCAAATGATTGCTAAAATATTATTGGCATTTTCCATACTTTAGCATCTGGTATATTGTTATACAGAGGGCTTATTTCTCCTGGAAAAGGCTGAAGTGAAAGTGGTTTCAGCAGAACCATTGCCATTTGACAGCAGGGAATAGGGTACCACAAACATTTCTCTATGTGCCATTTTCTGGGCTCTTAGAAGAAATGTAGTGTCTCAGCCAGAAAGAACAGATGTGAGAAAATTGCAAAATGGTTGCCAAGCATCATGAATTAACTCTGCTGGTCAGATGTTCAACACCCCCAGTTGATTGTGCACTAATCTGAGAGTAGAGTAAATCAATCATTATCCAGGCTCAGGATATCTAGGTAGCTCATAGGAAGCCTCTTGATTAATATGCACATCCTCACCTAGATGATGGTTAAGCTCTGCAATTCATGGTTAAACTGAAGGCAGAAAGAATTGCTTTTTAATAACCTTGATAATAACCCTTCTGATAGCTCCATTTAGGCATCATTATTGAATAATGGCCTGTGCATGTCATCGAGTCACTCTGACATTAGAACAGAAAATACACAAATATCCTGGTCATGCCACTGATCAAAACAAGAGACAAATCCTCTTCTGGGGCAAATTAACATAGTTCCCTTGATATTAACAGAATGGAGTAGAATTTCTAAACAGACACCAAACCAAAATGA
Organism: Pseudopipra pipra; assembly: GCF_036250125.1. Lineage (NCBI taxonomy): Eukaryota > Metazoa > Chordata > Aves > Passeriformes > Pipridae > Pseudopipra > Pseudopipra pipra. The sequence goes on from NC_087559.1 coordinate 5,987,853, forward strand.
TGCTTAAAATTTTGATGCAGTATGTAAAAGATTTTATGCATTTAAGATTCTTTAAAAAAGCTTTAACTGCCTCTCTGCTGTCATTCTGGCGCTGTGCAGCATTGAAAGTCGTGCTTAGTGGGTTTGTGATGGACTTGAAGCTGCAGGATGGTGCAGATGGATGAGCACCAGAGCCAGGGGGACCTGAGCCACTGCACCACAGAGTGTGGGGAGATGATCAGGGATGTTACAGGGTGGTGAACCAAAACTGCAGGTCCCAAGGGTTTCCAGAGCCATTTATCACAGCTGCTGTTGTGGCAAAGGAAGGCAACACTGGAGAGACTTGGTAAACACAAACAGGAAAACAAAAGGTGGGATATTCCTGCAGCACTCAGAACACCTTTCAGAGGGAGACGTGCTCATTACCAGAATTTGCTGCCATCAGCTCAGCAGTGCCAACATCAGTAAAACCACAGTGAATTACATCAGCTGCTCGTTATCTGCTCCACGACATACTTCATCTGAGCCTGCTCCCACACTGCAATATCTCTGCTGATTCAAGTGGGAATGAGACCGTGTGCAGCATGAAGTACTGATCCTCTGCGCAGTTAGCACGACTTCAGCCATGCATGGCATGTGAAATACCCATTTCATGGAGGCTTTTGTTTATTTTTTCCTCCATTAAACCAATTACTAGCTAATCATTTTGTATAAAACAACACAATATGACATTAATAGATCTGATACATGCAAGCCTTTTATGTATAACAACCTTGGTTTAATTTCATTTGTGGGATTAAAAGCAAACAAACCTAACAGCAAAATTGGCATTAATGAAAACAAAAGTGAAGGCAAATAATTGTCATCCATGCTCAAGCAGTGTTGAGTGATATAAGTTTTGTTTAAATTTTCAGCTCTGATGATATGAAGCTAAAAGGAATCTTCATGCCAGATAGTCAGCAAAGAGGACTAAAATGATTCAGTTACAAAAATGGTCTCTGTCAATCTCCTTTCCCTTTCCTTTTTGTGGTAATAGTGCATTTTTTATGGTACCAGCATTGTATGTGCACCCACTCCCCTGGATGGCCCCAGCATGAAGCATTTACTGGCTAGGCAGAGAGGTGAGACCACTCTGAACAAAGTAAACGAGGTGGTGATGGAAAGGGACAGTGTTCAAATCACTTTACCTCTTCCAGGTGTTTAACTAGGACAATAGGTATTTTTCCTGATGTAGGAAATGAAAGACATATTTGCTCTAAGTTTTGTCCCCTGAGTTGTTCCTTACAGATACTGTAAGGCTAAGATGGCAAAGCAATACTGTGGAAGAACCAGATTGTTTGAAGGAGCATTTAAAAAAGCATTTGCAGAGTAAACATTTCTTATTGTCCTCTTTCAGAGCACTCTGGTTCTGTAGTTATGTACAGCAACAATTGTTCCTGAGCTGCTAAGTCCTTCACAAATTGCTGTGGTCTGGTGCTTTGCAAATGCCAGTGAAAAACTCCCCAAAGAATCAAATTCCAGCCTAGCTAAATCAGAGATATAAACTGAAAGGTGCCTATAAATCACAGCCTGCTTTCATAACTCTGTTCATATGTGAACAATATGTAAGAGCCCCTGTATTAACAACAGAGCTGTGGTGAACAGCTCTGTGGACAATTCTGTATTAGCTGCCAAGAAAATATGATTTATCTGAAAACTTTGCATACAGAAAAACTGATATGGTCTCCCAGGTGGCTTTTTTCCCCGTCCCTACTACTTATGGCAGAAAGTAGAGCTTGGGCTGACAAGCCAATTAACTGTCAATTAGCTGGTAGATGTGCCCAGCACTAAGCAATGTGCAGCTGGACACACTGTCATGGGCCTGGAACCACAAGTTCAGTTTTAGCACAGACCTTCCTGCCCTGCTTCTGTCTAAGTGTGTGTCAGGATTCATCCAGGAGTAGAAACAAATTTTAGTAAAGAAGCCCCCTGGTTTTGCCCTTGCATTGACCCCTCAGCCTTGCCTTTGGGTGGATTTAGAAGGCTTTTTTCCTTCTCTAAATTTTACTTTGCCAGAGTCAGAACCTCTGGTAGCAAGAGTGATGAGGATTTCAGAGTAAACCTTCAACTGCTTACTGGGCTTCAGGGTTTTGTTCTATTTACACTACTTCTAGTAATCCTTAGTTACAGTTACATTTATTCCCAACACTTCTGTGACAAACTAACACACTTAGTTTGTTGTAAAAAAATAAGGATGGGGTTTTTTTAAATAGAGTATCTCGAGTTCTTTATTTACATTCTCCTGTGAATACACAGACAGAATTCCTTCTTATTCATTGGTTATTATACATTACAAATTTCTTATTCCCTGTATCAGTGGCTGTTTATTCAGTTACCCTGTGGAAGGAAAAGTGATGCAAACCTGCTATTATTAGTATCATAGGACCTAAGTATACTCCTTTCTTTCTCTCTCTGTCTCAATAGAAGCTGACTTCTAATTTCCAGGCTTCATGCCTTCAGAAAGCCAGATGATACCCATTTGTCTGCATGTTACCATTGTTCAGCAGTTGAAATAATTTTTTCTCCTTTTTTAGGACTTGTTTTTCTCATATAATGAGCTTTAACATTTTCCAGTGGTTTAAATCAGTATCTGCTGCAGTAATTTTTTTTCCCATTTTCCTAAAGTTTCTCTTTAAAAGTGAAAACAAAAACAAATTTTTCTCAACAGCGCGTGAGTCTCTTCTCTCACTTATTAGTGTGATGGTTTTAAGGTGCTGACAGAGGACAGTTAATCCTTAAGGACAAGGGAGAGAGGGATTCTTATTCCACAGCTGTGTTCCCCTTGTACATCCCTGGGTCTGTGCCTCATTTTCCCTCTCTTTTTGCAGTGTTTGATGGGGCTGTTTTGCAGAGTAGTTGTGTAGTGCCTTCAGTAACTGTGTGTCCTGACAGGGAGCTTGGGGTAATATCCTGAATTTCTGTTTCTGATGGATGCTTGTAAGCACTTCTCGGATATAACTGCAAGACAGCAGAAAGAACTGCCTGTTGGTCTAGGAGGGAGTTGTTAAGAGGAGTCTTTGACATTGTTCAAGTGGAATGTTTTCCACTGAAGTGCAATTTTTATGTGACGAGTGATACAGGTTGGAGAGCAGCTGAAGTAAGAGATTGATTTCTTGGGTTAATCACAATCCACGATGTAATCATTGCCTTCTGCAACTATCTGTGTATGAACCTGCCCAATTCTTTCCACCATAGTGTGACAGGTATGAAATTCTTCTGTTTGAGAAGGTTGAGAGACCCCAGACCTGCAGCAGTGGTGCCACAGAGTGGCAAACAAGGTAGGAAATGTGCCACACCTGGAGGGTGAAAGCAGGGGCAAAGGGAGCTACTGTACAGGCAGGATGCCTTCCATGTTTTCCAGCTGTGACATGATGTAAAGAAAACATAAAGGATGCTCAGGATGAATAATTTAGGGAGAAATAGAGGGTATAAAATTAGTGAGCTCTGAATATGCAGCTGAGACAACAACTTGTAGCTGTGTCTGTCTCATTTCCAAGGCAATATTGGATTTTAAACTCTTATCTCCAGATGTTAATCCTTAATGGGAGCAAAGCAGGATCTTGGCTTCCATAACTCAATTTGTAAAATAGCAGTCACGTGTTCCCCTCATCCCCCCATGGTTTTTATCACATAAAATGCAAAATTGCAACTCCCATGCTTAATTTTTCTCCTATACAGTCTTCCCATTTAAAAGAGTTATCAGCCAAAAACCCATTAAGTCATGTTTTTGTCTCTTATTACAGGAATACAAAGTCTTACTGCAAAGGGTTACAACTTTCAGAGACCTGAGCTAACCTTTGACTCTGCACAGGTTCACTATGAGTCCAAATTTTTGACCCTCTGACTCCTAGAGGCCAGATCCTTACCTGGCAGAGACCAGGTCAACTTTTATACACACTGAGGCTGTCATGGTATTTGCTGGCCATCCATACGTTCTGCTCTGCTGCTATGGGCAGCAGAAGATCACTTGTAATCCTACTTGTAGTCATTACAACTGACTTTGCACTTAGTCAGATGCACAAAGACAGAATCCCTTCTTTTTCCCCCACGCTTCCATTTTTGAGGATTTTCAGTTAGTCTGTGCAGTGAGAGATGAGCACCAATGAATATGCAGGTGTCTAGTTTAGCCCTACAAGGAGGAATACCTGAAGTTCAACCCCTCATTTTTTTGTGTGTACCTGGGAGAAAATTGCTTCTCTGCCACAGTGGCAGCTGTTGAATTGGAGGGAAAGAGGATTAATAAGAAGTGGTCAGCAAGAAATTTGGAGAGACTGGACAAAGCCATGCATCATTCAAGGGGAAATGATTCAGAATCAATCCAGTCCTCAGCTTTGGGGCTGCAGGAAGAGCAACTGGATGAAGCTGGTGAATAGTTAATACCTTTTCCCTCTGTGGGGCTGACAATATCAGTGGCAGGATAACGGGAGCGTGACGGGAGCTGTGCCATCCGTGAGCGCCGCTCGCCACGCGCCAGACGGGACATCTGCTCTGGTTGGAGGGGAGGCAGAAACCTCTCGCTCCCATCCTTTGTGCATGGGTTTCCTTTAGGTCAGAGCTGCCTTTCCCACAGTTCCTCCAGGGCCTGAGGAAACTACAGGGAAAGCAGAGCGAGGCACATCTGGAGCGATGCAGCAGCTGGGAAATGCCTGATGCTGCAGGGGATGGTGATATCGTGTGAATGGCTGTGACCTTTTCAGTATTCCAGATTTTGATTGATTGGCCATTTCCCCTCTTTCCCAGGCTGTAAACAGGGGAGCTGTGAAATAGGTGGCCAAAATAAACATGAAGTTACGTAGGCCAAGACAAATTTATTTTGAATTTATGAGAGATAAAATTTTGCTACCTCATTCCACCCATAAAAATTATAAAGAGGAAAGAAAGTGACATAAAATCAATCCATTTCCATGACAAAGCTCATTATGAGAAGAGAAAATATAGACCCATACTAACTTGTTCTCATTACTGTTCTAAGATTTATCATGTCAGGTGCAATGTGCAAGGGAGGAAAGGAAAACCTTCTTTGCCCTTACCTTAAAAAAAAATCAGGCAAAATAAGCCAAATTATCCTCATCATGTTCAGTGAGCGTATATTTTGCCAAGGCTCAGAAGGGGCATGATTGACTCAAAGGTGTGACTTTGAGGAGCCCTTCTGGACTGGATGCTCTGGAGCAGGCCTACCAAACCAGCTCTTCTTCCCTCAGTGTCAGTGAAAGTTGGCACTCTGGGAGGAAGATGCTGCTTGAGGGCTTGACAAGATGAAGGAAACCACTTTGAGTCCATACAATCTTCTAGAGGGTGGCAGAAAGTGTGTCACAGCTGTTAAAATGCAAGTTTTTTAATATTAATGAACAAGTAACCCTTTCTTGTGCTACTGGGTTTATTCTGAAATACTCATTGAATGTAGCAGTTGTCTGGTTTTTAGCAATTTACCGTAAATGTAGTAGTTGGGAATCTATACAGGGCAAAAAGACATTTCAATTTCTGTGCCAGATAACTGCTCAGGTTGGACATCAGGAAGAATTTCTTCACTGAAAGGGTAGTCAGGGAGGTGGTGGAATCACTGTCCCTGGAAGAGTTCAATAAATGACTGGACATGGCACTCAGAGCTCTGGTGTAGTTGACAAGGCTGTGATCAGCAAAATGTTGGACTCAATGATCTTGGATTACTTTTCCAACCTTTATTATTCAAAGGCGCCAATTATTTGGCTTGCAAATATACTAGAAAATTTTTAATTAGAGGAGTTTCTTGGCAATGCACAGAGCTTTGTAGCTCCAGCTCAAACCCTGGCCCTGCTTCCATCCATGTAGTTGCAATCAGGTCAATCTTGATTGAAACAGCCATGAAATGATGTGTAAACAAGGTTCTTTACCCTGCAAAACACAACCCAGACTCCAACACATGAGGAACAAGGTAGCCCAAGTGCCCCTTCAGCTGGCTAACTCCAAATACACCATGGACCCAGACCCTCTGGATTGTTTATCAGTGGTGGATGAGTTAGGACTGGTCCTCCAAGTGTCTTTCCAGTAGCCTGTAAGGAAAGAGTCATCTTCCTTCTGGAGGAGTGGGACTGTGGGGATGAGAATCTGAACTGGAAAGGTCAATGCACACCACGCCTGAACTTCAGCTGAACTTGAGCACCCACTGACGTGACATCAGGCACCAGTGCAATAGGCTGGAAATTTGGGTAGAAAAGCTCCTCTTGTCCCTAAAGCCCAGCAAGGAAGTCATCTGCTCCAGCCAACAGAGCAAAGGGCTGCTGTAGATTTAATGCGGGGTTTCTTTTTAAAACCCCTTAGCTGGTAGGGAGCAGGATTTGGAGTGGGAAAGAGCTGATGGAAAAATAAGAGCAGACCTGAGTTGCTCAGAGCCAGGAAAGGGAATTGCCAAGCTCAGGGCAGCCCCAAGGTCAGTTATTTGTCTGACTGCTGTATTTTACCTGCAATTCTCATTCTCAACTCAGCTTAAGCAAAGCAACAAGTCCTAGGAGAGAAGTCCAAACCTGCCTTTGCAGATGGATTCATTACTGCATTTGCAATGCAAGGCCACAGCCCTGGCTCCGAGGGGCCATTCCAGAGTCTGGACTCATCCTCACATGCATAGCTCCTCATGTACAGCTGAACAGATGCAGCTCATTTTGGAGCTGACATCTGGTGCTGTCAGAGCACATAACTGGTGCTGATTTGCAATGCAAGCTGAATACTCTGACCTTTTTGGTGCATTCATAAGAGATGATAGTCTGTGTGCTCTATATGGATACACTACTCAGTGTGTGGTGTGTGTGCTTGTTTGCAGGGGTGACAAGGAAGAAATAAATACCCAAAACAGAGCCTGCCAAACCTGGCCAGTGTAAAACCTCACTGGCCAGCTGAAGAAGGGAAGAGATGACAGACAAATGGAGGCTGTAATGCCCTGATAAACACAGGCATTTCCTCAAATCAGGATTACAAATGTTGCTTCTCGATTCAATCAGCGTTGCCCATTCTGCGAGAAAAGGAGAGAGGCCAGGACCCCTCCTCTGCAAACCCTCACAGTGTCTCCTTACAAAACTTGCTCTGAGAAATCAACTTTTAAATGTGGCACTCCTTCAGTTGTGGGACTAATAAAAACCGATTTCTTAAAGTTGTACTCTGTAGTTTGATTTTCAGGAAGGGACAGCCTCCAGGTGAACATTTTCCTGGGTTTAGGGTGCTGATAAAATCTTTCCCTATGTGGACTCTTCCATGTCTGAGTCAGAATGAGGTCTGGTTGCAGCCTTTCCACCAGCAGGAATAGCAGCCCCTCTTTTCCTGACAGCCACAGGATCTCTGTTGGTTTGAAACTGCTGTTCCTTTTCCAACTTGGTGCAGACAGCCCCATAGATTCAAAAATTACTCAGGAGGAACAGACATAGACACACAGAGGTACATGGAGTACGACTGTGTGAACCTCTCTTGCTTGGGAAAATAAGCTAAAAATAATAAAATGCAGGAGCCTTGTTATTATCTCAGCTGAACAGTCCTTTCTGACATATTCTATTAAGTCACTTCTGTTTCACTCAGGTTTTGCATTACTGGCTCTCCTTTCCACAAATGACCTTTTCTACGCCAACCTTTGTAAAACCATTGTCATTCTTCATTTAGAAATTTGCTAAAGTGTGTTTGCAGAAACCACAGATATTTTTTTTCTGATGAATCATCCATTTTTGGGGAAAGGAACAGAGAATTACGCTGCTGACCTTTCTTTACATTTAACAGGACCTTTTTGCAAGTTGGAAATCGTGCCATCGACTCTAAGTAGGAACAGCTCTTCCTATTCTGCATCAGTGTGTTTATTCAGCCATTTCTCAAGTACATGTGTAATGGTATTTATAGCACAACATGTTTTGTGGGAAAACCTCACTTTCTCATTCCACATGAAACATATTTGAGAAACTGAAAGAATATTATTAAAACATTTAAGGAGATGGGGTAAGTTAAATAGAGTGAAGCACTTGGTGTCCTGTACTTCGATGAGAGAGAACAAAATCTATCCTTTATTAAGCCACATGGCAGTTGTTTTGCAGGTTTTGGGGTACACTCAGGTTTACTATCTCATGCACAGCACCATCATCTCCCCACAGAGCAGGGAAGGAGCAGGACTGTGATGGTCGGTGGTGATGAATCAATTGAATGTCTTGCTACTTTATTGCATTGTGCCCTGAGAGGCACCCACCCCACCATGGCTGTAGGAGAGAACAGGAGGGAAAGAAGATTTAACTTGACATCCCTGGTTGCCTGAAAGCTTGGTCTGATGGCTGCATGCACACAAAACACTTGTTACATGCAATCTTATTGCCTGCCCCAGTAGTGTTACTTATTGCTCAGGTCATGGGGACTTTTTTGGTGTAGAATTTTATTTGCTGCATGAAAAAGCTACTAAACTTTTACCTTTACCACTAAAATAGTTTTTTCCAGCCACTCTGTCACTTACCTGGAACATGTTACCCTTGCAATGTGGTGCCTAAGCCTTGGTTATGTATAATATCATGCCCACCATCTCCACGGATTCACCACTCCTGATGGCTGTGCTTGGAGTTTGGAAACACCACTGATCAGCCCTGTGAATCCCCACTGACCATCAGGCCTGCCTGGCTGTGTCCCTAATGGGTTTTCTTTCCCTCAGCATCTGGCTCATGTCTCACAGCACTGAGCAGATATCTAAGCCAGGGGACCCTGAGGCACTGGGTTCAGCTACTCAACCTCATATTCTGCTGTTAAACGTGTTCAGAAGAGGAATACCTTGTGCTGCAGCCCTTTCCCATGTCTCAAATCCCACCAATTGCCAGGGCTGACTTGCAAAGCTACCACAGTTGGTCCTACAATTAACTGAGGACTTCACCTCAGCCCAGGAGCAGGGCAGTGGCATCAAGAAGTCCCATTAAGTTCAGCAGCACGTAGGTGAACAGAAGGACTGGCTCAGCCTGGGCTGCCAAGCCCCTCAGCTGATTCAAAACAAATCTCTTTTGTTCTCCTCTTTGTTTCGTGCAGTAAAAAAAATGAATGCCCCAAGGACCAGAGCATTTAGGCTTAGCATATTCCTGTTTGTTCAGAGCATATCAGTCTGTTGTTCTTCCTGGCTAATCAGATAGAGCGGAAACTAAAACAATCTAAATTTGTTGTTCCATTTTATTCTATACATAATCACTGCTTCTCGTTTTCTTCTAAATAGCTGCATAAATACACATTAAATGCTGTGACATCTCTTTTGGGACTCACTCCAGTGTTTCCTGGTTATTTTCTCACTTTGAAAGAGATTCGGTTCTCAGATATTGTCATGTTTCTTGTAAAATCCTCTGTACTGTTCACATGCAGGAATGGAAATTATAATGCTGGGCTCATTCTTGTGCTCTGCAGCCACAACGGGTTTAGTGACACTAAATGAATGTGTAAGAATAACGTGCCCACATCCCACGTATGAAAACAGAAAAGAGCTCTCAGTCTGGGCAGCTATGGTATTTTGGACTGACACTTTTTGCAGTGTTCTCTCTTCTCTCAGCCTTCTCTCCTGCCACTCCATCTCTGACTCTCAGGCTCCCATCCCAGTTTGCAGGGATCAGCTTGTATTAGTGGCTCTTGGTTCCTGAAGAATGTCTGGTTCCTCTTTTGGTCTGGTTTCCATCACCCAGGACATGTGCTGTCACTTTTCACTTTTCAAAGAGCCATCACAAGTCTCGTGTGTGGATATTGGCACTTCAGGCTTTCAAGACTGAGGTAGATACTGGTGTCAGAATTCGAATTTTTGGCTGATCAATAACTGTCCTTCCAGTACAAGAAGAGACTTTTTATACTGTATACACTAGCTGCCAGCTCAAGAAAATTGTGAGCGCTGCAATCTCTGTAGAATTCATAAATTAATTTTTGCCGTCTTCCTGCGCTTTCTGATTTTGTTTCCCAGAGATGAGCAGGAGGAGGAATGTTCCCAGCACCTGAAGAAAGTGGCTTTCAAATTCACCCATTCAGACAGTTGCACAGCATCATTCCCAGAGCAGCAGTGATGTGAGGTAGCCACATCCCTTGGGGGCTGCCACATCTGACCAGCTTAGAGCAGGAGGAGACTGAACCCACATCTGTTCTCAGCATAGCACACAGTCACCTTGTTCGTTTTAGATTCCATTTTCAGTTTGTTCATTTTAGCTGGAGGATCAGGAGAGCAGCCTCCTCAGTTTAAGCCAACCCATGGGTAGGTTTTTGCAGTGTGGCATAATGAGAACTGCTGTACATTTTTCCCAAAAAGGCTGCACTTAACTGAAAATATTTATTGAAGATTAACTATTTCATTCTGACAGTGAGGCATAAATATGTGCACACACAGGAATGCATGTTAAATCTGGAGCTCTGCATTCAGAAGATGATATTTTGGTAAAGAACTGGGACAAATCCTGAGGGTGAAAAGAGTTCTGCCTGAGACAAGCATATAGCTGAGGTCCTATAACATGAATGAAGCTGAAGCCCAGTTTCTGGCATTTCCCATCCTTTGGTGTGCCATGTGCTTCCCACATCTACACGACAATTTGTCACGGCTGGTTACGTCGGCACATCATGTTCAATACATTTCCAAGGCACAAAACAAGAGATGATCAGAGAAGTTCTGAAATATCTGACACAGGGAAACGAGGAGATTAATTGCAGCATTAAGGCTGAGTGGGGCACAAAGTGGGAGATGGAAGAGCTCTGCTCCAGGGGAAGCATCTGTGGAGTTGCTCTTCCTAGAGGACCACTGTGCACTGCTTTGCCACTTCAGTTGTTGAGCAGTGTGATATCACTGTCTCCAGTATCCCCAGTGTGTAAGGGAACTGATGTGGGCACAGGGCAGGATGGAAGATGGATGCACACCAGCCCTGCCCTGAGCACGTAAGGTAGTGCTGGGCTTGTCCTGCTGCCCACTGTCCCCAGTCTCAGAGAGGGAGCGGGGTGGGATGGGAGAACCCTTGTAGAAAAGCAAAATATCCTTTTTCCTTTGTTTTTATCCTCCCTCCCCGATTTGTATATCTTAGAATGGAAAATGTCAGGCATGGCACTAAGACAGTCATCTGACAGCAGAGAGGAGTCGAGGGGGAAAAAAACCCAAAAGTTTATAGCAGAGTATAGTATAAAAAAGCAGATAAAACAAAGCAAACAGCCTGGGGACAGAGGGAGTTCGGCATCTCTGCTGCAGAGAGATGCACACAACCCCTCTGCAGGAAAATGCATCTCTCGTGCTGTGGGCTAATTAGTGACAGCCGAGCTGAAAGTGATGGGGGAAAGCACAAGGGGATCTCCAAATGCAAAGGGAAGAGCGTGCACATTCCAAAGAAAAAAAAAAAAAAAAAAAGCAGGGTGCGAAAAGCCGAGGGTCGGGCGGGACCGAGCAAGGAGAAGGCGAGGGAAGGGTGTTGGTGCGGCGGCAAGCGCGGGGCAAGGCTGATCTCTAGCGGCTGCTGCTCCCGCACCTCCGCCTTCTGCAGCTGAGCGGCAGCTTTCGGGGGCTTCACTGCAGCACCGCCACCCACAGCAGAGCGAAAATTTGCCCAGATATTTTTTATTCGCCTTTGAGTACAGGGCAGAATGTATTTTCACTCGCTAAAGCCGTTTCTGTAGCAGCACTACCCTGTGCCTCTTGGAGCAGAGCTCTTCTCCAGTATTGGGCTTCTTGACAAGAGTTGTTTGGATAAGAAAGGAAAACAGTGATTTTTGATCTTTCTAGAATTGTATAGATTATGGTTTAAAACAATTGTTTCTTTTTATTCTCTGTTGAATACTTGGTTTCTGTTTACTCCTCTGTGTTGTTCAATCCAGTTCCTCCCATGACTGATGGAAGCAGCAAAAGTGGAGAAAAGAGAAGTCAAAACCCGACTTGAAGTATTTTTCATTTGTTTTAAATAGTTTTCTTCCTAGTTCTACACATAAAATAAAAAAAAATTAAGTATTGGTCCTTCATGCATAATATTTGAGGGGCCATTAAAAAGAAGAAAAGGGGGGAAAAAAAACCCAAGACATTATTTCTTTAGAATAAAAAGGATGGTTTTTATCCAGTAGCAAAATGCAACTCCTTGCTAAGCAAAGTGCACATTTATGCCATCAGCCAGTCAGCACCAATGAATGTGCACCAATGAATGCCTGATTCATGTTTTCTTGTTTCACAGTCAGAGTCTCTGAAAGGGCAACTGGGAAAATCAGGTGCCTTTCAGCCACCACTCGCAGGAATCAGGAGGAAAAAAGGAATCCAAAATACATTTCAAAATAGACAAAAATTGTGACCACTGTGTACTTTGAAGGGCTATAAAATATGAGATTTGTCAGGCAAGTCATGTTCCTCTGGGCTGTGCTGTACCACCTAAAACCACTAATTTGTTCTCAAGCTGCAAGACTAATAGTGACAATACTATTGCTTTTGCAGTTCTTGTACATCTTTGTGTTCTACATAATGCTGACAAGTCACTGAAACAGAAACCACACATTGAGAGCATTACTTACATGATTCTGTTTGCTCACACCCTCCTAATCTAAGAGCTTTCTTTTATGAGCTGTCAAAACACATAATCCTGTTGTATATTCTGCATATTCCATTAGCAATTGTTAATCAATAACATTTGCTGATGAACATTGCATAAGTCTAGAGAGAAAAGCCTACAAACTTCCAAAAATTATTTCACCCATCACTGTCCTTTGAAACAGGCCATTTTTTCCCAGATAAAATATTACCTTCCTGTAATTACAGAATATATGATTAAGAATACCCTAAATTGATTTAGCACAGTTCATTCAAGGGGCTTTGCCTATTGCATCCTTCTCATCCTGACTGGTCTCCTTTCTGCCTGTACAGCAGCTGCACTCCATGATCTATTTTCTGGCTGGGCATCTCACAACAACAGCTAATAATTTTGTCACCAAAACCACAGCAATTTCAGGGAAAGACAGAAACACCTAATCAGCACATAACTGTAATGTAGTGGGAAGGAGCCAAGCTGAGGGATATGGGAATTTATAGAAAGGGCAGGTTTGGTTTCATTTTTAAGTGTCCAAAACTGATCTAATTCTCCTCCCACTAACCACACCAGTAAAATCCCCTTTCTTAGGCAAGTAAATTCTCTCTGATGTTCCTCACATTTGAAGATCTGGGTGATTAGCATGTCTTAGGGCATCTCTTAATAGTGGAGCTGGGGAAAGCAGCTTGCCCTGTGCTCCTCATTGACCTCTGTGCTGCCACAGCCAATGTCCTTTTTTTTCCTGGACATAGAGCTCTACTCCTCAGGCTGTGCTTTTAACCCAAGGAAGCTTTTCTTTTCTTCTGCCTCTTGCTAAAACATTTCCCTTTTGGCAAAAGCAGAGCTGTCTTCTGCAGTGATGCCTCACTAGTGACAAGTGCTTATGGGAAGAGAGAGACCTTACTCCTCAGGAAAGGTGTTGCCAGTGCCATCCATCCTGGAACCAGGGCAGGTTTCAGTCATTCCATGTAATGTCTGTGTCCTGAAATTTTCTTAATGACTGTAATGAAAGGATTTACTACAGGGCCTTTCTGGTTTTAATGTCACTTTGGCATTAAAGGGAGGAAAGTGTTCAGGTCTTGCACAAAGTTCATACCATGAGTTGGTCAGGGCTGGGCTGGGCAGGAGCCTCTAGCATGGCAATAATTCATATACATGGCAGCATAAACTGGAAGCACAAACCCTGCAGAGGAAGCTCCTCAATTTTGTCACCTTTTCTGTAGCAGCCTGGTTTGGGATTTGGTTTGGGTTTTGGTGGGGCAGACACTTTCCCAGGCTCCTGCCATGGGGACAGCAGCTGTTCAGGGCTCACACCCCAGCATTTCAAAGCAGCCCTGAACACTTTCTGCTGGCTTCAGACCTGTTTTTCCCATTTTCCCTCTGGCTGTCCCTCTCATGGCCCAGCAGCCAGCCCTGACAGCATTTGCTGCCCTGTGATGAGGAGCTGCGTGACAGCCAACGGGTAATAAAAGTCCTGCAGCAACCTGCCACTGTCTGTATGGATGCTTAGGCTGATTCATACCTCTCTGGCAGCATGGGTCTGACACATCCTGCTCTTCCTGGCGTTAAGGAGAAGCCAGTCAGCAGCTTTGTGTTTGGAGGAAGCAACAGGTAGAAAATGCCTCTCGCTGAGTGTTGCTGAGGAATCCTCCTTCTTTGACTACACTCACAATGATCAACTCCAGCTACAGAGGCCAAGGGTCTGTTCAGTGGGCTCTCAGGCACAGGCAGGTGTAGGGGAAGGAAAGATTTGCCCTACTTTCCTGCTCTTTGGGGCTCTTCCATAGGAGGAGTGATGTTTGCTGTGCAGGGTTTCCTTCCCCCCTTGCAGCGCAGGCAGGACAGGCTGTGCTTCACCTTGAAGGGGGGCACCAAAATGGCCTGTGGCTCTTCTTTCTCTGGTCCCCATCCATGTAAAGCTACTGTGCTCCCCCATTTGGAGGTCTCAGTGATGGGAGACACACTTAAAATCCTTCCTACTTATTTATATACATATTTACATATCTGCTACAGAGCATTCTTTGTTATGGGTTCCCACTTTTCTAGATTTTTTCCAGCTCATATTGAAATCATAATGTCATCACCTGCATTTTAAAGTAGGGTCTCTGGGAAGTGCAGATCACAGACTGTAGATAAGTGTATGGCAGTTCCAAGTGTTTCTTTGCAGCTCTAGGGAGCATAGAGACCAGCAGCCCAGCTGAGCGTAGGGCTCATGGATGTGCAGAAAAGCCAGGGCTGGTGAGGTGACTATGGCTCACAGACAAGGACTCAGCAACCCCAGGATGATTTTAAGTCACAAGGAAGCCCTAAAAACAGCCTGTATCAGGTATAAATAGGAGTCTGCAGCATGCACATGGTATCTGTTCTGTGCAGTGCCCAGAGTGTCCAGACACATCTGCACATCTGTATGTTCTGCACACTGGCCAGAGTTGTCCTTCCCACAGAATGCCAGGCTCCTGGGCTCATGGATTGAAATGGCACTGAAGTAAGAGCCACGACCTGGTGCAGTTCATGTCCCGGCTGCACCTCCAGCTGTCTGGCAGCTTTGTACCCCCCTGCAAAGTCTTTTTGAACCCACACTCACCTTTCTGTTCACGTTATGCAAAACGGGAGCAAAGGCTGCTGCTCTCAGCAGTGCTCACAAACTGCGTGTGCCGAGGGGAAAGCCCTGCTCAGCTCCTGTGCTCATTTCTCACAGGTAATGGCTCCTGCTAAATCAGCCCCAAACGATTCTCCAAACAGTGCTTAACTGCTTACACGTTTAGAAGTAAACCACATTTAGCTGCCCTTAACGCGTTTCCATCTCTATTCTTGTGCATTAAGATCAATTTCATGAACTTTCGTGGGTAAGGTGATTGCCATCGGCAGGAAGGATGTAGTAAATTAATTATAGATGTATGTTAAATTACTTTCATTACCACTCTCAGTTCTGGGAGGGAGTTGTGTGAGCAGGATGACTGATGAAACAGTGTTTTTTACATATTCCCCCGGTAGTGGATATTTTTATTTGTCTGCCAGTGTTGTTTCTCAGCTCAAAGAAGCTGGAATTACACATTTCAGAAAATGGAGGCTCAGTCTAAAATTAACCTCCAAGCATTGCCAGACAACTGTGGCTAAGACAGACTTGCTGGAACACAGACTGTCTGCTCAGGGTCTTTTACTGGAAGCCTCAGTGATATACAAAGGTGAACTGAGGGAGGATTCATCCTCTAAACATCAGACACACCCAAATCCGAGGGACTCACTTGCATTTTGGGGTGTTGTTATGCACACTGACAAAGACGTAACAGCCAAGACAGAAGGCAACATGAGTGGAAAGTTATTTTCCATATTCACCTTAAAACAACCTTGGTGCATGATATTTTCTAGGGATTAATGACCAGGCCAGTTTAATGGCTCTCTGCTGAACTTCAGGCTATCAACTTTTCACAGCCTATCATTAATCCCTGGAAAATATCTGGGTTCATGGTAGATACGAGTGAAAAATAATACACAGTGCGAAGGTAAGTGTATTAATATATATACTGGTATTGGTGAAGGTAATTGTTTAATCATGGACTGGCCCTAAGTGCTAACTTCAGATGCACTTCAGAATACAAGTAAATGAGGTAGAGCTTAATTACACTGTAATTACAAAGTGGCTTCACTGCACTTCTATTTATATGGTGTGCAATTGCTATCTGCTCTGGCTGAAAGCTGAAATCATAATATTATTGTCCCTCATGTTTCGTACTGGAATGTGCTACACAATACTGTATTTTGAAGGATATTTGTAACAGGTAAGCCACAGTTTAAATACTTAGTGAGTAAATTAATTCAATATATTTCTAGGCACCGCAGCTGTGATCATGTGGGGTTTCTTTAATCAAAAAAGAGTATGGCAATGGTTGGCTAACAAAAACAAAAAGAAACAAAAGATAAACCCAAATGGTCAGGCTGTTTTCCAAAATGTTGAGTTTAGTCAGAAGGGCACCAGTCTTCTGGATATTTGGGATTTTCTAAGCCAATCCTCTGATGGAGGTCCCCAAATGGAAGCTTATCTTCAGAGAGGTGATTCCTCCTCATAGATCTCTGTTTAAATACAGTATCACAATAATGATAGTGATGCCTCCTCAGTCCCTGACTGTGGTCTGAGGCAGGGGGTCAGTGCTGAAAGGAGCTTCCTCCTCATTGCGACTGGCACCTGGCTGGGACCCACCCAGCACCATCAAAGATGCTCCGAGGATCCCTCTGGGCACCAGATTTGAGTGATTCACAGTCTTTTAACACATCAATCCTGACAGCTCTGGGGAGTGCAGCCCCCAAATCCAAGCCTTTAGCAGGTGGATTTTCCTTTCAATCTGTTGGAGCAAGGTTGGGATGTGTGTGTCTGCATGTGTGCACGAGGTAGGGCTATCTCAGACATCTGAAGCACATCAGAGAGATTTTCTTCCCCATGCTGCCTTTGCAGCAGCAGGGCTGCAGAGGTTTCCATCAGACTTGTAGAAGTGCCAAAAGAAACCCCATAGTCTGCTGGGAGAATAATTAGGCTTGGCAGGTTTGCTCCACAAGCACTTCTTAAACATAGTATTAATGGGTGATAGGTAGAGTCTGTGTTTTTTTCACTTAATAATGCATGGAACCTCCTAGATATTCTAAGGATCCCTCTCTGGAGTTGTGCTTTATGATCAGATGGCATAACTAATGGCTGGGACTGATTACATACTGATTAAAAACTACTTAAGAATTTCATCTGTCCAGGAGAGGAATGCCAGGCTCTGCAGCACGAGGAAAGTGCTTGTTCCTGTTTCATTTCAACTGTACCCATTAATCTGAGGGACTCTGCTTTGCACATCAAAGGGGGTCCAGGATACATCAGGAATCCTGATGTGTCCAAGGTTAGTCAGAATCAGATCTTGAAGCTGATGTCTTTGGTGAATGGATATCTTTTCCTCCTCGGAAGCCAATGGATTTGACCAGGAAAGCATAGAAGCTCATTATTGTTTGGTGCTTATTCCAAACAGCAGTGCTCCCAACAGAAGGTGGGAATTTCTTCATGTGACACATTTTGGTGTGACACCCTTGCGCCGAGCAGACAAGTCTAAAAAATTCTGGAGAGTCAATGGGAAGCCCGTGTTTCTCTGGTTTTCTCTTCCCAAGGATTTAACCTGGTGTCAAAAATGACAAATTCACGGGCTAGGGAGTTGGACCATGGGCTGGACAATTCAGAGATGGTGATGGTGTGATGATGGGCAGTACGAGCTAAGGTGTTTGCATCATTAGGACTGTCAGATACTTGGTCAGAAGTAGATCCATACTTTGGCTCCTCTGGACACAGCAATATCTCAGTGAGTGCCAGAGCAGACAGCAGGTCAAGTCTGTGTTTCTGAGCTGCACTTCCATTGTGGGAAGCTTTGCTGACAGCTATGAATGTCACTCATCAAAGCACCCTCACATGGTTCTGATAAGTCTAAATAACACTATTTTACAGAAAATGTCATTGTTGCTGTAGAGGGCACGAAATTCATATTTTAAGTTCATTCCAGATATAATCTGAATGCACCTGTATTGCCTATTAGGTGTTTTCTGAACACAGTCAAATAAATTTGGCATCAGCTGCCATGGGAACTGTCCTGAATAATCTCTTGTGTCGTCTAAAACAATTACATATTTCAAACATATAGGTTGGCACTTCATTTCTTTGTTTGCTTGCTTGCTTTTATTTTAACACAGTTACTACCAAGTTGCCTCTACTCATTCGTAGCTCCAGACTTCTCAAGTCTCCTCACGTGTTTTGCACTTTCTGAACATGGTTCATTCTCGTTATTTAGAGGAGGATGAGGCTGTGTGCAGCAAAGCAGCATCTGGCACAAGGTGTGATGACAGAAAATGTCCCTTTCAAGTAGTATGACACTCCCCCATGTGGCACAGTCACTGCTCTACCATTCTGTTAAAACAGGAGGTGGGAAGGTGTACAAATTCTGCCACGTCCAAGTGTTGAAACATCTGAATTCCACCTCCATGCCTTTAAATTTGGAAAGTTAAATATAGGGAGGGTAAAAGTGACGGGAACTATAAATAAGAAATGAATACATGGGATAAATCTAAATTCAATTCATGATACTTGTCACACCTCCCCATCAAACAACACTTGTGCCTCACCAGCACAACATGATGAGAGCTGGGAGTGCTGTGTGCTCTCCTGCTCTGTTGGCTTCCTTTGTGGTTGTTGGGAATGACGGTTCAGCATTCAAATCAGGCTCTTGACAAAGTTCAAGCAACCTTGGAAACAATGGGCAATTACTTCTGATAAGGTCACAAGCTAATGAAATAGGAGAAAAAAAAAAAGTCTCATAATTGTACTCCAAAGAAAGTGTTTGCAATCATCCTCGCATGTCTGACATCCCAAATATCCCCCATGTGCCTAGTACATATATTTATGGTACAACACTTGCACTTCTTGACTTGCCTACACAGGTGCTTTCCAGGCTTAAGTAAATATGAATATTGTGTTCAATTTGCCACACAAATCGCTAAATTAGATGCACAGGCAGTTTCTACTCTGTCACAAGAGCTTTTTGTAATGGATATTTCATATTGCACCAGTCATTTTTAATAATTGAAAATGTTCTTAGGAAAGTTTGAGAGTTTTCCAAGAATGGATTACAGCTTGAGCCTGCAAGATGCTAAATTCACAGGATTTGAGTCAGCAGAGCATTTCTAGGGCTGCTCACAGACTTTTAAGTACAGTTACTTGGCATTGCTTTGCTGCAGTCACTAGTGAGATGTCATGATCAGAGCCTTGAGTGTGGAGTGGGAGCAGGAGGAAGGGAACAGGGAAGAGTCAGGCCACCCACCACCGAAAACCAGCTGTAATCACCAAAATTGTCTTAAAATTTTTAGGGCTCTCTACATGACAAAAGTAGTGCCCTAATCTTAAACAGAGTATATGCTTTTACGACAGGAGGGTGAGTAGGTTAAATGAAGTAGCTGCTTCATGTTAGAAGAATTCTGAAGCCTTAAAGATCCACTTATCCAATGTAGCGGTTTTTGCCCTCAGGGACAGTTTAACAACAGCGTCTCTTTTTCCAGAGGATTTTCATACCTAGCTGAACAGAACGCCTTTTATTAAAAATTTTATCTGCATTAACAAAGTTTTATAACCTCAAAAGCTTGCTTTGGGTTTTTGCTAGGCAAGGAGCCTCACACCAGCTCCCACTGTAAGGACAGCTGGGAATCTGGGTCATTGTTCCTAGGATTAATTGATATGACCTGGTGGAAAGGTATGAAAATCTTCTTGCCAGGTCATTCTCCACTCTTTTCAGACTCATGGGCCCCTACAACTGGAGGTGAGAGTCAGGCTGGCCCAGATCACTGAGGCTGTCAAAGGAACCCTGTGGCAAGGAGCTCCCAGTGCTGGTCCTGGAGTAAGAGGCTATGACCAAGCGTTGTACGACCATGTACAGGGAGCCAGGACTAGAAATCCTCTGAGGATAAACTCCTTACTGAATCTAAAGGCAGCATTACACACGTGGGCAAATGTAAATCCGTTTCATTTTTAAAAATAGTTTTATTAAGTATATGAAAGCTTCCAGAAGGCATATTGGAAAATGTTCACCTCTTTCAATGCCTTTTTTACTGAAATATGGCAGGTAGATTTGACAGAAATAAAGGGTATTAAAAACACAGCACCAAAGGCCTGAATATATCATATAGACTTTGGGTTTTTTTCAGAGAAAATACAAGATATAACATAAGGATAAAATTTAAGTCCTACTGAAGACAATGGCCAAAGACCACTATTCTTCAGCAAAATAAAAGATTTCACAGAAAAGGTTTTGTACAAGAGGATGTATTTCAAGAGTACAGTGTATTTATGAAAGTATTTTTGCATGGGTTTCTTCACAGTGTGTACACAAGTGATAATTAAATAGAGCTTTTCAGTGACAAAGTCATGAAAAAAATACTATCTGATCACATATGGGCACCATCGAAGTAAATTAAAAGGAGAGCTAGCCTTTGGACTGGTGTTGACTTCAGATTTGAGTGACCTACTTGAAAAGTCCTATTTTTTATCTAGTCACTTGGAGTTAAATCCACAAAAGTCTGATGCACTCAACAGCATGATGCCATGCTCAGCACCCATGGCTCCTGGGCAACAGCTGCTTAATATAAAACACATCAGTCAGAGTCCTGATCTTCCCACCTCAAAATTATCACCACAGGATGACAGTCTCCTGCGTGGCCTCAGCTCCACCTCTGCATCACTGACCTGGGGAAATTTATTTAATTCCACAGGATGGCATGAGGCCAGCAGGTATTGCAGTGCAAGCACCAGGGAGGTGCCTATCCCAGCCAAAACAAGGGGGAGGCAGCTGTGTTTGTATTCCCTCCAGGATGGATGCAACTTAACCAGGTTAAAAAATGGCACAAGGTTGCAGCTCTGAGACAGTGTTTAAAATCACTAATCCTGAGTAGCATGAGGCACACAGTGAGCAGACTGCATTGCAGAGAAGGCTGTGGTTTAATGCACAACTATCCATGGTATTCCCTATTTTCTAGCACAGGATACCTGTGCTCAGCAGGGCTTTTAGGCATCCAGCTCAGGGCAGTGGATCCCCATTTCAGCTCTGGCATGTCTAAGCTTTATTCACTGATGCAATGATGCCCATAGCTCCTCTGTGCTCCAGTCTTTCATTTGTACAATTAATTAATAGTAGCAGCACTTATTGCCTCACCAGGGTGTTGTAAAGAAAAAGCATGCTAAAAATGGTAAGGCACTCAGAAATTGGATAATAAGGACTTTGTAGCCTCCCAGGGTAAATTTCAATTTGCACTGTTTGAAAGCAGATCAAAGTTTAAGCCCTTTAAAACTAAATTTCTGCCCCACACAGACAAAGCACTTGAAGAAGGACTCCTGTAGTATGTTGGCCTTGTCCTGGCCTCCTACATAACATCACCTTTCTGGTCTTTTCCCTGAGTGCAGCTGTAGTACAGGGAATAACAACAGGGTGTCAGCTATACCCCAACTCAGCCCCTCTGAGCTAAAGGAAAATAATATTGCAGGACCTTTGGTATGCAAATGGATACTGCACAGTGCCCCAGCACTTTATGAGAATCAAGACTTGATTCTGTTCTAGTTTTCTCCTACAACAACAAATGAAGACAATGCACGTGGATAGAGCAAAATTTAAAAACCTATTGTGATTTCACAGCAGGTGCTCACTTAAGAAACCCAGAAGTCATTTCTTGTTCAGCCTATGAGAACAGGTTTAAACTTCATTTGTGCCATTTATTTCCTTCTTTACTCCTTCTTGTTCCTCTCTTAAGGGTTCCAGCTCAGATCCAACCTGTGTGGTGTCTTTGTTCCAGTTATTTCTGCCTTCATTTTCTGTCCTTACAGATTTAGGATCCTCTTCTTTTGTCTTTTTTTCCTTTTCCTCCTTGGCAAGCATACAGTAATTATAATAATTCATGATGAACAGGAAGGTTCCTGCCAGGACCATCACAGCTCCACATTTAATGAACATATATTTATAGTCCCCAAAGGTATCAATAAGAGTTCCTGTAAAATATATATCAAAAAAAGGAAAAAAGAAAAAGAAACTTAGAGATGAAGGCGAGATTATTGTGGTTTTAGACCCTAAATATAAAGGAACACCCCTGTGGCTTTAGAATAGGATAAGACATTTTCTGGACTTCTGATCTCTTCCACAGACATCCTGAACCTGCAAATGCTTCAAACATGTTCCACTATACAGCTGTGGGTAGTTGACATTTGTACAGGCAATGCTACCCATAATTTGCATAGTTAAGTAGAAGAGGACAGAACCTACACTGTAAAGCCTGGACTTTTCCAGCACACCTATTTTTATCATGGAGAAACTATTCCTCTGACCTCAGAGCCTGCAGGCAGCCTTTCCACTGACTCCAATGATCAGCTACAAGGATGTCCATTTGACTTGGCAGTTCTCAGGCTGCCAATAAAACTGGCAGCTTTTGAGAAGACCTTCCTGAGAAGGCACCTGCCCACTGGATCTCATCTCAGACTCCTGACAAAGACCCTCAGATTTATTCCACCACAGGTTGTTCACCAGCATTAGAGGGGACTCAGCTTTTGGTCACAGCTGCCCTTTCTGCATTTATACTCATGATCTAAAGATGAAAGGGCACAGAGTGGAACTGGGAAACATTAGTTCCAGGGAAAGCAAAGATGATGCTGTCAATGTCAGATAATTTCAATGCCAAGACAAATGTGACAGGTTCCTCTCAAAGGTTAATGCCTCTGCTACGGAGCTGCAGAGTAATTGAAGGGAGATGGCTTAATTGAAATGTCACTGTTCTCCATTATGTCAAAATGTAATGCAAATCTTATTGGGATTACGATCCTGAGCATTAATTCCCATTTACTGGTGCAACACGGACCATTCTTAACATCCCAAATCCTAATTAAAGACCCACTCCTAACCTGGCCTTGATAGTACAGATAGTCCTGCTTGAAACTGCCCATCATCCATTAGCTCTCTAACTTTTTGGAATATGTTCTCCTCCTTAAAAAGAGGGACCTTTAATTACTTCCTGATTGACCCCTAATGTTGAAAAGCTGATGATTATTTATCCCGCTGCATTACACTAACAAGGAATTTTATGGTCACCAAATAGATTTCTTGATCACAAAAAATAATAATTTTTCACTGGTTTTGGTCAATGGTTTTTCCTGGATCATCCCTGGCTGCCTTGGTACACCATTTTCAATGCACTGTGTTGTAACTGCACAATTCATATTACTGGTGAAACATCAACCAAGTGTTAATTGCAACAATTTTTCCTTTTCTGCTCATCAGGATGACCTGGAGGTCTCCTAAATACGTTTCAATGAGAGTTTTAATGAGTAGAGTATTGGAAAATTCAACAGTAGGATAGTCTTGCCTCTTTTCCTTTGAGAATAAGATAAAGTCATAAAACACACTGGGAACAATTTACTTAGTTCATTAAAGCAGAACCCTGTAGTAGGTTATTAAAATGCCAAAGAACCAATAAATTTGCTGCTTATTAAAATGGTGGGAAAAACCCTACAAAACTAATATTACTGATTATTACCTAGAACTGTTTTAGCCTCATTAGGAGTCTCTGGTCATTAACTTAATCTTCCACACAGAAAAATGATATAATTCAGAAAATAGTCATTTTAAAATTGTATTTTCTTTTGTTTGTCATTAATTAAATAATGAATCTCTAAGACAGCAAGAGGATACAGCTGCTTCTGTCACACTGTATGAGCTACATGGTAATATGAAGAATTAAATGGCTCTGCAAGATGTGTCATATGGAGTATTAGCCAGATTTCAGTGTTGAATCCAGGAAATGGGTTTAAACTGCCTGCTTTCTATGCACCTTATACATCTAAATAAAGACAGCACACACAACCTAATTAAACATTTTTGCATGCTTAAAGGTGACCAGTTTCCAAACCAGTTATTCAACATTGCAGCGGGTGAAATGCAAACTACAGGACAGGGCAAATAGGTAGGACAGTATCTATACACTGAGAGAATGTCACCTATAAAGTCATTTAATTCATGTTCAACTCAAATTTGATAGTACCTGAGCCAAATGCCAGATTCAAATATGGTGTCTTTCAGATATGGTGTGTTTTTTGTGGAAAGAGCAGATGTTATAGAGGGAATATTAAGGATATTAAATCACAGGAGATCACTGCTCCCACTTACCTTTTTATGACTGTAAGTCCTCTTGAAGGTTCAATAATGTCCACATGGACCTCTGAGGGTCTCTTTCTTTTGATATTTCAAACCATCCAAAATAAACTTTTTTTAATTATTTTTGGAACAGCCTTAAATCTATCAGCTACACTAAGATAACTCAATTTTGTAAGTGAAGTGCTCAGAGCCTTAGAGACAAAGAGAAAGGCTTAAGTTTGACTCAATGAAAGGCTTTCGTATAACCAGTGTGTTTTAAATTGTGGTGGACTCCATCCTTTTGCAACAGGAGCAATCTCCAGGAGGAACTATC
This sequence comes from Pseudopipra pipra, assembly GCF_036250125.1. NCBI lineage: Eukaryota > Metazoa > Chordata > Aves > Passeriformes > Pipridae > Pseudopipra > Pseudopipra pipra. The sequence continues at coordinate 6,012,362 of NC_087559.1, forward strand.
TGAAGTGCAGCATTCCTGGTGTGGTAGGAAGTCCTGCTCTGCAAGTTCAGTTCAAGTGTTTGAAGGGATCAGGGATTAAAAGATCACTCTCCAAAACTGACTTCAGTTGGAGGACTACACAGAAAGGAGGAAGGAGGAAATGCTGGAGGAGATACCAAGGACCTCCTTCCCTGTCCAGTTACTAGTGGTTGGGAAGCAGAGAAAACACATTTAGAATAATTTCCTACAAACTGTGCTTGCAAGAGGCTAAATATAAGCCACAAGCCAGTGGAAGCAGAGGAGGAAAGTGCACTCACCTCCAATAGGTGGTCCCAGCAGGATGGTGCAGCACTCCGCGATCGTGACCAGGCCGACGGCGCTTGTGAACCGGGCAGCTCCCACCAGGTCCATCAGTGTTTCAAAGAGCATGGCACAGACCATGCCAAAGGCCAGGCCGAAAAAGCTGGAGTAGACAACGAGCCCCGTGTAGCTGGAAGCCAGAGGGCACAGGAGGTGACAAGCACCGTTGAAAGCAATGGCAAAGCTGAAGAAGTATTGAATGCGCGGCCTCACCCATTTGCTGTTTGCAATGATGCCAGTGGTGGGTCGAGCAACCATATCCACGATGGCAAGGATTGAGAGGAGGAAAGCAGCTGAATATTCATCAATGCCAGTGTGCTTTGCATAGGGTGCCAGAAAAACAATGGGGGCAAAGAAACCCAGGAACATGAGCACGTTTCCGATCAGGTAAATCAAGAACCCTCTGTGTTTAAAGAGGGAAAAATCGAGGTACTGATTGATTTTTTCACAACAGTCCTTTCCTCCTTCTTCTGTTTTATTCTCCATGGGGACATTTTTGGGACTACCCATTTCCATGGCATCTTCAGTGATCTTTCCTGTCAGAGCATCCTGGGTTTTGGCAGATGCCGTGGCTGCCCCGATGGGTCTGAAGAGAGCTCCTGCCACACAGCAGTTTAATAAAATTGCCCCAAGAATTAAAAAGCTGCCCCTCCAGCCAAAATTTTCAAAAAGGAATTGGTTGAGAGGTGCCAGGGTGCAAAGCATCACAGGGCTCCCTGCCATAGCAAGGCCATTTGCGATGGGTCTCCTCTTCAGAAAGTATTTCCCTATGATTATCACTGATGGCTGGAGGTTTAGAGCAAGGCCAAATCCTGGAAAACAGTTAAGATTAAAAAAAAAGAAAATTTTAGACCCATTTCACCTCAGATCATTGTTTAAGGAAATTCATGGACAGTGGGACCACTGGTGGCTCTTCAACATGATAATCTACATGCAAACTTTGCTCAAGGTGTCCCTGAGCTTCTGGCTGTCAAATTTGGGTAACCAGACCCCAGAAAGACCCTCTCAGTCAGACTGTCCCCCTGCTTTTGAACTGCGAATCTCTTGGGTGGCAAAACTAGGACAAAGAGTTTGCTTCAGGAAAAACTGAAACTGTTCCTTCAATGAATGCTGATGGGTTCTGTCTGGACACAGTGGCCTTGCTGGGGGAGAGCATGGATTTATTTTTAAAAAATGACAACTGCAGTTTGAGGAAGGTTTTTCTGGCTTGGACAGTGCCAGCCACCAAAGCACATCCTTCTGGGACTGGCCCTCCCTTCCATGGGCCACGGGCACCCAACACTGCTGCCAGGCAGAGAGCCCTGCACAGAAAATAACATCACCCCTCTCAGCCATGACTAATTTGGTGGTGTGAGCAATGCAGGTGTAATGCAAGAGATTAAGAGGTCTGAAAGTACACAGCAAAAGAGCTACTGAGGATGCTAATTACACAGGACCCTAGAGTGTTTCTTTTAATTAAAATTTATTTTTATTGCACTTAGGTATATAAATGCTATTATAAATCTGCATTGCTAATTCAGTTAGAGAGCTTCTCTTGCACAGGCAGAGATACCAAATGCTGGGACAGTCTTTATTTTCTGTGGTACTGTTTGAGAGCACTACCATACAGAATAAGAGAAACATGGAATCATTCAGGTTGGAAAAAAAGTTCAAGACCATTGTATCCAACCTTTGACCAATCATCACCTTATCAACTAGATTAGAGCACTAAGTGCCATGTCTAGTTTTTTACTGAACACTCCCAAGGATGGTGAATCCACCACCTCCCTGGGCAGCCCCTTCCAATGCTTAATCACCCTTTCACTGAAAAAATGCTTCCTGATGTCCAACATCAATAATCAATAATCAAACACCAATAATATTTCCAAAAATGTCTATGATGTGCAGTATTTTCTTAAAAATTTAATTCTTCATAATCTCCATCAAAATTACATTTAAAAATCATATTTTCCACTCTATCATCCAGGAAACAATGAGCCACATTAGACCAAAGCAGAAATATAATCCTTGGAGTGATTATATCAGAGAACATGAATCCTGAAAATAGGGTCATGAGGATTTTTTCTTGTTCATTAGTCTATATAATTAGTTTGTTTAACTGTGCAGTACATAATTAGGCATATTGCTTTACAGAAGAGAATTTAGAAAGGTCAAGGTCCTCAAAATTAATTAAGGAACACTATCATTAGGCACTGATAGAGTAGAATCCAACTGATGCAGCAGAATTCAGCTGATGTTGGATAGCTTTAGTTCGAATGGGTTTACAAAATCATGATTTTTGCCAAGTCTAAGATTCTTTTTTTTTTAATTACTTTGAAGTTTACAACATTAAAAATAAATCCAAATGGCAAGATATTAAAATTAATCTTGATATGAAACACATTCTCAGCAGGAACTTTGCTAGATAGTCCATATATTTGGTAGGGCACGTCTTTGGGAAGTACAAGCTGCTCATGGCACATACGGGGCCAAATTCAGGCTGACCTGAGAACCACAGAGGGTAAACACCACCTCTGTTAGAGAACACCCTTGATGGTGCTCAGATATAGGAATGCATCTTCTTTCACCTGAGAAAATGCAGTACAGTGGATGAGAATTTGCCTTAACTCCCCATTTCTCAGGCTGGTCATTAAGGGCGGAAATTGAACCATCATTTCCACAGAATCATTTTTGGTAGGGACCTACCACATGTCTTCCAGAGAAGGAAATCCAGACTGGATGCCAGCTACCCACTTAAACAATAATCAACTAAAATTTTTTATTATGTGAACATTAATTTGCCAGTCAGACAAATCCAATTAAATATTACCTCATGCTCTTCCCATTAATTAAATTTGGAGAGTTCCAAATTTAATAACTGGAATTTCAATTTACTTTAAGCTTTTGGCTTACTTCAGTTGGAAATATTTACATCCATTTTATTGTAGTTTTCAGAAACTACAGCAGCTTTTCCATAGCTGAAATTGTTACTCAATAACCACATTTTCTCCCCAGGGATATGACAGAGAGGCCTGTCAGTGGAATTGCATGGGCAGAAGCAAGCCTGTGCCAGATACAGTGTCCTTCCCTGGATTAAATACATACCCCTCATATTAGAAGGAAGTAAGTGCTGCTACAGGAGTCAGCTGTGTAGCTATTGATCATGTCCTTACTTTATCAGCAAGGGGAGATCTGACCAGGTATTTCAATGCTCAATGTTTTCAGCTGTGGCAAAGACTGTACTCTCATCAGCCAACAGGCTTCATCCAAGATCCCATTTTATTTCCCGGCAGTCTAATTGGTACAGGTTGAGTTAAACTCTGACCAGTTGTTACAGCCTTGCATTTAGCTTTGAAATTTGCTTCTTCTACCTCAGACTTAAGAAGAGGCTGCACGCTGAAAACACCTATTTAATGCATCCAGGCTGGCAGCTGTCCAGGCTGACAGCTTGCAAACCCCATTTCTTTTTCTAAGCGCTGTAGGGAAACAAATGGGAAGAGACTGCGGGGTTTGCAGCGTGTGCAAAGAGCCTCGTGCAGCCCAGAGCTCGGTGCCATCAAGGACAGAGCTGCCTCCGACAGCAGAGCCTGGTTCCTGCTCTGCATGCAAATGGCACAGACATAGTCATGAAAGCAGCTGAGATTGCCGTGTCTAATCTCTCCACCACAAGCAGATACTTCCTGCTCTGCTCCTCTGAAGAGATTTCCATTAACATGCCACAGGCACGGGGCTGTAGCAGAGACCTCCCAGCACAAGCTACCTCGTTTGTATCTCCATCCCTGCGAATTACATGAACACAGACTTTCACATCTCTCTGTTTCCTTTCCAGGCTAGCCGGAAGGAGGCTAAAAAGAGGGTGATGTTTACAGGTTGCTTTGCAGTTACTGCAAATCCCCTTCACAAAAGTCTCTCTCCTCATCCAGTAATGCTGTCACAGCTTCATGATGAGCAGGCAGCTCCCTAATTGCCCTTGAATGCTTCCATGTAAGGCCTGACCAGCAAAAGCACTTCAAGCGTAATTAGAGGCATCAAGCATGTTAGCAGGCGTACAAGCATCTTCCCTTCTCTCTCAAATTAATATTCCTTCTCCAGCACACACACCGTGCCTGGAAATGATGGGTTATTAGCCAAGAACTCATCCATACAGCTGCCCTCGTTCAGCAAGCAGGAGGAAAAGAGGTACACAACAAAAAATGGGCTTTGCTCTGAGGAAACAACACAGCATTAAAGACAAGGAGACGTGGGGGTGGTTTGCCCCGTACCTTGAGGCTGGTGGGAGGGTTACACATGTACACTGAGCACAGAGCAGACTATCAGCTTTCTGAGGTGGGCAGCAGACCAGATTTACAAACATATTCAGGGACCAAGAAAAATCAAGGTCTTTATCAATCCATTTGGGTTAGGCGCAAAACACGTCCTGCCATGTTTTTAGACAAGGACCTTTGAACATAGAAGCTGGTGTCTTCCTACAGCCCTGTTTCTTGCCTAAGCCCTTCTGCTTACCAAAATGCATATATTTTTAGCAAAGGTTTTATGGTTTCTGTGTGCTAATCCAGTGTCAGTCAACTCAGAATCATAGAATGGTTTGGGTTGGAAGGAACCTTAAATATTTTCCAGTTCCACCCCCTGCCGTGGGCAGGGATATCTCCCAGGATGCTCAGAGTTCCATCCAACGTGGCCTTGAACACTTCCAGGGATGGGACAGCCACAGGTTCTCTGAGCAACCTGTGCCAGGGCCTCACCACCCTCAGAGGCAAGAATTTCTTCCTAATACCTAATCTAAACCTACCCTCTGTCAGCTTGATGTCATTCCCCCTTGTCCTGTCACCACATGCACTTCCTATAGAACACTTGTTCAGCAGGGAAGGATGCAAGCTCATGCATCAATAAATAGTGGGAGATGTTGGTTATTTTTATTTCCCATTGCTTTGTTTCTGGAATCTCTTTCAAGGAATCTGCAAGATTTATTCATCCAGTAATAACACAGTTTCATCTAATTACAGTGACACTCCATAGAAAGAGCAAGGTTTAAGAGAAAGAATCCTATATGGGGATTTATTCACTACTCTACAGATTTACTAAAGCAATATTGGTGTAGAAAAGCAGGATGACAATCTTTCTGTCCCAATTTACTTTGCTAGTGGCTGGTTTTATTGATTTTAAATGTTGAGCTCACACTTTTCACATTCAGAAAGCAGCAACACAATGCATCTGTGGAGAGATAGGGAACATTCATTAAAACATACACCTTGCAACCTCAAAAGCCAATTTTGAACTCACTGTGTCATGTTTTCAAGTAGATGTCCTAGCTGCCCCGGAAGAAACATTGTCTGTACCTTATCCAAAATAATAAACAAAAATGTTTATATTTAAGCATCTATACTCACTCAGGTAGAGAACTCTAATGCATCTACCTTTTAAAGCCATAACCTGGCACCTGCAGGCTTTAAAGTGCTGGACTGAGCCTATGCCTTCCCCTGTTTCCAATATGTACATAGAATACAGACAATTCAAATTGCAACTTCAATAAGGAAATACAGTTGGTGTTTGTTCACAATAGGGAGAATATTGCTTATTTTCAATCAACTCCCAGGTTATTATTTTCAGATAAAGGACCTCCTCACCTCCCAAGCTGGCAAAGGGCAAGTGAACTAAAGCAAACTCCTGAAATCTCATTTTATGTATCTCACAGAGGGAAGATAACACACAGTAATATGGGAACACTGGTGGTCTCTTATAGCCACACTTGCATCCAGAAAGACTTGCCTTGCCCAGGGCAGAGCACAGTCAACCTGAATTTGCTTCAGTGGTTGCTGAGGGCACTGATGGCCATCTCCACTGTCCCCCCCAGCCCAGAGCACGCAGCTGCCAAGAGCACAGCCCTGCTGAGATCCCACACGCGATGTTCAGCCGGGAACACAGCGCTGAGCAGGGACATGCTCTTTGCTGAAGTTCATCTGGAGCAGTTAATAAGGAGGGCCCTTGTCCCACCAGCTTTTCATGTCACCACTTCCCCATTGTGTTTGTGTTGATCCTCACATTGCCCAAGTGTGGATGTCCCAAGCCATCAGATGTGAACCTCAACCGTGGAGGGGAAGGAGGTGCTCTGTTCTTACCTGTAATGAAGCCCACACAGATGTAGAGCTGCAGGATGCTGGTGCAGAAGGCAGCTGAGATCATCCCAACACCACACAAAAGGCCCCCAACCATGACCACGGGGCGGCTGCCATAGCGGTTCACTAAAATACTGCTAATGGGACCTGGGGAAAGAGTGGAAAAGGGTCCTTGAGGTTGGTATCTTCTGACAGAAGGGTATATTTGTCACAAAGCAGGTAAAACTCTGCATTATCAGTGCTCCTGAGGTGCTGCTGACAGCTTTTAGGGTGACTTCAGGAAGAAAATGGAAAACCAGAGAAAGATGATCCACACGGAGATGGCAGCATGCCTGATGCCAAGGCTGTGTGCTCGGTGACAGCTCCTGCCCCCGGGACTTTCAGATGTCATCAGAGAAGGCAAACAGCAAAAACAAATCAGGTGAACACATGATCTCAACATAGGAGCTTCCTGATTTACGGTGATAGTAAACCACACACACAAAGCAGTGGTTCATATTACAAGGCTGATATCATGAATGCTGTTGCATTTTTAATGCCCCCATTTAATGCAATTCCGATACTGCTGACCAGGACCAAAGCTTCAGCAGAACAGTTTTAATTAAATCTTAATAGTAGTCCATGTAGGTAGAAACAGTTTAGGATGATGGATTAGCTAGAGCTCAAAAGAATCAGTTTGGCCTTGCGTTTATGCAAAAAGGAGGTTCAGGAAAGTGTAAAATTATGAAAGAGGGAAATGGTTTAGCAAAGACTGTGCACACTGAAAGGAAGCATTGAAATCTGAGGAAGTGAAACATGGAGGACCACTAAAAATCAGAATCACAAAATAATATATATATGAGAGACTTTGATGGACTCAGGACCAACCTCCTGCTCAAAGCAAAGCTAACTCTGAAGTTAGATCAGGCTGAGGCATCAGAACCAGAGAAAGCAAACCAAGCAGGAAAGAGCAGTCCAGAAGTCCAAGCCATGAGATGTGAGGAAAAGATTCTGTATTACTCAAAAACCTTGAATCAAAATGCTTCAAAAATAATGTTGGAAATGAGGAAGGGGAACACAGGCAGCTTTTAGTATCTCATCTTACATGGTTCTACTCATCACACAGCAATGGTATTTCAGAGCCCAATGTACCTGTTTGCCTTCCTTCCTGCCACTATGAACAGCCCACACCATCCACACACAGAGTACTGGAAACAGGTATTTTAAACATACAAGCATCTCTTAGGAGTTTGCCTGTGGGGACCTACCTTTCCATAGAGCCATGTGGAAGAATATTTACCTTTGCTTAAATAATCTCAGCCAGAAATAGGGCCAGAGCTCTTTCCAAACCCTGCAAACCACAGCACAGCTGAGCACAGGAACGAGACCCAGAAACCCAAATAGTCCCTCAGCATGGCTGACAACACACAAACAAGTTCTCAGCTGTTAAAATGTGCACAAATAGAAAACAGTAGGTATGACTGATTTAATCTGGGGAATGAAGCCCACAGAAATACTTTCCACTAGATGTCTGACGAAATACACACAAGCACAGTCTCAACAGCATCCCTGTAACTGTGATCTGTGAGCTGGTCCCATCAATTGCACCACTCAATTAAAATTTCTCTGTGTATAATTATGTGGAGAGTTTTTGTCCCCTAATCCTGTAACTGGATTCACATACACACACCCTTCTGCTGCACAGAGCACTACAAAATCCAATGAGAAGTTTTGGGGAAGGAGATGCATATTTCAGATCAGCACAGTGAGAAAGGGCCCCCTTTCTGTCTGAGTTTCCCCTGGTCAGGGCGTGGACTTGCATCATGCTTGAGCTGGTCTCAGCATGTCCTGTAATTCAATAGATCGAGCCAGTGTTCCTCAGAAAGGCACCAACACATTCATCTGCAGCCCAAGGGCATGTAACTCTTCCATTTTTCAATTTTCCACATGTCCACATTTCTCCAGAATCAATCTAATTACTCAGCTAAGAAAATGTGGTTTCAATTACTTTCTCACATTGGAAGAGGGCTTTCACATCAGCCCTAGAACTATAGGATGTTGTACCACAGAGCAGAGCATTTAAAGCCCACAGGATTCCTTCTAAGTTCCCTCTCCTGTTCCAGCCCAGGGCAGCAACCAGGGAGAGAAGCCCCTGCTACAAGAAATGAAACAGCCTGCTCATGTACATCCACTCTTGCAGCATCCAGCTTGGGAAAGGGAAATATGGATCTATGTCCCTCTCACTTCAGTCCATAAGCTCTGGTACCAGGTTCACCCATCAGTAAGGATGGTTTGGAGCATGACAGCAGGTTATGAACTGGAAAGGGCTGAGGGTAGGACACATTCTGCTCTGCTGCCCAGATATGGGGACAGCCCAGGGTAGACGCTGGAGCAGGGGAAAATAAAAGTTCATGTCCAAAACACTGTCTGTACAAATGAGAGAACCCTTCCTGCGTCCCTGGGGACCTTCCATGAGTGCAGTGCCCCTAGCCTCATCCCAGCTTCCCAGTGATCATTTATTAAGCCACAAGACTGCAATTGCTCCCTGTTCTTGTTATGTGTGTTCTCTCAGCAATGCTTTACAGTGGGTCTGCATGACCTTCAGCAAACAGCCTTCATCTGCTGTAACCAGCACTATCAGTTTTACAGGGGGATAATCAGTCCCACTTGTTTGCCAGTCTGGTGTGCTCTTCAAAGGTGTCACCTGCCTGGGCTGGGCTGGACTCACAGGGAACTCAGGCAAACTTCAGAAGCACATAAGCCTTTCTCTTTCACACCTTGAAACTCTAAGTCCAGGCACTGTGAGCCTGCTTTGGTGAAGAACACAGTGTACAGCACATGCCTGTGAGTGACAGCATTTATCTCCCTGAGTAGCCTCACCCACAGAGCACTGAGGGTTGGAGACCTCTGAGGTACTGAGTGCAGCCAGTTAGAGAAGAAAACAGGAGCAGAACACCTGGATTAAACATTTCCAGCCACTGGAGAATCCACAGCGAAGGCCATGATGAGCACTCAACCTGCAGTAAAAGCATCACCTAGACCTACCCTTTACAAGACACCAAAAAATCCAACCCAAAGCCTCAAACAGTTGGGAAGCCAAACTTCCCCGAGCTGCTGCTCAAAGGCCGGAGGGTCTTTAATAGTCCTGAGCAGACCTTTCAAACTCACTGAAGCAAGTGCAAAATCACATCCCCAAAATTACTTCCACTTAAGTCATTCTGGACCTACAGAAACACCCACAGATTTAACGGAGCAGCCCTTCAAAAGCTGTCCCATCTCTCAGCAGAAACCAGTGCACGCAATGTGTCACATATTGCACACTTCAGCTCCCAAATCCTGCCAGTCTGGGCAGGGGCACAGAGCACAAACACGTTGCCCTTCACCCTGCCCAGGTGTCTTCAGTGATCAGCATCACACCCAGCAGATCTGAGTGCACCCCTCCTGCCCCGTGACACTCGCAGTGTATTTCTTGGGGGGGGGGGTTGATCAGCCATCAAACATTAGATAACTTTAACAGCAGTGTCGTGGGGAACTTCAGGAAACATCAAACAGCGGAGGAATTAAGACGAGGGAACACAAAGCCAGCACTGCAGCTGTGGGAAGTGGGAAACACAATTACTGCTTTGCTAGCAGCTATTGCAAAAATTAAAAGTGTGACAGCCCCTGGCAACACGGTGGAATTGAAAAGCAGGACCTGTCATTTACCAGTTACTCAGCTGGCATGGAAAGAATAAAGATGATGTATATTACCACAGAGAACCATTTATGGTAACAATGTGTGCAGCTTGAATCCCAAGGCACATTTACTTGATAATACCTGCCTGGTCAAATGTGCAGGAGCCACAGGCTCCCTGTCCTGGCATCCAAAGGAAATAATTCTTCCTTCCTGCAAGCCTTCAGCAGGAGAAGCTAACAGGAGTCTGGGTGATTTTTGCTTCTTAATTTACAGCAGCAGGTGAGAGAAGGGTAAGAGAAACAGCTGGCAAAGTTCTCAGAAAGCTGCCATTTGCCTGGCTCGACCTTGCAGAAGGAACCACACAAACACTTTGCAAGTCCCTGAAATGTCAGAGCAAGGAGCAAAAGATATCCCAGATGCTGAGCACATCCCAGTGCATGGCTTCTCAGGGAGCAGAGCAGCCAGGGCCGGTGTCACCCCACCAGGGCTGTGCCCACAACCCACCACCGTGACAGCACTGAAAATACTAATGAGGAAATTAGAAGTAACATTTAATCAACCCCTGGCACCCTGATACATTCCAATGACAAGGGTGCTGGGATAGTATCACCGGTGTTTTAGTGCAGGAAGGGATGTCATTCCCACACACTCAGCCTTAGGAAACACAGCAGCCCCTTCCCAGATCCAGCAAGTGGCTTCCTCCCTTCTGACAAACTTCCAGCCACGACCATCATGTATCATCCAGTGCAGGGGGATGACACAAGGCAGAGGAGGACACGGGGAAAGCTGAGCCTCATCCTGCTGCAGGCTTTGCTCGGAGCTGTGCCTGTGTCTCTGCAGCTCCCCTGGCTCAGTGTCTCCATCAGTGTCTCCATCACCCCTGGGTAGGAGCAAGGAATGCCCACTCAGAAATGCCTCACTTACACCCCAAGCCCTTGGAGAGCAGGGTGCACACAATGAGGGTTCTGCTTCTGCCTGCAGTAAAACTCTGTGGTCTGGTGAGCAACAGTTTGCACCAAATATCTCCAAAAGATGCAGCTGGGATCATGGAGCCCCTGGAAGACTGATGAAATGTAAAGCACTATCCTCAGCCCCTATAAATCATGCTGGTTTAGTGCCTGTCCTGTTTAAAGCCTCTCTTTTCTCATATCTGTGGCAGATTTCCATTCTTTGTTAGCTGGTACATGAAAGGCCATGTCAAAGAGGCTGCTCTTGGTGGCAAGAGAAACACAGCAACTCGCCAGTGGGGAATGCAGCAAGCCCCAACTCATTTGTTAGCTTGTCCAATTACTTTTCACCTTGAGTTTTGTGTTTGCAGAAGTGAAAAGGACCCTGAAGAGGAGATTGTAAACCCAAAAAGAAAATGCAAAATACCCTGAATTCTCCTCTCTTCTCCTCCACAAAGCCAGGCCATCTTGTCATTCATTCTTTTTGAGTCGCTGAACTATGATCCAGAGAAGATGATAATGCAGAGTTGGCATTTAACAAGAAACATCAATCCAGACTGGCTTAAATTCTTGCAAGTATGACAGTGCTCAAAAAAAAAGACACCTGAATTGCCTTTCTGTTTTCCTCAACAAGGCTTATGAATTTTTTATGAGCCACAAAACTTCCAGTCTCGGTACAAAACACTGATGTATTTCTAACAGGGACTAAAACATTCTTCTCTCCCATACCTCTACATATATATATATGTATCCCTTATTTGTAAAGTTTGGTGGGTTTTTTTAACTTAACCTCACACTAACAGACACAGTGTTCCTCATTTTCGGTGGAACTTGTCTTGGATGAATTTCTGCTGAAATATTTTTGTGCAGGGCTCTCAGAGAAGTAACTAAGAGCTGAGACCCTGAAAAACTGACTCTGTCACCCAGAGGCCTCCAGCAACAGGGGTTTTTTCCAGGTTTCACAAGACTGACCTTCTGACAGTGTAAAGTGGCACAGAGCCATTGCAAATGTTCTAGGTCTGCTGGTAAGAGCATTTGGTGACCACGCAGATGATAAAATAGCAACACTTTAAAATCATCAAGTGCGTGGAACTGCAGTGTTGGGAGATTTGGGACCACCAGTGCCCCCATCGCTGGGGCTGCAACATGCAGCTCAGCTTTTCCTAGTTTTTCACAGTGAGAAGTGGCTCTAAACAGCTGTTCCTGCACAGAGACATTGGTCAGCACCAAAAAAACTGCCCAGGTAGTTAATATTTTTCCAAACTTCTGTGAACACACAAACAGGAACTCAGCACAACATGACTAGTGCTGACTGTGGGGAGTCACTGGGGATGCATGAAAGGAGCGGAGTGTACTCAGCTGGGAGGAAAGGGGGGGAATCATTTATGCTAATAAACTAAAGTCTATTTTTACACCAATAGTAAAACAACAGGAGCAGGCCTGCAATTTCCTCAGTAATAATCTCACTCCCTCCGTGGAATAGCGACGCTGCCTTTGGCTTCGTAATTTATCCACCAGGGGACCAGCCCACGGTAACAGAGCAACCTCCTCATTACCCTGAAAATGAAAGCAAGTGTCCCCACGTTATTAACGTCCTGCCAGACCCCACCAGCCTCTGGAGACAGGGAGGATCAGCCATCAGTTGCTGGTACCCATGCACAGCCTGAAAGGGAGGTGGCCTGAGAAAACACGGGGCACAGGTCCAAAGGCAGGGGAAAAGGGATGAGAGGGTTAAAACCTGCAGCCTTTCACTCATTGCCACGCCAGAAGAGACTTGGATAGCTCATACTCCTAAGTATTTGTGCCACCAGAACTTGGAGAACTGCTGCTCACCAGCTGATCCACGGTAGCTGAGCCCAGCATGTGCCTGCTCCGGATCACTGGAGAAGAACTGGTGGTATCTGCTAATAATGAAGTATATTATTAATCTCAGCTGCTTGGTCCAGATGGTTTTGTTTGCACCTGCATTGGCTGAGGAGCCCACAAACAACTGGCTCTGAAGACTGGATGGCCACGCATGCCAGCGCTGGAGGACAAGTGCCAGTGAGCAAAGGCCCACAACCACAGCATCAAATACCACTCTACCAGACCCCACAGGGCAGCTTCCAAAGACCTGTCCACACCTAAACCACCGTGATGCCTCCAGCTAATGACCCTGACCTCTCATCAGAAATACTTGCATTTACCAGAGCAGCTTCCAACTTTTTTAAATAAATAAATAAATAAATAAAAAAGAAGAAAAACAAAATAGACGAGTCCCAAGCTTCAGAAAGACAAAATGTTCTCCTCCTTATCCAGCAATCTTTTCTGATCAGCACTCAGGCATTTCAATTCCCAGATAACCCGGCTGACACGCGCTGCTCCTGCGGCGCACGGAGGAGCCACAGGCCAACAGCTCCAAAACTGGGGCTGCAGCCAAGGTCCCTCGTGTCACTTCGTATTTAGGCAGTTAAATAGCTGCTCCTGCAAGGGGATGGCGTCTCAGGTGCCCAGGACGTGCCACCTTCCTGCGCTCGGGGGCTGCTCCAGCTGCTGGTCTGGTTCTCACCCACACAGCAGATAACAGGCACTCACCCTCAGAAGGTCACAACATCACGGTTTTTGAACTGCTTTCCCGTGATTTCTTTACCTAACTTTTTGCTTTGGCTGGACCCCTGACTTTTATCTCTTCCATCATTCAAAGCCCAGCTGCATGAGTTCCTTCCTGGAGGTCAACAGCCTGTTCGTTACCTCTCTTAACACATTGTTCTGCAAGCAAGCTGGTCCCTGCCTGGTCAAGCTCTCCAAAGGGCTTTACCCATCCCTGGAAAGACCTGCATGACTTGACCAAGAGGCCAGTTATGCTGGAGAGCCCATCCAGGGGCAGAAGAGCTGCAGTGCTGTGGGATAGGTTGGCATCAGAGCTCTTGCCCACCCAAAACACATCCTGTACTGACTGGGGAAAGAAGCCTTCAACTTGGGGCAGTGGTTATAACTTATTCCTGGTCTTAACACCTGCCTGTGCACCACTAACAACCCCCACAACCAAAACTCTTTGCTTTCTTCTTCCTAGTTCTTATTAATCTTGGTTTTTATTAAGTCTATCACATCTCTATTACTGCTGCCTGGTGACCTTGCTAGCTCCAATGAAGGGCAAAATGATAAAGCTTTGTGACCAAGCCCACGAACACAGAAATATTTCACCTGAGCCTATAGTGCTATTATCACTCTTAAGTAGAGCAGAGCTATTTAAAAAAATAAAAAATATAAGCCCATACATGGTGACCTTGCAGAGCTTGAGTGCTCTCTGAGAGTCAGGAGAAGTATATGAATCTGCAGCACCATCCATTACAGAAATCAAATCATTCCTCATCCAGCATTCATATCAAAATCCACAACTGTAATGGTGCTGCTACCCCGGGGATTGCCCCAGCATGGGAAGATGTCTTGTTTCAATGGCATGGGGAGGCTGATTGAGTGGGACTCCAAGAGGTGGGGAGGATAAGAAAAGGGTGAAGTCCAGCACTGGGCAGCTCCAGGGAGCACCTGAAATTGGGCCAGGATGGCAGGATGTGATAAACAGAGATACTCCTTTTGTTTCAGCCTCCACAAATATCCAGGTGGAAAAGCACATGCCTAGGGAAATCCTAGCAAAAACCCTACTTGAGAATTTTTGTTGAACCAGTGCTGCAAGCAGAGCAGTAGAGAGCTGACACAAGCTACAATACTACAAACAACCTGTCCTCCTCTCCCTGTCCCTCTCCTCTCTCATAACCCCTGCTCAGCACTCAGGGCTGATGAGGAGAAGCTCATGTCATTTCAGACACCCTTGGGTCAGTGAGGCATCCCCTGGGGTGGCCAGACACAGCCCAGGACCCAGAGGATACAGGTGCTGGATCCCCTGGAAAGGCCAGTGAGCAGCCAGCTGCAAATCCACACTGTGTTTGTGAGCAACTCTGAATGCAAACCCTGTTTGGGTCCTGACCCCTTTATTTCTCTGCTAAACCAACATTATACAACATGCTGGGCAATGCACAGCACACAATTTTACCAGTCACCCCTGTCACCAGGCTTTCAGCAGGCAAAGCCTCCAGCCATCCCAGTGCTTGTGGTCCATCAGGCCATCCCAGAGCCAAAACTGGCTTGCAGAGAGCTTGCACCCCTCAAGGCATAACCTGGACTCTGTTAGCCACTTGCTGCTTGCCCTTGAAAAAAACCACTTCCCTCCCATGCCTCAGTTTCGCCTTGTAGTGCTGTGGTACCTCACAGCTATTTGAAAGCTCTTGGGATGGGTGGAGAGCCTTGGGGGGGGTCTCCTGGAGGCAGAGAAGGTTTTGATGGAGTCTGGACCAGAGCAGAAGAGAACATTGGCAGTTTTGATAAAGTTAAAAACTGCAGAATCAAACTTATTATTAATATAGCTCTATGCCACTGCATGTTGTAAGGTGCTTTCTAAACCTGTCACTGCAATTTATCATGATAGCAATGTAATAAAATACAGCTATAAAATTTTGGATTAAATGTTCAAGGTCAATGGTGGACTCTCAGCTTCCCCATCTTTCCTTGCTGCTTTAGGAGATGCTCTATTAAGCAGCTACAAGCTCTGGGAGAAAGTTTCTTTGGAGAAAAGATTCAGTTGTGGAGCATTTTCAGAATTAAATCTTCAGATATTTCATCAAATTACAAAACAATAAATAACAAACAACAAGAGTAATAAACACTTCAGGTTGAGGCTTTTCCTTTAGAAAAAACTCTCGTTTTTCTTGTGTTTGCAAAATGTGGCTCTCTGCTGCTGTCTTTGAAAAATAGACAGAAGGTGATTCCTTAATTTTAATAGAAATTTGGATGTGTTAGAGCAGCACCCTGGAGATTTTGGGAGGAGTGTTACAGCAGCGCACAGCAAGGCTGAGACCAAAATTCCACTTCAGTGCATACTGAATAAAAACAATGCTGATGTAACCGAGCTTTTTATGTATTAAAGGGCAACAGAAGCAGCACACATTTACACCTACAAGCTGTGCACAAACCTGCACAGCAATTGCAACAGACTGAAGTTCTTCAAAATTACTAAAAAGAAGGTCTCGTGTTCCCTGCTTTAGCCCCAGTTATTCAAACCAAGCTGCTGAAATGACTCTGTGTCAGGATCTAGTCAGATGACTCCTCTTATTCCATTATAAAAATGAAGGAAGCAGTTGGCCACAACATCACCATTAAAAAAAAAAAAGGAAAAAAAGAAAAACCCACTGAAAATGTAGATACTGCTCTAGGCATTAAATTATTCTCTCTATTCTGGCACATGTGCCAGAGAGCTGGCTCATTGTTCAAGCTCTAACATAAGTCGGCCATAATAAAAGACATTACTTCTTCCCATGATCCATACCTCTCTTATAGCCTTAAAGGAGAAGGTAACAGCTACAAAAACATTGCTGCTACTGAATTATTAGCAAATTAATGTTGCTTGTATTTTCTTTTCTGGGAGCTCAGCTGCCTCCTGCTTTCCATGGGTAACAGTTATCCCCAGGGACACATCTGTGGCTTAGCTTTAAATGTATCACCCTTAAAAACGGGAGAAGGGAAGCTCAGTTAGGTGTTGTGAACGTGACACAGGCACAGGGCCCAAATCAGGAGGTGCAAAGGCCAAAGACTTTTGGCTTTGCAATGAGGTTGTTTCCTGAACAAAATGTACTTGAGGCAACACCTTGGGAACCTTGGTATTTTGCTGGCATAGCAAAGTCCAAGGAGGCAATTTGCAAAGGGAAACCCTGCCCAGGGCATCTGGCAGCATGATGGATGCCCTGTGGAGCTCCACATTTTGACAATGTTGGTGCGTCCTCGTCACCCCCAGAGCCTGTTGCCTGGGTGCTGAGGTGCAGCTGAAGCACCTTTAGGGAAGGATGATGCCATGTCTCCTGGTCCCTGGTGGAATCAGAGAATGGTTAAGGCTGGAAAAGTCCTCTAAAATCATTGATCAGACCCTGGTTCCTTTTCTTTTCATCCATCAAAGACTCTGCTCTGTAACACCTTTCTCATTTGGGGTAAGGGATGAGCTCCTCACCCACGACAACAACAAAAAATGGTGGAAAGACTGTAGAACAGAAATCCTTCTTTATCAGATTGGCAGGGCTTCAGCCTGTGGGATTTAGTCAGAGAAAAGCAATGTTCTCTCATGCTCCTTACTCACAAACCTCCCAGTCTGCCCTCCACGACTGGAAACATGGAATTGCTGAACATGAGCACTGACAAGCACTACAAGTACCCCATCATAAAGTCCAGGCTATCCACTTTACTGCACAGTAATCTGTTTTACTACTTGTATTATAGTGACAGAATTGTTTTCTGCAACCTAGTTCAGATTAAGAAACTGGGGGATAAGACACATTAACTTCTGTAATATATATTGCCAGAGCCTCGGCTGGTATAAAACAGCTTCCTGGGGGAATTAAGCAGAAAGTGAAGAGCAGAAACAGTCTCGGCTGCTGATTTTCAGTTTTAGTCTGAAAAACTGGAACTGCTCTAGTGCTACAAGCTAAAGCCTCAGGTGGCACTGTAAATCTGCATCCATGCTGTCAAAGTCAACAAAGCTTCTCCAGTGAAGATTTGAGTTAGTTCACGTATTTTCAGAAAATAAGCTTCATTTGCATTATTTATGAAATGCAAACATAAGCTCTGTCACACTGTAAGCTGCACGTCCCAAAAGCAAGTCCCTACACCAAGGAGCACAACAAGGAAAACAGAAACTGTTTCCTGGGGATGTTTGCAAACAAAAGCTGTGGTCAGTGGAAGCATCAGCCCCTGTGTGCCCTGCCAAGGCACCAGGACACGTCAGCTGCCCCCAGCTTCCAGGAACAGAGGGAGATGAGACTCCATGGAGTGTCAGCCCTCACAGGGGACATTCCTGTGCCCAGGTGCCAACCTCACTGCCCTGAGTCCTGGTTCTGAGGGCCATGGCACAGTCCAGAGGCAAGGCCAGCACTGAGAAAGGAACAGAAACACCGTGGCCTTTCTCTGAGGACAGCTGAGCAAACAGCAGTACCTGTGCAATCTTGAGGAGAGCTTTTGATCCATGTGGCCACCTTCCAAATCACTGCCATTTATTGCAGCTGGAGCAGGGGGAAGGGGTGTGAGGCAAGTTTTGGGGTTTCCTTCAGCAGCTGTGATGCCCACACCTGACCCCAGCAAAGGCACCACTGGTCCTTCCAGCCCCTCAGGATATGACTTTTTGCCTCATGTAGGAGATGCTCAGTGCCCCCACACAGTTCCCACACAGCTGCAGACTGCACCCCCTGCACCTCTGCTCTGTGACAGTTCTGCCCCACCACTGATTTGGGAAAGGAAAGGAATGGACAAGCCATGGCAATATTTAGTAACATTATTAATTATTCAGGACTATGTTAAAAGTTCGGCATTTATAGAATTTTTTCTTTTCAGAAAGATTAGCAAAAATCCAGTGTTCAACTATTTTATCGTCTTTCAGCAAAGTAAATCAAACTTTGCCACGCAGCTCTAACAGGCAGTGTAGCAGAGCAAGAGTTGGGCAGCTCACAGGAACCATCCTTGAACGAGAATTTCCAAATCACTGGAGTCATTCATAAGTTAAAACCACTCTGGCATTAAATGCCTGGTCAATCAAATCAGTCGTGTTAAATACACTCTTGGGCACGTGCATTTTATTGCTCCATGTTCCACAAATTCCCACCATGGCCCTGTCTGCAGCCATTGAGTGACTTGGTATCTCACCCTGCAGAGAGAGTGAGGATCAAACAAGCATCAGTCATATTCCAGAGCAGAGCAGAGGAGGGGAGGACTGGTAAATGGACATAACTCAGCAAGTGGGAAGGTACAAAGGTACAATTGCCTGCAATTAAATCTAGTGGTGTCCAGCTGTACCATCCCCCATATTACTGTGTTATATTAGGGAGGGTAAAGTTAAAGATCCTTGCAAAAAGGCAGGAAATACTCAGTTCATTGGGATAAAAGTCCACTACAACATTCCAGGTACAGAGCACTCAGCACTGGCTTGGAGAGACAGAGAAGGAGGTGGGCTGGAAAGTGAGGAGATGGGAGGAGGCAGAGGCAAGCAGGGCAGCATTTCACCTCCTCCAGCACCAGCTCGTTGGCCATGACCTGCACCCTGAGGAGCTCCAGCCCCCCCTCTATTTCCCTGTGAGCAATTTCAGGCCCTGCTAGGTGCAGGGTTAATCTGCAGAGCATGTTCCTCACTCGGTCATAGTCAGGCACTGAAGCATCTCTTCCACAGTGAGGGAGGTATGGAAGTATACGACATTTTT
Organism: Pseudopipra pipra; assembly: GCF_036250125.1. NCBI lineage: Eukaryota > Metazoa > Chordata > Aves > Passeriformes > Pipridae > Pseudopipra > Pseudopipra pipra. Next base: position 6,031,662 of record NC_087559.1, read on the forward strand.
GTATTGGAAGACAAAGCAGAGCTGCCAACAACCCACAGGGGCAGCCAGGAGCCCCCAGCCCACAGGCACATTTATTGCAGTGTAGTGGGACAGGCAATGGGACAACAGCAGTGGCTCAAGCAGGGGATTTCTCCTTCTAAATCACGTTTTGCCTTAAGTGCTCCATTTGTGCATTCTCAAATAGGAACTCAGCTCTTGCAGAGCTGTTCTCCATGGGACCAAGCCTTTGCAGTGGGTTGCAACAGAATGCATTACAACAGGCTCTGTACAACACATCTTTACCTTCCCTAGCAACTGTGCTGTTCAAAAACTACTACAGCGCACTATTAAGGAAACAAAATCCTTTGCAAAAATAGAGAATATTTTCAGAATTGCTCTAATAGCCAGGACAAACATTGATGAAGTTTCCTGCAATCACAGAGCATGGTTCCTGTCCACCTCCCACTGCAGATTTAATCAAGAGCAGCCCAACTTTTTCATTGAGTCATGAAAGTGATACTAAAATCCATAAAAAAGAGCAACATTATATGCAGTGCTTTACAACTGATAAGAAAGACTAACTCTGGCGATTTCATTGCTGTGATTACAAGCTGCCACAATAAACAAGCAGCTACTTCATTTATTGCTCTATATCCACGCTCAGCTCTGGTTGAAACCCAGAACCAGCTGCTTCACACCAGCCTATTCCCAGGGCTTTGTCCCTGATGCCCATGGAAAGTTTTCACACTTAATCTTCTGATTTCTGGGTAGGTGACCTCAGCAACACGCTGGGTCTGGCCATGCTGGTACTTCATAGTCTCTTGACTGCAAAGTTACTGACTTGTATCAAAGCAAGGCAGAAGATGCTAGTGTTGCCCATCCCTTTGCCACTTGGATACAAGGAATAGTCTGGTATTGCCTTTGGGGGGAACGGAGCTGCTGTGTGACAGGACGAAGCCCTTGTTTTGTTCACGGTGTCAGAGAAAGCCCCTGATGTGCAGCCTGTGGCTGGCAGTGTCCTAGGAAAGGGGGTGCAGCAAGGGAACACACCATGCTGTGGCTCAGCCTCTGGTGCACAGAGGGTATTGTACCCCTACAGAAAGGCTTTTGCATAACACTATGCCCACATCAGTGAAATACATCCTATTTTGAAAAGCAGCAAAGGTGCTGCAACCCCAACTGGAAATAAAGGGGATATCAGCACCAAACTGGCCACAAAACATATTTTCAAAGACATTTGGAGTCCCCTACAGGCCAAAAAAGCACACAGAGGGGTTAAAAGAGTCCTGCATCCACTGAGCCCAGCGGCAAATTCAAAAGGCGCCAGACCTGTGTCCCAATCAACACTAATTCAACCAAAAATATTGCCCCTTCACCCCTTATGCTTCACGTATGACTTGTTTGCCTGAGCTAACGTTTGGAAACAGGATCAGAAAGTAAACCTTTGGGTGGTGCCCGTGCAGATGGGCACTGCTGCTGCTCCTCATCTACACTGTCCCAAAGTGGAGATTTCTGGCTTATTTCTGCTTTCACACCACACCATGGGGGCTGGTGCAGGATCACTCACCTGCACCGTACGTCGTGGCCAGCATGATCGAGGAGATCCACGCCACCTCGCTATAGGACGTGCCAAAGAAATCCTGGATTTCTTTGAAGAAGATGGCCAAGCCCTTGGGGAAGGCGTAGGCGAAGCCGATCGAAACGAATGCCCCGAACACCACGGCCCAGCCCCAGCCGCCGTCCGGAGGGACGGGAGCTCGCCCTGGGGGCTGCATGGCTGGGGGGCGACCGGCGCCCACGGTCCTCGGGCAGCTCTGGAATACAAAGTGCAGAGTTGCCGGGTCAGGATGCGGAGTCCCTGACCCCTAGTCCCGGGATGCTGCTGCCCCAGTCCAGGGGTGCTCCTCCTCCAGATCCCGGCCCTGGGAATGTCGCTTCATTGGGCCTCTCGTCCCAGGACGCTGCTCCTGCATATCCCTGTTCCGGAGCGCTGCTGCCTGGAACCCCAGTCCAAGGATGCTGCTCCCCCAGCCCCGGAATGTTGTTATCCCAGTCTCAGGGTGCTGCTCCCCTGGAGTCCCAGTACAGGGATGCTGCTCCCCCAGCCCCGGAATGCTGTTATCCCGGTCCCAGGGTGCTGCTCCCCCAGCCCCGGAATGCTGTTATCCCAGTCCCAGGGTGCTGCTCCCCCTGCCCCCCCCTGCAGTGACACCGCGGCCCCAACACATTAGTGAGTCCCGTCCCGTGTCGCGCCCCCCCGAGCCGTTCGCGTGGCCATTTAACGCCAAGCCCACCGGCCCCGTGTCCCCGTCCCGCGGGCAGCGGTGCTGGGGAGAGTGGGACGGTGCAGAAATGCCACGTGGAATTAGGTAAAACCAGGAACAGCGGCTTCAACCCGGTGCACCTCCCCCTTCGTTCCTACCTAGCCCCCCGGGACACGCCTGCGATGTGGGATCCCGCATCCCCGCACACGGACCCACCTGCGGAGCGCGGCGCCGGCACCGACCCCGCGGTATGGGATGAGATGGGATGGGATGGAACGGGACGGACAGGATGGGGCGGGGGAGCACCCGCACCGCCCCGCGCGGGACCCGCCCGCCCCGGCGGACGGGACACGCACCAAACCTCCCCCGGGAGCTACATCCCTTCCCGCTTCCCCACTTCCCCCGTGTTTTCCTCGCCCCCCTTGCTCGCAGCAGCACCATCCACTCCGTCGGCGTTAATTAAACCACCCTCAGTTACTTAATGCAAATTGTTCTTTTTCTCGCCTCCCTCCCGTGTTTCCATCAGCATCCCTCTTCTTTTCTGCTCGGTACCAAGTTGCAGGCTGCTCTTCTGCCCCCAGACCACATCATCATAATAAAAAAAAAAAACATAGTGACTTTTTACACTGGCAGGTGGGGATAGGACAAGAGGGAATGGTTTCAAACTGAAAGAGGAGAGACTTAGGTTAGATGTTGGGAGGAAATTCTTCACTGTGAGAGTGGTGAGGCCCTGGCACAGGTTACCCAGAGAAGCTGTGGATGTCCCATCCCTGGAAGTGTCCAAGGCCAGGTTGGACAGGGCTTGGAGCAACCTGGGCTAGTGGAAGATATCTCAGTCCACAACCAGGAGTTGAATGTGATGATCTTTAAGGTCCCTTCCAACCCAATTCTGAATTCTGTGATTCTACGATCACTGCAGACTTCTACCCTCTATTTATGTTCACCAATTCACTGTATATTCTACTTTTCATGTTTAACTCTGTTTGGAAAAATATTAAGCAGTGTTTGCTCTGGCTGGAAAGTTGCAGTTTCACCACAAGGTGTTTATCTTACTCAATCTTGCCTCCCTCTGGCTTAACTAGCATCCCCTTGGGTCTTGAAGGAATGCAGGCATGTGCATTCCTGGGCCCAATTTTGTGGAAATTCAGATGGAGATGGCAGATGAGTGTCAGCACCTTGCCTCTTCCCATGAGGAGACCTTCTTCCATCTCCATGTAGCCATGATTGGAGTACAATGGGGCAGATCTTACAAATCATTTTGGCAAAAGACATTTTACCTGCAAATAACTATACCATCTGCATTGCAACTATGGCCCTTTCTTCCCTCTTTCCCCAAGAGGAGTTTTCATTCCCTTTTGGTTTCTCTGTGTGTCCAGGCTTAGATCAACTCTTCCCTAATATCCTACAAAGCTGCATTCACTCTGTTTCCAAAAAAAAAAAAAAGACAACCCAAAACTCAAAAAACCAAGGCACACTAGTTAGGTGTGTGGAAATCAGCTGGTTTTAAAATCTGCCTTCAGACGCTGCTGCTGTTCACAATTTTCTTTTCTCCTCTTCTTTTTGAGCTGAACACCACCCACATGGGGATGTCACAGGGGGCAACGGGCTTCCCCCTCCAATGCCCACCTGAGATTGAACTTGGCACACCCTTAGCAGCAGCATGGAAGATGGGAGGGCAGAAGGAAACCCCCAGGAGCAAAGGGATGAAGAAGCAGGTACAGCTCCAGCCATGGAAGCTCTATCTCCCAGCTGGAAGTTGAGAATTTCCTTTTGCAGAAAAATTAAATTGGATGTCATGCTCAGGAATGTCCCCCACAGGACAGCCTTGGGTAAACATTTACACAAACTGGTGGCAAACTCAAAACTGGAGCAGGAAATCATTTGCAGCAGGAGATACTGGGGGCAAACAAATGATTTCTAAAGATGTCTAAATGCAATTAGTTTTTGCACTCACGTGTCTGCTCTGAAAAGAAGCTCACAAGCGAAGCACAACAGCCTGAGGGCAAAGGGTAGTGGACTGACAGTAGAAATCCTGGGCTCACTAGGTCAAAAAAGACTTCCTTGCTATTTAGGGGGACTTGGGCTCATCTCACAGTAGCTGCCTGTGCCAGTGCTCCCCCTCCATTTCGGGAGCACACACTGCCCCCCAGGGCCGGGCTCTGCTCCCTCATGCACTGACAGCAGTCGCTTCCTGGAGGGCAGGTTTTTTAATTTGCTGGCAAGCGGCAACAAAATTGATTAAAATTGTAAAGTACCTTTTCAAATGACTCATTTCCCTATCACAGTGCTCCATGTAAATAAGTGACTGCTATTGTATTCCCAGCGCTCCACTCCAGAGCTGCTGAAAGAAGAGGGGCAAACCGGGAAAAGGGGCCAGGAGCAAGGCAGAATCTGAAACTCTTCCTCTCTCCCAAAAGAGCTCATTTTCCAATCTTTGCAAAGCTTTTCGTGGCAGTTCCCATGTCATGATTTTTAAATCAAATGAACTAACATCCTTCACTTACTTACAGCCCGAAGTTTCATGAACAATATTTAAAATCACAGAATCTTAGGATGGTTTGGGTTGGAAGGGATCAACCCCCTGCCACAGACAGGGACACCTGCTAGACCAGGTTACTCAAAGCCCCATCCAACTTGTTCTTCTTGAACACTTCCAGGGATTAGGCACCCACAGCTTTTCTGGGCAACCTGTGCCATTGCCTCACCAACCTCATAGTGAAGCATATAAGTTGCCTCCAAAAAAGTGACTAGTGATGACAACTTGAGTGTTTTTCTTTTCTTGAAAAACAAAAAAAAAGGGGGGGGGGGGGAGAGTGGAGAAACCCTGGGCTTCCTCGAGAATGGAAATCTTTCCTATTTATTCTCAGTGGACCACTTTAGTATTTGGAAATAATTTCATTCAAAGCCTTTAATGCAAAACATTTAATGGCAGACAAAGGCAGGAGCTCCAACTCTATAACTCCAACAGTGTTTTTACCACTAATAATTTTATGCTTGAGGTTTTAATTAAAGGGCACCTAACTCTGGCTGGTGGCTCCCAGAGGAACTGAGCAGCAGGAAGGATGCAGGCAGCACCCACACATGCTCCACATGGGACACGTGGGTCAAGCATGGCCAATCCACATCCCTTGACATCTCAATGGCTATTTGGAAGGGACCTTTAATTTCCATGCAGCCTCTCTGCTGCTCTGTGAGATGTTCTGCTGCAGGCAGAGCCACCAGCCCCTCACACCCTGCACCTAGTGACAATGCATGGAGCCAGGCAATGGAGCTGGCACTGCTTGAAACCACCCAGGACACTGGGAGAGCCTCATGGCTTTGCTTTTCACTGAGTAATGTTTTACAAGAGGGTCAAGGAGAGGTCAAAATAGAAAGTTATGAAATGTCAAACTTGCTTTTTGCTAAACCCCAGTATTAATAGCACAGAGACCAGACAGGCAAAGGGATTCATATGACATGAAATAAGTCTCTTCAGAGCCAGCAAACCTCTTAGACAGCCCCAGCCCTGTGTCTGTGCCATCAAACCAGCCAGGTGCATGAAGCATCACTGCGGGATGAGCTGGTTTCCTGGAGACAACAGAATAAACCAAGCAGCAACATCACTTCTTCTGTTTCTCCCCTGTTGCAGGAGTTTAATCAGCAGCCCAAACCAAAGCATTTTTGCTGGTAAAAAGATGGTGACAATTAATCTAAATCTAATAACTGGAATGTTTTCACTGGGGAATTAAAACAAATTATTCCTTTGCTATTGCATCTTTGTCTCATTTACATTTTAATCCCGGAAGGATCTTCCTGTGTTATATTTGGAAAATGACTGCATAAAAAGGGAAAAACAACATGGTTGAAAGTGCTTAAAGATGCATCCAGAATTTAGCTATTAACTTTTATGGCAGAAGTCTGACTATGCCAAGTCCTAAATGGCTGAAAATTAGGACAAATACTGTGTTTTTTCCTCAAACACTGCTGAATGCAGAGCCTGGTGCCATTTCAGATTGTGCACACAAGGTCGGGCAAACAAGCAGCTGGGGCAGAAGGTTGTGTTGAAGGTGTAATTACACATTAGCCAGAGCAGAGAGAGTCACTCTGTCGTTTGTACTGAGAGTAAAGGGGACCCTTCTCTGGTGACACCATTTGCAGAGGGAAACCTCTGCCTTCCCACCCTGTGGCTCTCCACTCGCAGACTCCAGCCTTGTTGTCCTTGCTCTGAGGTTTCACCACAGGATAGTGAGTTCATACCCTTTTGCTCAAGGTAAACAAATGGTGAATAAAGGCACTTTAGTTTTGTCCAAGTAAAACCAGTGCGATATCCCACCTTATTCCAGCCTGTCTTACCTACTTTGCCTGCCTGTGACTCCTGATGGAAATGTTCTTGTGGGAGTTTCTTCACTCACTTCAGTAAAAAGGAAGGAGATTAGCAAAAATCTGCAGCTCAGATTGTCAAAACTAATCCAATGAATTGTGACACATCCAGCCCCTCCACAAGGCATGGCCCTCAGCAGCTGTGCCACATCTGGGTCCAGAGGACCAGTGCTGCCTCCAGCCCATCTCCAAGTAAACTCTCAAATAGTTCTCAACAGGGCAGGAAGAGGATCAGCTGCCTCAGGGCTGCCTGAATAATGCTTCACCAAGGTGGAGAGCTTTAGATCTCATTAAACCCTCATGATGTTTGAGAGAGGAGAGATGATGCAGGGCCACCATGAAGAATGATTCCCACTCCAGAGCAGCAAAAACCTGGATCTGCACCATGTTGACTGTGCCTGAAGCAAAGGTCAGTGGCTGGTGGACAGGGGGATGTCACACCAGTTTGCAAGTAGTCTCTGGGACACTGCTGTTTGCAGATCACAGTACTCTGAGTCATAATATAATGCAGGTATTTTCCCAAAAAATTAACCCCACCTCACCCAAGTTTTAAGGTATTGGATGGGTAGCCAACTAAAGCTACAGAAAAATATCACAGAGAGGTAGCTGAAGCTTTATTTTGATTTTTTTTTTCTCCATCAAATAAAATTGTGACAAGTGACGGTAACTCCACGAAGGCTTCTGCATTTGACATGAGTTTCCCCAGGAAGTCTTTCCTGTAGGACTGCAGCATTCTGGGAGCAGGTGCTGCTGTTTGCTGCATATATGTAGGACACCTTTCATGTGCTTCAAGGCCAAGGATGCATCGAGCAGAAGCCAATCTCTGCTGGCTCCTCACCACGCAGTTCTCGTCACCAGCGAGGCTCCTGGGCACTGAGAGAGCGGGTGGGGAGCAGGATGACAGGATCAAGCCTGCAGCTGCTCTGCACACAACCAGATCCTCTTAGTGGGGTGGAAGAAACCTGGCAAGCTCCTCATTAGCCTTCAAATTCAGTTAAATGCTGGGATATGGAAATAAGAGGCAGACTCAAACCCGGGAAGAGTTGAGTGCCTGCATCACGTGGTGCAGAGAGCTGTGTGTAACATCACTGTGCCCTTAACATAGGGTGATGCAATGCACAATATTGCTGTAGGTTAACTCAGCCAGGCTCCTGAGCCTGAATTTTCTGTGTTGCTTTGCCCTCCTGGCTGACCATTGTCCAGCAGATCAAGCATGATGCTTTAGTATTAACTTTCAAGGTCTTGCAGAGATAGTTCTTTAGGAACTTGTTGAACTTTTGACATTGTGCATCCATGTTACCCCACAAGATAAAAAGAGGAGACTTTTTGGTCGAAGTGTAGTATTTGCCCAAAGCTTGCTGTAATCCTGGGTTTACGGACTGGCCTTCCTAAGAGCCCTCAAAGTACCACACAAATGACTCCTCATAAGACAGGCTTTAAAGATGCACCTATTTTCTTGTTTACTAGGTACTCCATCACTTCACATTCCTGCAGATCTTTGGGAAAGCCCCTTTTCCCAAATGCCATGCTTGGGGCTGAAATTTGCCAGGCTTCTAGTGCTGTAGTTCAGCAGATCAAACTGTGCAGCTGAAAGATGAAACCCTGGCTCCACTAAAGGTGATGGCAAGGTGCCTGCTGACTTCAGTGCAGCCCAAGCTTTACCCAGAAATAATATTCAATGTTTGGTGAAGCTTTTTTATTTTTGCTAATTACTCCAGTGCAAAGAAGCATATGTTGTCCCAAACAGCTACTTTGTAGACAGTCAGCTGTAGCATTTCTGAATATTGTAAAATGAAAGCTGGGGTTTGAAGGGATCCCCTGCAATCCCTCAGTCATTCAGGGTAGGCTTTGCTGGTGCTTTCCTCCCCCCTCAAACACAGCATGCAGCTTCACTGGATGCTACACAATTGCTGTAGACTTATGCTGCTGTAGCTGAAAGGAAGATCAAACTGAGTATTCAATTACTTATTCACTCAAAGATATTTATTCCCTGAGATCAAACTCCTAAATCTGTTATTATTGCCATTCCCTCTTCTATTACTACTGGCATGCTGCTGCTTTCAGATCTATGGAGATGTCAACACCATTTACTGGAAGCAACAAGTGAAAGATGAGAACATGACAGGGAAATGTTTAGAATTATGAATCATCCTCAAGAACAGAGGACATAATTGATATTCCTTAATTCTAGAAGAGTCTATAATCATTACACAGGGATTCTTCCAAGGACTTATGCTTTTCCAAGATCTATTTCTTTCATAGGTTGTTTGGCTTTTTTAAAACCCAGTTGCTGCAGTGATTTAAAAACTGAGGGAGGTGAAGAGTAACAGCTACCACAGCACAGGCAGACCCCCCAGAGAGGAAAGATGCTCTTGGCAGCAATGAACACAGGTATTTCTGAAAGGGACAGGACCCCCCTACCAAAGTCTGTGTGAAGCTAAATGCAGTGCTGAAAAGGAAACGTCACCTTGCTTCATAACATCTCACAATTCTCTGCTTGTGCTGACACCCTCCTGTTGTTACATGTGCCATCTGGGAAAGTCAGGCACTTGCACACACAGCTGTAGATTACAATGACAGCTCTGCAGCTGTAAGATTTCATAAAAGTCTGTATTTAAGGATGGGAAGATCAGGGCCGAAACCCATAAGTTTTATACTGTAATGGCTTCTTCCCCCATCGAAACCACCAACAGCAGTTCCTTTGCTGTACTCTCCCCTGTATCTTTGTTTGGTGTCAAGGGCACCAGCTCAGGGAATGTGGAGAATGAAAAGCCAGAAATCTCAACCACTCTGAGACATGTCCAAAGTGTGGTGCTCAGCTTCAGACATCCAACTTTCAGACTGCCCTAAACAGCAACCCTGAGGAAATGAGTCCTCTAAATAAGTCTCTCTTCTGTCTCTCACTCTGTCAGCCCTTCTCAGCTCCTGACATGAAACCACCAGAGCCAAACAGCAGCCAGAGGATGAACATCCATTGTTTCAAGGGGGAATCAGTGTTCAGTAGAGCTGCTGATTTAATCCCCTTGGAAGTGAACCCTTCTGTCCATCTGCAGCAGCAGACCATAGCCCAAAGAGATCAATGAAGCCGCTTCACTGCCCAGCTCATCAACTCCAGCCAGACCTGAAAAGGGTCTTTCTGCAAGCAGGGAAGCAGCTCATCCCTCACACCTCTCAGGTCACGTACATCGCCTTTCACCTTAATCCATCCCATATCAGATGACAAGACAGCTCTTTTTTTTTATTGCCATGTAAAACCGGTTCCTAAAGTACATGAGTGCATGACACTTCCATACACAGGGTGTACCCAATGTCTGCAATGTGTGACCCAAGAAGCCTCCAAACCACCCTGTCCTGAAGGCAGCACAGTACCAGGAGGATCCTACAACTTCTTTTGTAGTAGTCTTTCCAAAAGTGTGTGTCAGTGACCTTGTTTGAGGAAGAATACATGTTTGGGTAGATGCAAGTCGTGTGGCTATTCTTGTGTTCTTAAGTGTTAATCCATTCACCTTTCCCCCTTGCTAAACAAGCTAAGAACCACCAGAAATCTCCTCACAGCCCAGGAATAACCATCAGCAGCTGAGCCTCACAGGCATTAGTAACCTAAAAGCAAGATGGTCCTCTACTAACCATTAATAGCAAGATACACACCAGCTACTCAGATCAAAGTGACAGACTGACACCTGGCACCAGTGGCTGAGGGAAACATCCCTCTGAGAATATCCACTTGATGATTTCATTATGAGGACAAGAGATACCTTTCCCACAACAGCAACTTTTGCAGCCAAGGTATAAGAAAAAAACCAGAGAACATTTTTACTTCAAGTAAACAGTGGACATAGTTGTTCTTTCAGAAAGATTCTGCACAGAAAAGTCTAAAACATCATCCCTTAATTATCTGCAGCAAAATTTTAGCAATAGAATTAGGGAAAAACATATTTAAATACTATATCAATATATACATGCACACATCCCATGTTTGTTCATCAGCAAAGCTTAGATTTCAAGTTTCCAGCAACTTCTCTACAATCATGAGTGCAAGTAACATATTTTTGTTTCAAATAGAAAGGCAAGAATAGGAAGGGAACAAAAGACAGCACTCAGACAGTCCAAGAGTCAAATAATTCCACCATGGCCAAGCCTCCACCCACATATAGCAAGATTTCTGATGAAATAATAATTGATGACATCATATATATTGTCAATAAAATACTGAGCACTACTGGCTTTCTCAGTTTTGCCAATGCACATCATCAGAAAACAGAAGGCCAAACTTAGAGACAGCAAGAACTTTCTCAAAGAAATATATTCTCCCCTTTTGGCGTAGAGATCAGACCTCCTCCTTCCCAAAGGAAAATACAGTCTCGCTTCACTTACCTCCTCCATAGGTGGTAGCACACATGATGGATGTTGTCCAGGCAATCTGGCTGTAGGAGATGCTGAAAGCAGCCTGGAGCTCTCTGAAGTAGATTGTGAAAGCTTTAGGAAAGGTAAACGCAAACCCAATGGAGATGGAGGCTCCAAACACCACTGCCCAGCCCCATCCACCATCAGGGGGGACATAGCCCAGGTCCGAAAGGACTGGAGGAGACATGGTCAGAGCAGATTTCAGAGCAAAACCCACTTTCCACTGTCCTGCAGAGCAGAGGATATGTGTGTTATACAGCATATATTACATTATCATGTAATCAGGCAACATTTTAAAGCATAATTAAATAATTTAGAGATACAGAGGATCCCCCATTCTCAAAGCTTTGGACTTTTTGCTGCCTATTAATGGTTCTGCTGTTCAATTCTAACACAGCCAAGATCACCCTTCCCTCTCCAATAACCCTGTCCAGCCCTTCCACCTGGATTTTAAATACATACCCTCAAAATACTCCCATGGCCTCCAGGCTCAGGGATGGACCTCAGTCAAAATCTCAGTCAAAGTCTCCACTTTCTGTTCTGTCCCCCATCCAGCTGGTGGCTCGGTGTCCCACCTTGGGAATGGCTTCTGGAGGTAACTCCTGTCACAGTCCCTCTGGAGAGAACCAGATGCTCCAGCTGTACTGTTTTTAGGGTAAATGCTTCACTGTGTATCTTTCAAATGTAGGTGGAAATCCTTGTGGTTTCAAGATATCCCCGCTTAAAAGAATAGTTCTCATGACATGAGCAGCAGGTGAATGGCCCCAGTGTGTCCAGCACCCCCTGTTCTGCAGGAGCACAAGGCTCTCCTGGCTCTTTGCTTCCCCCAAACCAACAACCAAACTGAGCAGCTGCTTGCAAAGGGGTTGAAGTTTCTTCCTACTTGGGGGCAGCAATTCCACTCATGCCTGGTGCCTGCCAGGATAGCAGATTATGCTCAGGAGCAACACAGATCAGAGGGCATTCACTCATTTGCATTCTTCCCATTTTTTTTTTTGCCATTAATGTAAAATGAGGGTAAAAAGGAAAGAAGAAAAACCTACATGTCTCTCAGGAGTTAATCCACAAGCCTTCTATCAAGGTCAAAGTCTTAAACCAGAGAGGAGAGGAGTAGGTCCCACAGCAAAAGGTGGCAGGGAAGTTGGATAAAAGGTTGATTAGTGCCCTTATATACTGAAACTCAGAAATAAGAGAAGCTGGTAGGAAAGGGCATTATCAGAGCTAATGGGAAGGAACAGGCACAGATATCAGCTGAGAACATTTTGCTTAACCTTAGTAGCAGCAGTCAGCTAGCTAGGGAGAGAGGAAACTTTGGTTATCTTGGAGGGGGGGAAAAAAAAAAGAAAAAACACCTTAGGAAAAGCACAGTGTAATTTGCATCTATTTGAGAGTCCATTGCCTTTTGAGAGATGTCATTCAGATTCAACCTGTAAGTAGGAGGAAACAAGGAAACTACTTTAACCATACAGGAAAAAAAAAAAGGGGGGGTATTTTAAGCTGGTGATGAGTGTCTGCAGATAAACTCCTGAATTAATGTTTTCATCTACTTTTACAGCTGTTTAGTGGTAACACCAATATGGAGCCCTTACACTACAGGCTTCAAGCTCTCCCAGCTGCAGCTGGAGGAAACGTTAGTCCAAAATGCTAATATTCAATAAATCCAGTATTTAAGAACTCTAATAACATCCAGGATGGCAAGTTGTTGGTTGTCCTGAGATTTCATCGCTATATCGAGATGACCAGCTAAGAAGCTTTTCACAACAACAAAATAATGCATAATAATGAAAATACCCCTTTACACTATGAGGGATGCTATGTTGTAATTTCAGGATCAAGGAAGATTGTACTTGCAAAATTTCTCTTGCTCTTATATTAGGTAATAAAGTGATCTGATAGAGATTCATGAAACATTCTTTTTCCTCTACAGGTATCCACAATATATAAACAAGTTATTCTGATGTAGAGTCCTACTATCCACCCTCACCTAAGCTTTTCCATTAAAAGAAATAATTGTCTTTTGGAATTACATTAGCTATACTTCTGTACTGTAGGGTGGGATTTTAAAAGAAAACCCAAGTTAAAAAGCAACAGTGGTAATGCTGGAATGACTCCCTGTTGATGTTTAAGAGACTTTATTACCCATCAAGTTGCATTTCATTGCACTGTTTCTTTTGTTTATGGTTATTCTACTCAATTTAGACCATCCAAATATTGGGGAGAATACCAAGCTCCCAAAAATATTGACATATACTTGTGGTTCTGAAATTAGGCAAAATAAAACTGATTGAGGGGTGGGTATAGTGAGGATATGTTTTCTTATTTAACTTTGTATTTGGTATTCACAATCTACCAAAATTTAGGATACACAAAATTCTCAGGCCCCTCAAATTTAGATCTTTTTTGGCAGTCCTTTAAAACAGGTTGAGCCTGAACTTTAAATATATTTTCTGGGACTAACAAGGAAGGTTATTTTTTAATTACTACCAGTTCATTCTGCTTGTAAAATTATGACTAATTTTACACCACCTTTAAAAATCTTGCATGATGAATATATTAATTCATTTAATTTGCTTTTATGTACAATGAGACATATATTGAGAAGATATCATCATAAAATCAGATTAAGGTATCAGCCCATTGTCCACATTTTCTATATCAAGGCAAACTCTTACACAACACAGAAAACCAAAGAGACAAACTGAAGTTAAATGAAAATGTAGTGTACAACAAAATATAAAAATCACATCAGCTGACTTGCTTCCCCAACTGTAAAATAAGGCTTACAGAGGCTGACTTGGGGAAATCAAACTTTGGGATTGTTTTAACAGAGTTTAATAACCTAAGCAATGAGCAGGCAGTGATACAGTCCCAGTCTCCCCTCATTTCTCATGGTTTATGGGGACATTGGCACTAAGGAGGGCACAGGAACATTCCCTCATGGGGTGCTACCCCTTTGTTACCACCCTCTTAGCCACTGCTTTGTAATTTTAAAATGAGAGTTGTCTTTGTACAGCCATGATCTGGCACAAATTTATTTGTTGACTCTCTCACTTTATTCCTATTTCCTTTTTGTGAAATTATACAAGTCTGGACTTCCCATTTCTCCACTTACCATTCCCTATAGGTTTCCTGCTTTATTCCCATCACTTTATTTAGACTTAGTTATTCACTGGTCACATCTGGATCTTCCCTCTCCACTATTCTTCCCTCCTTTTCAGGAAACTGTCTGAGGCTACTAACAACAACTTCAAAATAAAGGAATTCCTGGTCTCTTGCACAATCAAGGCCCTTATGTTTCAATCCAGCTGATATTACCATCTTCTTTCCCTAATTTATCGAGCTGCTGTCTTTTGGAACCAACATATGCAATCACAGTCTGCATTCTGCAAGCCAGATCAACTGGGAACTATTCTTGGACTATACAATTATTTTCTACAACAATTGTTTTATCAGGTCGGAGCCGTTTTTTTGTTGAGTGAGAGAGCACCAGGACAAATCAAACCCAAGTCTAATGCAGCTTCGCCTGTCGATCCAGGGACTCCCTGATGCCAAGTTTCCCTCAACCCAAGGAAGCCACCACACACCAGACACACACACTCACTAACCACTGTCCAGTGGGACTGTTCCCTCTTCGGCAGAGGCGGGCACCACTCGGGCTCCCTTCCCTTGGGAATGCCGGTTGCTGGCTCCCTCAGCAGTGACCTGCTCAGCTTTTAAAGCCATCTGCTGACGTTGTGCCCCACTCCAAATGCAATTGAGATCAAAGGTTGAGATCAGAGGCTCTACTCTCAGATGTAAAACCTTCCAGCAATCGGAACATCGTCCGTCACCCAACCCCTCATGTTACATCCAAAGGCTACTGTATCCCACATTAACTAACTTTTCATGAACAGGATTGCACTTCACCCAGGAGCAACAAATCCATTTCCATTTGTAGTGCTTGGAACATTGGCCTCTCGGGTCTCTGTGGAGGTTAATAAATTATTTGTCAGATATCCCTTTTCCTTGTACATATTAACTTATTCTCTCTTTACAATGTGTTTTTACAGACTCTGCTCCCACTCTCCTCCGGGGGAATTTGCATATGGAGATCCCCTGTCTTTGCCCAGCCTGCTATGGCAATTTTAACCCTCTGCCTGAAGTTCTCCTCTGTGACTCCTGGGTCACCTAAAATCCTGCATCAGATTGATTCAGACCACCCAAAAACAAATGCAGGGATTCACAAGCCACAGCAACATCTATCAAGGGGTAAATGTCGCTCTGGAGTGGACAGAATAGGATACAGAACATTCCTGAGTTTTTTGCCAGTAACCAAGCAGTTGACTTGGATAGTGACTGAGCAACGTCCACAACACCAGTTTGTGCTTTGGAAAGGTTAATGTAACCCAGTTTCTGTAGGAATGTTTCCACAAGACTTACGTTGCAAATCCCCATTTGGGGGATTTAAAACATTCCCCTGCCATGTTTTTAATCCAGACACTGCAACACACTATTTAAGTACAGGAAAAACAGGAAAAAAACTGGTTGTAGGTGGTCCAGGGCAATGTTTTCATCCAGTCTGAGTAGAAAACTCTGTAGAAACGTAAACAGAGACAGAGAGAAAAATCATCCATCTGAACTAACTTTGTGAGTCAGCATCTACTGTAGCGAATATTTCCTGCCTTGTGGCCACATGGAGTCATCTTCACTATTTCATATTGCCCAAAAAGAAATAGCTTCCTTGCAAGGACACAATGAGTGCTCAAAACCACACACTGGCTCCCAGTTTGCATTAACAAAAGAGCCTGCCAGTGGTGCTCCCACAGCCAGCTCAGATGTTCTCACGAACACAGGACACACAACACACACACCCCCCTCCTCACTTTAAAGAATTTTCTACCAGCCAGTTGTAACAGCACGATAAAAAATTTCCAGTGGTCAAAAGACAGGAAGATAAATTCTGGGGAGAAATCCATTGAGTGCTATTAAACACAGAGATGCCACCTCTGGCATTGCAGATGGCAAATTGCTGGAGCCTGGGGAGTATTGACAGGTAGCTCCATACTTGTCTCCCCAGGCACCCACCATTAATTCACTGTCAGGAGAGACTTCCAATTGCACACACCTTGGGCTGATTGATCTTATGGTCCAGCTCTCCCTGCCTCACTGGTCATGGCTTCTACCAGTCGTTCTTCCTGAAAATGTTTTACGACCAGAAATGTAACAAATATATCTGGTGCTTTTTCTGTCTTCTAAAAGGAAAAAAAATCTTTAAAGGCAGTTATAGGTGCTATGGGAATTCATTACAGATTGTTGGAGGTGCATGTGGATCCTCTGTGCTCCATCCCATGAGAGGGCACCAGGATCTGCCTGTTGAGGATGCTGCAATCACTCCAGACCTGGAGTTCACAGGAGTCGTTTCTTCCAATGCTACACCTTGAGGAATAATGTTATTGTAAAAACTTTATGGCATTGCAAAAGGTAAAACTCCTAGGGACCCCACTAGTAACTTCCGTAATTTCAAAAATGTACTTTCTCTTTTGGTTGAGGATAATTCACAGTTCCCTTGGCTCTGAGCCATTTCAGATTGATGCTTTACCAAGTCAAAACATGAATATTCCTTTGTTAGATTATGTTGACCCTCTTTCCATCTCCATGTTAATAGAAATTGCCTAATTTATAAAGGTTTTCTGCTGGTAGTTACTGGGCAGTGGCCAATGCACTTCAGACACAATAGCCATTCACACCATTGAGATTGCTCTTCAAAATCACTTTGGAAAACCTTGGACACCTCTACCATTTCACTGGCCTATGAAAAATTGAAGCTTGAATGTCTAAGCCAAGGGCTCTTTCGTCTTAATATTTCTTATATTAGTTTTGATATAAAATGGGGTACCTCTTTTATTTAAGAAAAACAAAATGCAAATTTGCAGATCAAGTACAGTTTAAACACTTCATTTACTGGAAGAAGATTAATTTGGTGTTCACCAAATATTCCTGCCCCAAACTTTTCAGAATACATGAAGAAATCTGTTCCTGAAGGAACACGAACTGAATCAAACTGGAAGGGTTTAAAGTGCTTCAAAATTTATCTACAAATCTTTTTCTGCAGCTGATGTATCACACGCCATCTTGACTTCAAAATCATTAATGAAATTTAGAGCTCAGTTTATGGATAATCAAAAACTAGATATGTATCATTAAAAAACAAGAGAACCAAATTTTGGCACAAACTGAGCATAAAATTCACACTTCTTACATTTGTACTGGGCAGCTTTCTGGGGCAGTAAAAGCTGCAGAGCAGGGGTCACATGCAGATCTAAGGAGATATGGGAACACAGAGAGCATTGCTTAAAGTAGATTTATTTGGTACTATTTTAGTTGATGTTTTACAGATATGTTATCATCGCTTGCACTCAGTGACACTTAAAAGTTCTAAATAAGCACATACCATCTTTAAAGTGTGGAGCTGACCTGTTACAAGGCAGCAGCTTGAGGTCATTTGGGCACAGCCTCCTGCCCTGTTAACCCAGTGTGGCTTTGGGGCCAGGTTATGTCCTGGCCCACAGCCAGAAAGAGTGGGAAGGCGTGGGAGAAACCAGGCCCCACTTCTGCGGAATTACATGGAGCAATGGTCCTTCCACACTGGGAAGGCCTTACCATCACCCAGGTACTACAAAGTGTAGGACATCATGCTCTTATTTATTTCCCTTTTGTTCCTCTTCAGGCAGATCTATGCCTTCTTTACTCGAAGCTTGTGATGCCCAGAAAGCTACCTGGTCCTTCAAAAACAGTCAAACCCAGACAAATGTTCTCCAAGCGGAGATTTTATCATTTTTTTCCACGAGGAAACACAATATGCAGGGTTTTGTACATGTGCTCAATCACTCCCACTATCTGCTCCCACACACACCTCAACTTCTGAGATAGTGCCTGCCTTAAAACGTATTTTGTGTAGGGCCAAAGCTTTCAAATATGTAAAGAGTCTGTAAAGGATTTGTGTCCTATTAGTTGGCTAAATAAGAAAGGGATCCCACCACCTTCTGAAAGGGAAAGCTGACAAACACCTTTGTTACAACTCAAAATCCACTTGAAGAGATACATTAGAAATCAGCTGGTTTTGCTGCTCCTGAAATAACTTGTTAAACCATAACCTGATCACATAAACTTTGCTAAAATCAGTAAATGCCTGCCTCTCACAGTGGATATTTGCATCATTATTTCTGTCAACACAGGAATACAAAAATCAAGAGTAAGGCACAGGGGACTTTAATAAGATATCAAGAAATGGGAGAGGTTCCAGCTTTGTTGGTCTGACTCTTCCCTCTTTGAGAGGCCCAGAGGGGAGAACATGTTGTAAAGAGATAAGGAGAAAGGAACAGCTGGGTGGTTATTTCCCCACCTATTGACAGCACACAAGTGCCAAGTTCCCAAGTGAGATACTCCCCTGCATGCAGCACACACGAGTCTAGTTCACAGCTTTGGGCTACAAACCTAGTGGATTAGTTCATTTAAGTAATGCTTCTTTGTTTGGGGGGCTGGGGGGTGTTCCTGTCCTTCACCAAATGCTTCCAAAATGACATACCTTGCTTCCAAAAGGATGTCTGAAAGGAAAAACATGCCCAGCAAATAATTCTACCATCAACCCATGAACAGAAATAATCTCTCAGATGCCCACCTACTTCTCTCTTCAAAAAAACTACATTGGAATTTACTTTAGTGTCCAAAGAAGGAAAATCTAAAATCATTTGCAGATCTGTGGCTCCCCAGCTCCCTGTTTGCCCTCCTCGTTCCTGACCAAGTTAACTTAACCTTCCAAAGTGATCCCACTCACTCTACTATATCATTGGCATTTTAACACATGCCAAGCACTGAGAGGATTTCACAAGACCCCAAGGGAATTTGGGACACTGGGGGACAATTCATGTATCTTTTCTTTGCCACAAGAAGAGAAGGGAAATTAAAGAATCGAAGAACCTGGTTGAACCACTCCTGTCCCTCTTTTGTTCTGATCCTGCTTCCATCTCCTGTGTATTTCCTGCTCATGTTTGAGTAATATCAGAGTTCCTCGTTCATTCACACAGATCTCTTGCCTCTTTTTCCCAATTTCTTGCTCACTGGGATGCATCATTCTTGATCCTGGGGGAAGTGATTCTTGAATATCAACCAGCTCTCTTTGGCCACTCTTCCCTGAAGGGCTTGTTCCCATGGGATTGCTATACGAAGATCCCTGAAGAGGCTAAAGTTGGCTCTCCCAAAATGGTTACCATCTTGCTGCCCTGCTTCCTCCTCTCCCAATACTGAACTCCACAATCTCATGGTCACTGCAGCCAAGGCTGCCCCCAACCACCACATCTCCCACAAGCCCTTCCCTGTGTGTTAGCATGAGGTTGAGCAGCACACCATTCCTTGAGGGATCCTCAACTCCCTGTAACAAAGTTGTCACCAACGCTTTCCACGGACCTGCTGGACTGTTTGTGCTTTGCTCTGTAGCTTCTCCAGCTGATATCCAGGTAGTTGGAGTCCCCCACAAGAACCAAGGCCTGTGACTTTGAGGTTGCTTCAAGCTCTGTAAAGCCTCCTCCAGTTCCTCCTCCTGCTCACGTGGCTGGGAGCAAACACCCACAGCAATGTCACCCTTATTAGTCTGCCCTTTCATCCGAGCCCATAAGCCCTGGACTAACTTGTCATCCACCCCAAGACAGAGCTCAACACATTCCAAGTGTTGCCTCACATAGAGGCAACTCCACCACCACACCTGCCTGGTCTGTCTTTCCCAGTGTGCAGCCCTTCATGCCAACATTCCAGTTACACCAGCTATCCCACCACATCTCTGCAATCCCGGTGAGATCAAAGCCCTGTGACTGCACACAGGTGGTGCCTGGAGAGCCTGACAAGAGCAGCACCTTCCCAAACAAGAGAACCCCATGTTGTTTTCCCAGGCTGCCATGACTTGGCAACTCCACTGGTCATTGGGTCCCTCCCTCTGGAAGGGAACAAAGGTTTACAAACAACCAGTATCATGCACAAGCAGCTCTGCTGAGCAAAATCACTGCAGCAGAAACCACAAATAAAGCTGAAGAGTTTTGCTTAAACAGCCAGGGGAGAGGAGGCCTCTTGTGCTCAGCTCTGCAGCAAAGATGCTGGGAAATTCAGTATAAAGCATTTCAGGGTTTTCCAATACACAGTATTATTAGGATGAAAAGCCCTACTTGACATTCCTGCTAGGATGTCAGCTCCAGCTACAGGCAGGAAAGAAGGGAAGGGAAGGAAAGTAAAGAGAAAGAACATGTTGCCTGTGTGCAAACAAGTAAAAAGTTAGACCTGAACAGGCACAAGGAATGAGACAAAAAAGTAGAACCTTCCACCTTGAAAACAAAAAAAAAAAGTGACACACACAATTGAGACACAAGTGCAGAAACAGAAGAACTGAACAAACATCAAAAAGATACATCATTGGGTTAATTTTCAGAAATTTACTCTACTAAAATGCACACAAGAGATTTATCACAAAACCAGTTGAACTCCACTGTATTTCAACAATAGGTTTATTTTAAGAAACATAACATGACATTAAGTAAAAATGCAAAATTGTGCAATTATGGCAAAATGTTTAAAAATCCACACATTTGCCCTCATAGGACTACAGTACTTCTTACTAACATACCTGAGCACTGAATGTTGGATGCCACTTCTCAACAGCCTCGCGAACAGGGAGCTCTTCGATCTCTTGTAGAACATACACTGCATGTCAGGTGCACCAAAACTGCTTTTAGTTATTCTAGAGTTTACTGATGGAATCAAGTGGAAGTTACAAAATGTTTCCTTCTAAAGTTAACTAATAATTCTGGAAAAGAGATTTACACTCACCTAAGTCCTTACATCGCTAGAAATTCATTTCATAAAGGGAAATAAACGAATGCAGAAAAAATACCAAATGGGCAAAATGTACAGATTACTGTTCAAATATTACCAGTACCTTTGGTGCAATTATTTTTTTTTTTTTTGTTTGTGCTGTGCAAGTTTACTTAAGCCTGACTCTAAAGCAAAACTTTACCAGGAATCTGACTTTCAGCAAAACGTAGAAGCATTTAAGAATTGGCAAAATGTCACAGCTACATTACTGTCTCAACAAACTCCTCATGCAAAAGACTTAGTATATTCTACTCCCACGGCAAGTTCCAGGATTTAGCTTTCAAACACATGACAGACTTGGATCACACCCTCAGTTTGAATGGTTAAACAGAATGGAGATCTTCGTACTTTAGTGCAGATAAACAAAATTAACAAACCTACTGCAGAATTAACCACAGCATATTGTACTTCTATACATCACATGACCAGTCAACTGCTAACTCAATCCTATTTCATAGTTTCAAGTAATATATTGAAATTTGTTCTACTAAATAAATATAGAAGATTGTCAAAAAGCAGCAAGAAATCTTGTAAATATTCAACCAAGCTTAAAAAAAAAAAAAACAAACCAAAAACAAAAACAAAGAAACAAGGAAAAAGCTCCATAACACTTTGCAAAAAAAATGGTTTTACACACAAATGCAACACTGTTAGGGAGGGTGCTTCAGAAAGCTTGCAGCTAGAGGCCTACAACAGCGCAAAGAGAGCTAGCCAAGGACTAAGGACCATTTTAAAAATTAAATTAGTTGTACTCTTCAAAAAGCCTCTTATTCTTGGCTATGCATATATATAAAACTATCCAGAAGAGAACTAAACAAAGGAACAATACACCTCAACACTGTTGGAAAATGCAGTCTTAGCGAGAATTGCCAAATTCAGGACAAAAAGAACCACAGGTGCTCGCACTGGAGAGAAGCGTTTGGTGAATCTCCGGAAGATGAGGTATGTAATGCAAAGAGGCATTTTTGTTTTCCTTTCCATTTCACAGTTTTTTGTTTGTTTGTTTGTTTTTTCTTTTTAGACATTTTGTGCAAGAATTAAGAAATAGAACCAGGAGAGTATTTTCGTGTATTAGAAAGATTCCGTTTGGGAACAGTAAGACCACATAGTAAACAAACATTATCCAAATCCTCAGCCATGCCAGGGGGATAAACAATGAGCTAAATATTTGGCTGACTGAAATGTCAGCTGTTAAGTCAGATAGTGGTAAGCACTTTCAGCCAGTGATGGCCAGTGCCATGTGAGTTAACTGGTTTACTTAGGTCAGCTGGATAAAATAGGAAAGAGTAAGATAACTTACAGCTCTGCAAAAATTAACAAATTAAACCTGGCAAATTACAGCTGATACAAGTTTTAGAATTCATCTTTTCCCTTTTAAATCCAGTTTTCACTACTGAAGGGGAGGCTGAACTTTGAACTTATTTACTTCTTAAAAATAAGCTAAAAAATAACAGAAAGTGTTGTAACACATTGGATCCTTATTCTGTATTTTCTCTAAGAGTATTTAAGCCATGGACATTTATTGTCAATTTTGCTTTAATACACTGGATAATGATGACAGCTCAGTAGTGCAACTTTTCACATTATAGATCAGAATGGAAGAGAAGATATCTGAGGGCTTGACTGCGGAGAGAAAAGAAAAACAACTTGTGAAGTTAAGCCACACTTTTCCAAATCACTGGAGCACATGCCAACTCTGCACACAGCACTGTACTTTAGTGGAGACAGAATGAACACTCCACACAAAAAGAAAAAATAAAAGAGAACCAATATTATTAAGGCCATATCCTGTCACCATTCTGTGCAAGAATACCACTGCAGTAAAAATGTTATGTTAGAAAAGACAATCTGATGACAGGACAGGGCCCGAAGACAGACACACACTCCATGAAAAATAACAGGCTGTCTTAAACAGTAGCAGAAGGCTGGCCCATTTCAGACAAACAAGTATTAAAAATGTACTAGCACCATCAACTTTTGGGTTAAAGCCCTTTATGGGATGAAAAAAAGGTTTTAATCAGTGTTAAAAAAAAAAAAATGTTTTTACAGCACTACATCTACGTGGCAAAAAACAGGTGTGGGATTTTTTTCCCCCACTATCACTAAGCTCAATTTTAACAAAAGTCCACAGACAACAAGTGGTACAACAATATGAACAGGCCTCCATCCGGGGCTAAAGTACTCCACAATCCAATTCTGACTGAGCTTTTCTCCCAAACTGTAGTGCACAAACAAATCACGAACATCTCAGAGGACTTCAAAAACAGTACAAAAAGAACAGATCATTATGAATCAGGATCTACCATTCCTATGTACTTTCAATCTAAAGTAAAAAAAAAAAAAAGCAACAAAACTTAGTGATATTGCCTCAAATTTTACCCGTATTAAAAAAAAAAAGAGAAAAAAAAGAAAAGTCACTTCAACACATCTTGGACATCCTTAACTATTAATGCTAGATTTTCTTTCACTGTAGTGCATAGTTATCCTGGCTCTTCCACTTAATTTGCTTTTACCACCAAAACACCCCTCTAGTATGACATGATTAAGTGTTTACCAGAAAAAAAATGCTGATAATTGCACTTTGTAACCTCCTTCTCATTTCCCAGGAAGATATCAGTAAATATGAAACTGAACCAGCAATTCCCTCCCCAGACTGCAACCTTTAAAGAGCACCCATCCCCACAGACAAAAAACTGTCTGTTTCAGCTTACAATAAATACTGACAGAATTTCTTTGTTTTCTTTTAAGACATGTTTTCTCTAGCATCAAATTACCACTGAAATCACTAAGGCCTGTTACTGAAAAAAAAAAAAAAAAAAGAAGAAATTTAAATAACTTTCTGAAGACACTGCGGATACAATTTAGCAACAACACATTCAAAATGCCGGCCTAGATCCCAGAGCTTGTCTGGAGTCTCGTATACTTTCTGCCACTGGTCAGTAACCTCATCGTACTGGTAGAGAGAATTCTTCCTGCTGGTTCTGAAAACGTGTTCTTCAACAGTGACTTGAGTAGCTCTGACAAACAGATGGAGTTTGTTTTTGAGGAGTACGAGTTTTATGTATGGATTAATGGACTGGTCACATGGGAAGTCTTTTTTTCGAGTCCACTTGTTCTGCTCGATGTCGTAGGCCTCCACGGTGAACATGCGCTGGTGGTTCCCACAGGTCCCAGCTATGTAGTAGATGGAGTCGTTGTACACCGTCGCCAAGCCTTGGAGTCTAGGCACAGTCATTGGGGTCAGAAATCCCCAGTAATCCTTCTGAGGATCGTAGCAGAGAAAAAATTCCCCTGAAAAGAGAGAGGAAAAATAAAACATAACTTATGCTTCGTTTCCAGACCAGCAGTTCTGTGGCCATCAAGCTTTCAGGTGCTTTCTTCCACAGACAGAAATGCTCTTCCCATAACAAACACTCACTCCCAGTACCATCACCTGCTTTCCTTCAAGTGCATTACAACAATATTAACATCATGAATAAAAACTACTTTGAGTTTCTCTTCCAGCAGTAGAAAAGGGAATTTGAAGTTCATCAAAACCACAATGTTTTACATATTTCCTAGCTACCCTTTATTCCTTCTAAACCACGCTTATTAATTCGGGACAAAACCTTTCAAGATTGCAGTCTTGAAATGTCTGAAGTACATTTGTTTCACTCTTTAACATCTTTACAACGTGTCACCTACAGACTGGGGAGTCTCAGAATTCAGTGCTTAAAGCTGCCAAACCTGAGCAAATAACTGTGCTTTGTACTTCACACAGATCTTGAAGCTACTCATATGAGGTGGTCAAGTTACACATTTAGGTTGATTTGCTTAAAAGGAGGCCAGGTGAATCCCTGCATGAAAGTACTGATTCATTGTTAGCTTTGTGATGAGATCATAAAACACCTCTGCTGTTCACTGCTCAGGGCAGCATAATGGAAGCTCAGCATTCCTTTTTAACCACCTACTGTCTCTTCGACCCAAGAGAGAGAGACATTGAGAGAACTTGTGAAACAGAATCATTTAAAGCCACAACCAACAAGAGTCAAACCTGATAAAGAAACAATGGAAAAAAACTCTCTGTAAATCACATGAAAGCCCAGGAATGTAAAGTCAAGAAATCAGGTTGACTTTCTCTGGTAAATAACAAGGACCTTACAAGGTAAATAACAAGTATTCCCTATCCTGTTTCTTTCCTGTGGTTCAGCTTAGTATGGGAAGTGACCCAAAGAGGGAGCTGGTATGGATGCAAGAACCCAGCTTCTACAGGTGTTTACAGAGGTGGTAACTGAGACACCTCCTCCTCTTCCTTTCTTTCTTTCCACTTCCTGGGCCTCTTACCACAGCCCCACAGACCAGTCTCAGCACTTTTCAGAGTAGGCTGTGTACAGCTCATGCACACACTCAAATATATATTTTATGTAAGTTCTCCATAAGTAAAATAAAGGGAAGAATAAATTATTTGATTCATTGCCATAATGATCTTTTTTATTCATTTAAGAATCAATATCTAATACACCAATAAGTCTGATCACTTACCAGAAGGAAGGATGTAAAGATAGTACTGTAATTACTGACCAAAGAAACAGAGCTAATTAAGAATGACAATTTATCTCTTTCTAGTTACTAGAATGATTTCAGAAAGCAGGGCAGGAAACAAAGACCTACAGTGGTTAATTGACTTTTACAAGTCACCAAAAACACAGACACCAGGAACTCCCACAGCTTTAGCCCAATAAAATGTAAAATGCTTTTTCATGGGACAGTATCTTTTCTTCAACACTAGCACATTTCACCCAGGTAAAGATTTAATACAGAATTTTCACAGAAACGTTTTATACTGTTGACTTAGAACACCAAAACTGCCATTTGTGCAATAACTCAACACAACTTACTGACACGTTTCCAGGGCATGAGAATTCAAGCAGCAACCTCCCTCTTTCTTGCCCACTGCTCTCCCTAGTTTTCCCCCACCCCAGTGCCCCAGGGGTTTTTCCAAGGTGCTTAAGAGAGCACAGAGATTGAAAACTCCCCACTTCCAACAAAATGCCACAGTCAGCCAAACCACCTTACCCTGTAAAACATAGATGTTATCCTTATATTCCACAGCACTGTGAAACTCCATTGCCACCGGCATGGGACAGACAGCTGTCCAGCAGTTCTCCCGGCTGTCGTAGCACTCCACAGACTTGAGGGAGTTCCTGCCATCTCCTTCATAGACTCTGCCCCCAATGGCATACAGCTTTCCACAGCAGTGAACCAGCTTGCAGCCTATCCTGGCTCGCAGCAAAGGAGCTTTTGGAAGCCACCTGTTGCCAGAGTGATCGTACATCCAGAAATCACTCTCCGCTCTGTGGTCGATGGAGACCTCGCTGCTGCTCGGTCTGTAACCACCCGCAATATAAATATCGTTATCAGGAGACACGAGAATTCCGACCTCCCTCAAGTCATTTGGTGGCTTGCATAGTTTAAACACTCTCCCTGTGACCGAATCGAAACAAGGCACTGTTTGCTTCTTTCCTGAGTGTTTGTGGGCAGCATCAAAGCATATGATCATTTCAGAAGCGGTCATTCCAAGCCGTTGTGTGTAGCCATTGGCACTGGGTTGTCCCTTTTGTACACAGCTTTTGGCCATCGCCTGTGCAAACATGGGAGGGATTTTCTCTAAAAATGTCTCTTCCAACAGAGGCATACGGATGCATTTGGCAAATATTTCTGGAAGGTGCACTTCTCTCTTATTTTGTTCATGCTCAAACCACCTTATAATGCTGTCATAAACGTGTTCTTCTTTGTCTACATTTAAATCATCGCTGTTGAGGATACTTATCAGTTGGTCTTTCCTCAACTGAAGAAACTCCTGCTCTTTGGTGACACTCAGAAACTTTTTACGAATGTAGTCTTGTGACCTGTCCTTGAGTTCCTGATGACCGTAGTGATCAGCGAAGATAAACACCCCGATGGAGTTCTGTGGGTCCAGGTGACTAATCATGTATTTAGCACACTGGTCTTGTATGGAAGGGATCTGGAAGATACTGGCTGCAGTGAACAAAGCTTGGACGTTGGCCTCTGTCAGCACTACTCTGGAGGTATATGCATAGTTCAACACTAAATGCATTGACTCTGCTTCCACACCAACTATCCGAACTTCCTTCTGGGTGCTCTCGGTAAGGCCGCTCGTGAACATCGATCTGCAGAGGAAACACATTCAGCAGTTTATCTGCAATTACCTCCTAACTACTGGCATGAAATTAAATTGCACTGTACAGCTGATCCCAGTGCACTTGTCTTCACATCAGCCCAAATACATTTATTACAGGTGTCACATTTAGGTACCCACACAGGACAGTTTAAGACTGTCTGAACTGTCTGACAGTTCTAGACTGGCTGAAACAAAAGCAGTGAGCTGGAACTTCTTGCCTAATTATCTCACTAACCCCATGTTAAAATTCACTGAGTTTACAAGCAAAGCTCTTGACATACCATCCTGAGACTTAGCACTCAACTTTCAACAAGTTGTTTCATGTGCATACTCCAGAATGTTAAAATATGTAACTTTAAAAGAAAACAATTGGAGGCAGTTTTGTTTGTTTTACAGTTGTGTGACATTTTCTCCAATGAGACTTTCCTTGACACACAGACACTGATAATTCATTGACCTTAAGAGAACAATAGTGTTTACTTGCTAGGATCTATAATTACACAGAATATTAGTATAGGTGCAGGGTTTTTTAATTTTCATTTAACAAAAATAAGCTCTAATTCTGTTTTGATTACCGCTAGAGCAATGGACTGTCATACCTGAAATAAGGACTGATTGCAGCAAGAACATTCCTGTGACAAGAGAATGTTTTCCCATGATCCACTTCCACCACAATATCTGTCAGCTGTCCTTCATCATACATGGTCTTCAGCTGTTGCAGGATACTACAGGCATGGAAGGGGTCCATTCCACTGCTGACTGGGTTTGAGGGAGGAATTCCGTTCAGTGTTTGTGAAAACTGACTTGGTTCTATAAAGCAAAATCAAAACTGTTTAACAAAAAACAACCAACAACAACAACTAAAAAAAACAACCTTCAAAAAAATTACCACATGCCAAATAACCCCATGCATGACCAAGAATCAGCACAAATTTGTTCCATAGTTCCTCAGTGTCAACATCCATCAACAGCAAGTCTAACATTTTCAGGGGTAAATATATATTTTTTTTTTCTTTTCACAATGTAGATGTCAGTTGCCATTAACCCATAAAATTATATTCATTAATGTTAAGGAAAATAATACAAATATTTCATATTTATGACACTTCACTGGGGATTAGGGAAATCAAGTCAAGAATCACAATGCTTATTGACTTATAAAATGAAAAAAACAAGGAATGCAGAGGAATAAAATAAGTCCACAACCTGCCCCACCATTACACAAGTCTGTATGTAAATATTTAACTTCACACCGAAACAGGAACTGCCTCCTGCCTCATGAAGAAACAGCCCTACAATAAGTATATTGGGCAACAAACTTAAACTCACATAAATTTGTATCTACAGTTGCATGATTTTCTCTATAAATAAAATACAATTATCATTTAAAATTGCCCAGGTATGAAGGGGTTCACGTATCACTGTGGAAACGTATTTAGCGGAGCATATGCTGCTAAACAACATGTGATAAGCCTAATGAAGTAAATCCCAAAGTGAAAATTGAGCAATAGCTCAAGCACAAAAATCCGTTTCGTAATAGCGACAAAATTTTTACGCAACAACAACAACAACAAAGGATAGCCCAAAAGAAAAACATTAGGTGGCAAGAGCTGCAAATCAGGTAAAGCTGCTGACTTGCAACAGAGGGAGCTTCCAACGAAATTTGGGAAACACAAAGGGGCAATGAGGAGAGAGACCAGCGATGACGAATGGGAGATTTAAACTCTAGCTCGCGGTGATACACAGCAGCTGCAATTTCTCTTATGCAGAATTCAGACACAGCTTCCAGCACAGCCACAATAAACCAGGAGGGATCTGCTGCTGGGCACCCATTTCCCACAGCAGCACTGAGGCCAAACATCATCAGTGTCTCTTCAAAGTATCGTCAGAAAAAGTCTTCAAAACATTTGTTTATTTCTTTTTTTTTTTTCAAACAAACTGGTAAATAGTTAAAGGTAAAATCTACAACAGGATAATTTCCTTATCCTTACTGATAATTTCAATGTTTTCAACATTTGAAACTAACTAATCATTAGAGAGGGGGAGAATTTTTACTTGTTAAAAAACAATGTTAATCACTAGTTGCAAGTAAATAACACTTTGCTAGGTCAGTTCCAAAGCGTCCTACCTAGCAAAGCTACAAGAAAACTTTGATGCATTTACTGTTGCACAAGAGTTTCAGTTACTTTCTAACAGCGAAAAAGATGCAAAATTGTTCATCTCTGACCGCGCTAGTCACTCAGGCAACGAGCTCGTTATCAGGGCAGCTTCCAGTGCTGAGAACACTCATCCTCGTATTCCAGTTTTTCTATTTAATCCTTGACACGTTACAGCTTTCACCCCATAAAACCTCCCCAGTCGCTTTGATCAACTTCATTTTCTCCCTCCCACCCCAAGCGCCTTTTTTCCTCTATTAACACTCCTCTCGCTCGCACCTCAAAATTTTAACTCTGCCCCTCACGAACATCACCTCAAAACACTCTCTACATTAATTTATGAGTCGCTCCTCCTCTCCCCACACACCCATTTTCACAGAAGCCTTTCACCAACCCCAGCTGAACTCGCCTCATACCGCGGGGGGGGGGGTCTCTCACAGGACCCCTCCCCGCCCCCCTCATACAGCACAGCCCCTCACACACACCCTTTCCTCTCACAGCATTCTCCTCCGTCCCTACACCCCTCACCCCGGGACCCCTCACAGCCCCCCCATCCCGCACACCCTCACACGGTGCTCCCCCTCCAGCACAGGCCCAAACCCCCTCACCGCCGCCCCCACATACCCCTCACCACACAGGCCCCGACACCCCTCCCCGGGCCCCCCCCGCCGCCCCGCACGGACCTCCCAGCGCTGCCATCCTGGGCCCCGCTCGGGCAGCGGCTCCGGGGGCGGCCCGGCAGGAAATGTCACCGCGCCGCTTCCCCGCCGGCACCGCGCGCACCCCGCAGCATCGGCCGCGCCGATTGGCCGCCGCCCCCGCCACCTGCCGGGAAATGTAGTGCGGGCCCGCCGCCCGCGGCGCGCGGAGCATGCCGGGAGCTGTAGTCCCTCCCAGGCGGGATGCCTGGGAGTTGTAGTTCCCTAGGGGGCGGGCTCTGCCCGTCGCGTAGCAACGAGGCGGCGCCTCCGGGCGAGCCGCCATTTTGGGCCCTGGGGCAGGGGTGTGGGGGCACCTCCAGCGCCTTGTTCCGGAATGTTGGAGCCTGTTCCCTGCTGACCGGCTGAAATAGCCTCTCCACGTAAATAAATTATCCTCCAATTCCTGCAATTCTTCTGTCCACGCTGAGTTGCAGCTCCTGGGGCAAACCCTTGCAAAGAGGAGTGAAGGTGTCACTCAGAGATGGCTGCCTAGCAGGTTGGGCAGAGCTGCCACCACCATCACTGATGAAAACACACAGAAAAGGGGAAAAGGAAAATACCTGCAAACGTCCTAATGCTGCAAGGATGCAGTGAGGGGCAAGGCAGCGACTGGATGTGAGAACCAGAGCTGTGTGAGGCTGAATTGACCTTTAATGAAAACCAATAATCAGCTGCTTAGTCTGAAAGCTCGTCATGCCAGGAATATTCTTTATTTCCCCAGGGTTTGTTCCCCCAACACGCTGTGGGTGGTCACGCAGCCGTACCCATCCCACAGAGAGCAGCTGAACAACTCCAGCACACAAGCGAGCGTTTTGTAGCCCATGACCTTTAATATCAAAAGCACATTTCTCTCTCCATCCCGGGGGTCAAGGGGATGATAGTCACCAGCTTTTGCAGTTTTCTGCAGCAATTAGCCACTGCTCTCCTTCTTGGGGACTGAGACATTATCAGACATTTGCCGTGGAAGAGGTTTGGGGTTTTTTTTTCTGTGCGAAATCAACAAAAGAATTAAATAAAGGAAGCATTGCGAAGTCCTGTACATTTCTGTGGGTTTACTCAGAACAGATTTAACGCAATTTCACAGCTTTTAGCTGGGAAGTTAAATAAACGCAAACAAAACTAATTTAAATAATATTTTTAAAATAAACTCCCCTTTAGCCCTCAGAAATAGTAGCCTCCATACTTGAACAGTGCTGTAAAGCAGACGAATTTAAAGGCAGTGCCATCTGACTGGGTTTGCTTTCACTTGCAAGGCACAGCCTTCCCCTCCCTCAGCAATTATCAGCAGTGTCCAGGCTGCTGTCCATGATAATGCTGTGCAACTCAAGGGTGATGGAGGCCCTGATGAAGGAGGTGTAAAAGAAAATAGAACTTCACGTCTGCAAATCGATTCTGCAGTTTTCCAATTTCCCCATTCGGCAGCGGCACGGCCTGTGAAATTGTCCCTAGAAATATAAAACGAAGGGCTGGAGAATTCCTCCACTCTTGCCTTTTAGCAAATGACATTGCCTGATACAGTTCATTTCCTTCGGTGTGGGCGCGTGGGCTGGGCTGGATGAGTGTTCAAAATGCAGAAGTCAAATGTAGAATGTTTTTTAATACAGATCCCACACTGAACAAGCCCTTTGGAGCACAAGCTTTTCTCGAAATAGCTTATCTTTGTATGTTTTCTGGTGGAGCAAATAAATTGCCATACAAATAGGTTTAGATGTGCTTTAAGAGGCTTCAGTAGCAGGATTTTCACTTGGACTGAAGCCTTTCTCAAGTGTAATAACACCATCACCCCCTCCCCTCTATGGAAACCTCCATTAGAACTCCCAAGCACTCAGAGGGTGTAGAACTGAGAAGCATTCCCATGGAAGTCCAGGGATCTGGATTTCCCCCCCAGCTCTGCATATTATTCACTGGATTTCTGAAGGGCAGAGTGAGACGTGTTGTCTGTGCAAGTTGCTCTGAAATCCGTGGAAGTCACACCCCACGTTAAAGTTTCATATGACAAATGGCAATTGCATTACACACAAATATTTCTGTTTTTCAGAAATTACAAGATGCTTGAAGAGTTCCCTCTCCCTTTCCCCCTGATGCATCCTTCTCTCTCCTGACATTGTTTACTCAGGGAAGCAACAAAGGCCCATATTTAGTGTAGAAGTAAGAAAATTGGGCTTTTGGCTTGGTGCTGCTACTAATTTACTGCATGCTGTTGATCAAGTAATTTGATTTCATGGATTTGGGCTTGCCAGAAGACAACAGGGAGCTGTGAATAGATTTATTCATGTAAATTCCTTTATCTTGTAATATTTTTTTGTATGTATTTTAATAATTTTTGGTACTTTTTTTTTTTTAATTCTTCTGGTCAGCAAAGCACTGAAACTGTTGGTACCGTTTTCAGATTTTGCAAGAATTTGAAATCCTTGTTATTGAGGGACTGGGATGCTTGCACTTATGCTTTAATTTCACACCTAATTTATCATTCCTGAAGATAAAGCTTGAAAACTTATAGCTGAAAACACTTGGTAGAGAAATTTTCCCGCTTGATAGTCCAAAGGTTCAAAATAAAAGTTAAGTAATATCGACTGATAAGAAACACAGAGTCCATGTCTGTCTTTCATAAGTGACTAGAAACATTGCCCCCCTTATGAACTCAGAACTGGCACTGCATGTTCTGGGATTCCTGCCTTCAGAATAAAGAATGTCTTTGTCATGAGCCCAAGAAAGAAAAGAGTGAAAGGAAAAAGTTTCAGGACAAAATACAAACTTTTTCAGATATTTGAGAACTTGAAAGATAGCAGAGAAAGGAAGGGCCAGCCTACTCACACACACACCATGCAGCCCAAACGGAGGAAACTAAGGGCTGCAGAAGCTTGACAAGACTTTAGAGTTTTTCATGGAAACATTAGAAAGGTGGAATTTTTCATGACTCCTGAGTTTACCAAAAAAAAAAAAAAACCAAACCAAAGCCCAAACAAAAAAACCAACCAAACAAAAACCACAAAAACAAAAACAAACAAACAAAAGAACAAAAAAACCCCACCAGATAACCTCACAATAATTTCCAGTAAAATTGTTTAACTATAAAATTTAAATACAAGACTACTAAAAAAAGTAACATTACTTGCTATCTCTCAAGTATGTCTCAATTACTATTTACTATTCTTGAGTTACATGTACCTGTTAATTTGTGCTGTGACTCTGTGAGAAGTAATAGAGCTGATGCAGCTTCACTCCCAAAACCCCTCATATTTTAATTGGAAAAATCTTGGTATTCACTGTGGAACAATCTAACCTTGAAAAACAATCTTTTACCAGTTGGTCTTTAATGCATAAAACACTGCTCATTTTCTGCAGTTCTGTCACCAAGGGGCACATTAATTTAGTTGCACAATAATTTAATACATCGATCCATTGATTGAAGCAGAGAGGTTTTTGTTTAGCGGTTCCAAGAAATCCACACATTTCTTGCAGAATCCGTAAAAAGACAGTTCTGGCTGTGGTTTAAGTAGGGGAATTGCGGATCATTAGGGAAAGTTGCCCTTCAAAGCCGATCGATCCCGCCACACTGAGCACAGTGGGCATTACATCAGAAGAGAGGGAAGAGTGGCAGGGGGCAATTAATGGGGCAGATATGGGAGTGCCTTTCCTGATTACCCCATACCAGACAGTGGATTTGGCCTTGCTGAGCCAGGCTGGTAGAAACAAGAACCCCGATGAGATACGGCTCTGTTAATGTCAAGAAGTGCCACTTCCGAGCAGCAGGAGCAACTTTATTGGAGCCATCTGTTGTTTTGGAAGGCACGTGTGCGCACACACACACCCACTTCCTCCTCCCAAAGCATTTAACCTTCCTCTTAGGGCTGAAATCGCACAGCTAATCCCTCCTTAATCTTGGAATGACGGGCTCTGATGTTGTCAGCGAGTCCCAGCAGCTACTGAAAATCAGGGGTACTGGAGTCGTTTGGGTGACGTGACAGTGATGCATCCTGGAGCAGCCACTTGAGAACAAAATGCCCATTCATCCACTGTCAAAATAAAGTTTGGCAAGAGCAGTGTGTGATTGCTGGGAGGCTGACAGAGAAGGCTGGGGAACCTGTGTAGAGGTGAGAAATCTGCACTCTGCCAGATCTCACTGCTCTGCCCGACACAGGGAGTAGGAAAAGGCGGCTGAGTTTGGTCCCGGTGGAAACCTTATTTTTCAGCAGGTATAACCCAATAGCCATCTCAAAGGAAACAGCCCTTTGTTTCAGTTACAGCAGAGTGTGAGCTCTGTCCTGACTTGTCAAGTCTCTAGTGGTATTTTTGTGATGATTCTTCCTTAACACACCAGAACCCTCAAGCTTCTCGTGGCTGTGTTAGAGGTGTGCACCAGAGCCCAGGCTGCCAGCAGAAAATGTGGCACTGCTGAGCATCCACCAAGACTGAAATAGCTCCAGCTTCTTTGCAGGTAACCTATTTCTGTTAGTATTTCATGCACATCTGTGCATGTTTTATTTATTATTCCTAAAAGTGGGGTTTAAAAGCTCCATTTAAGAAATTACCAGCTTCCCAGCTCTTTGGAACAAACACTGCATATAAGACCCAGAGTCCACAGAATCCCTCTTACCAGTAAACATGACCCATATCCTTCAGGCTTCTTGGTCACTGTAAAATAAACCACACAGGAAGGAGAAATTATGCCCCATCCAGAGTGGGAAGAGGCATTTTTCTGTCCTTGTCTCCAGTATTTGAACAAGTGGTTCCATCTCATCTCCAGATTCTTCTGGCTACTTCCTGTCTACTTCCAGAGGGCCTGGATCAAACAGACCTTTGCAATGATGGAAGAGGTAACATCAGAGAAGAACAAGGACTTCTTGCTGCCCTTTCTTTCCTCCATCCATATTTACTTCTACCTACATGTGTGTGTGTTATTAAAACTCTGCATTTCACATGGACAAACCCATACTGGCCTCCACAGAAATATATCACTGGTGGCCTGACCAGCTCCAACAATTAAGAGCTGGGACTTTAAGGCACTGATGTAGTTGCAAACTGATCCCAGTGTGGTCAGAATGTGATTCAGCTCTGGGAAAGGTGCAGGCCCTTCCCAAAGAGCACAGATGGCTAGAGAAAGGGGAGAGCAAAAAATAGACTGCCATTTCTGCCTGGAACAAGCCAAGAAGGTTAAGAGCAAAGTAGTTTTCCTCTTTAGTTTTAGGAGACAGCAAAGTTGCAACCTCATTTGTTTCTTTTTAGGGAGCATACAGCAAACTTGAATCACTCAACACCATCATGTGTCCCTGGGCCATTCTGAAGGCATCCCTCAGAGCTGCTGTGTCTTTCAGTTCTTTCTCTCTTCAGTAACTTTTTTTGGGGTTTTTTTTGCATTTTAAAGAACTGGAATATGAAACAGGCAATCCCCAGAGCTCAAACAGGAAGGAATGTATTGCTCCCTTTCATACTTTCAGCCTGAGGAACACTAGAAGCTTCATACACTAAAGTTGCTAAGATAACTCAGAAGGCCCATTGCTTAAAACAAACATAAAATGTCTCAGACATCTAATTTTTAGTGGCTGTTTTTGAGCCAATACTATCTGTCAACAAGGTGAGGCAATGTGGTGTTACAAACTTGTCCAGTGAATACAGAAAACTAACAAGATGAAATAATCTCAACATCCCTAAAAGGGAAATGGATAGTGTGTATATTTTTATAAGTCCCCATGTGTTTGATTCTTTTGGATAGAGGAAAGCCCAATATTTCAGCTTTCATAAGGAAATAAGTTTAATACGTGGTATTATTTTTTTAAATAACAGGTATGATACAGATATCTCAATACCTCCCCTTATTTACTTGACCCATCCAAATCCAACTACATAATTTATTTTCTATGGATTCTGTTTGAAATATTTGACTGCTTATGAAAACTTTGGTTTACATATTTCTGTGTACTGGCAATTTCTATTTTCTTTTTGTGTTTTTAGATCCTTTTCTCCTTGTGGTCAATAGTTTTATTATTGAATGAAGGAACACTGAGCTGAGGTCCAGGAAGAATGGCTTAGTGTGATATTGACTGTAAAAGTGTATTAAATGGTTATATATTAAAAAGAATGAGAGGTTATTTCCTCTAAAATTTCTTTCTGCAACAGAATAAATAAGATGACTGGAAGTCAGACAGTGGCTGGGTTCCTAGAAATTATATGCAAATACTGTGTTAGAATAAACAGAGGAAGATGATTCATTCTGGAATCTAAAGCAGGAAGGTGGACAACAGGGTTTTCCCCCATTTGACCCCCACCCTCCCACAAGTATTGTCACACAGGTTTTGCTCACTAATTCTTTTACCAGGTAAGACTTTGTAACTGCAGTCACACAGCTTCAGTCTGGCCCAAGGAGAGACTAATAACAGCAGAGCTGCAATGGTACAGCTGTAATACAGACCTGTCACCCAGTTTGGGCTCCTAAAGCTTCAGTGACTAAACTGATCTTGGGTCCCTGGGCCTGTCACACTGTGGCTGGCTGGACTGTTCCCACACTGCACCTCTGAAGCAGAGGAACCCTTCCAAACTGAATTCTTTTCAGTATCTTCATTTCTCCTCTACAAGCCTGTCCTGATGATATATGGGAAATAATTGCCAGTTTAAAAGGCCATTTTGAGAACTGCCTTTTTGAAAATCCTGACACACAGCACAGCTTTAAAGCCTGGAACTGTGTTCCACATACAAGAAGGCCTTGAACTCTCTCTGGGCAGACCACTTTCATATCCTCTTGGATAGAACACTTTTATATCCTCTGAGCTTATGTATTCATGGTAATAAGCTGTGGGATTTAACTGTGCTGAGACAACATGCCTGCTCTTTAACCTACTGGAATAAAGAACAGCTTTCCAAGCAAAAATAATTGAGATAAAATGGTTCATATGATACTTGGAGCTAGCAGGGCATTCACTTTTTGCTATTGAGTGGCAAGGTGAAGGTTTTCCAAGATTTCAATTCTGACCATTTAAAAATTACACCAAATACCACTACCTTGACTACAGGACATCCCTAGGCTTGTTTGATATATATATAAAAGTAGAGGTTCATATATAGGTACCTGTATTATCCTGCCATAGCATCCATTCGTATTTTAAACTTAATTCTTTTGGTCTATTACACAAATTTGAGAGCAACTACTGAAGGCCACATTGGAGTTGAAAATCAGGATTCTTCTCTGCCTTTTGGATTTTTTTTTATGGATAAGTGATATTCCATTAAGTGTTCTTTGCATGGCATACGCCCAGCAGTACACAGCACTGGAGCCTTTCCCTGCCTCATCCCAGGACAAGGCACTCAGTACATGCACAGTAAAAAGATCTCAGGGCCTGAGTCCCTTTTTTTTCCCCCACCCTTTGCATGAAACTCACCATAAACCAAAAGGCTTTGTCCTAGTCACATGCCAGGCAACCACAGGACATACAATTCCCATAGGAAATCCAAGACAGTCACACTAGGGATCAGAAAAGCACTCACCCTGGAGGATCCACCACTACTACATCTGCACTTTTTTAAAAGCCTTGTTGTGCCTCCAAAACAAAACTTGCTGATCAGTCAGAGAGCAAGTGCACAAACTGTGTGTCTGACTGGGCCCTTCGTGCCCATCAGCTCCTTATGCCACCTTCAGACACAACAGCCTCTCCCCACACCTGGCTTGGGAAGTGCTCCTCCACCTGCTGGGAGATGGCCCTGCACTCCTGCAGCCCCAAACAAACGGGAAGGGAAAGCTTGTCAGGAACACAAGAAGCCCAGGAATTAAAGGGAAGGGAAAATGAGGTTGGACGTTCATTCATTTTTCAGATTTCTCATGCTTGCCTGTCATAGGCATGAAGAACTCTGAGATCTATTCTTTTTACTAATTGTAGCAGTAAATGCTAAAAGGGAAAGGCATTTTATTGCCACTTCCTTCTTGCAGAGCCCGTTCTCATTTCTAGCATGCGCTGTACAGGCAAGATCTCAGGGCACCTCTTATTCACCTCTTATTTCCGTTTCAAATTAGGGGAAATTAAAATTTTCCTCTATTTGCCAAAGAAAATGGCAAGTATGCTTTGGGGACCTTGTAAGACAATTAAGTACCATTTTTAGCTGCTAGCATAGCCACTCATTTCAGCTAAAAGATTCAAATCTTTATAAATAAGGATTTTATAAATTCAGATTCGAATAAAGATTCATCTTTTTATCATTAAAAACATTTAAACGCAATTCTATCATAGTCAATATAAATGTCCCCTTGAGGCAAAGGGAATTCTGGGAGAAAATTCACTATGAGCCAAACGCTTCTCCACAGAGTAGTGGAGATTAAAGTGGGGGCAGAACTTAATTCTTTCAGTGACTGAAATATCAACAGTTGGGAAAGCAAAAGCATGTAGTATTTGTGAGGATGGCTTCTGTCAACTCATGGTAGTAGTTTTCTCTATCTTCTGAATTTATATGGAGACTATTGATCCTGGCATTACAGCTTTCCTGTCAGGAGCAATGAACCAAAGCATACATACATTAAACATAATATAGATGATTTTGACATTTATGTAATACACTATGTATTGCACATACTTTCCATACAATATATAGGCCTGTCATTCAGCTAAACAGAGACAGACCTGAAATTAGATACAACACATGCTAAAGTGCAAAGCATCTGTTTCAACTAATATATTAAACCCCTTACCTTTGAGCCAGGGACCAGGCTCAGCTCCCTGTCTCATTGTTCTCCTCCACAGCTGAAATGTGGGATTAGTTCCACTCCCTGCATTCAATGCATAGCTAAGCTCACCTGATGTGACTTGAGGACAGCTACTCAGCGGGGAGGTTTGAAACCTAATAGTGGAGCGGGAACAGAGAAGCTCCCCAGCGACTAGGGAGTGTGAAAGCTGGGGCTGTCACTCCAGCTGCACTCGGGGTGGGAGCTGTGGACAGGCTCTTGGCAACTGTGCACAGCAGAGCGAGATGCAGCTCCAGGAGAAGAGGCTTGAACAGTATCAATGAGGGGAGGAAGAGAAATTCAGTGTCAGCATTTTGGCAAATTAGCTTGATTGGAAAGTTTGCATTGCGAAGTGTGGGGTTTAACACAGAAGTCTCTTCCAAAAGCCATTCGGTTTTTCAAGAGCGTCCCAGTTTTGTTTCTTAAATGTTACAGCATAGAGAGGAAAACAAAAGAAGGAGCAATGGCAGAAAGAAGATGAGCCAACTCTAAGTGCCAGCACAAGGTGTGAATGTCACACCACAGCACTCCACACTCACAGCTGTGGCCATGTGCTGATATCTGCC
Organism: Pseudopipra pipra; assembly: GCF_036250125.1. NCBI lineage: Eukaryota > Metazoa > Chordata > Aves > Passeriformes > Pipridae > Pseudopipra > Pseudopipra pipra. The sequence goes on from NC_087559.1 coordinate 6,070,870, forward strand.
ACTCCATCCCTGCCAGACCTCACTTGGTGTTCCAGGAAGATTCAGAGTGAAAAACGAACATGGAAAATAAAGGGAACACACAGAACAGTGGAGAGCAGAGATGCCTTGCAGAGACAGGGCATTTGTTTCCTGTAGCAGGGATCTCACTCCAACCTCTCCTTCACCAAATACGTCCGTAGAGCTCTCTACACACAGCAGCATTTCTCTGTTAAATCTGTCAGCACGACAGCCCAAACACTCTCCCAGTCAGTGACTTGCTCTTGCCAGCAGGACTTGGCTGCTCTTGCATGCCAGTGATTTTAGTTTGCTCAGACACAGAGATCCACAGACAGTCAAAGGGGCTGTGTCACTGGTTTAGTGACTTCTCCATTAGGAGGAGCTCCCAGCCAAGGGGCCAGGTTGGTCTCCGTGGAATACTTCCTGTTGTCATCCCAACAGCCAGGGGTATGGCAAACCCCTTGGCTTACCTCTGTTGGGCTCTTTCCATGAGGTGTACAGGGTGGATGTTTAATGGGACCAATAGTTCAAATTTTCAGTTTTAATTTAAACAAACAAAAAAACAAAAACAGAAAACAACCGAACACTCCTCTGTGTAACTCCAAGATGGAAGCAAAGAAAACACACACTAACCCTGCATTTGCCAAGGCTGGCATTCCCCCTTCACTTTGCTCTGAGCCAAACCTTTGGATTTTACCTCCATCCTGTTGATTTTGAGACTGAGTATTTCTGAACTGCAGCCGTGCAGCTCAGCATCATTTCAGAACCTGACAGAGCTTTGCTGTTTTACACCAGTGGAACATCCTTACTCAGAGACAAAGCTCAGGAGAACTCCAGTGCGTAATGAATGCAGTCCAATTTCCAACCAGCAATATTCATTGCAAGGCCAGGATCTTTCAGCCTCCCTCTGCTGCCACACATTACCTGGCAAACCTTCCCACACTTGCAGACTGGAACAATACCAGAAACATTGATTAGAGTTAGACAGTAAATAACATAGGATGAAAACAAATTAGGTAGTAAAAGCACTCTTGAGAAATTAGAAAAAAAAGCTCTATAGCTTTTCAACTTATTCATGATTTACTAGAAAGTTGTATAATGTAGCAGGCCTAAAGTGCTTCTAAGATCAAAATACCCCAATTTGAATAGCTGCATTGCCTATTGAAAGCCTGGGGAAGTGTTTAAAGTAAGTTAAAAAAACCAACACTCTCCCTTCTCCCTTGCCCCAAACCTTAGATTAAAAAAAAAAGCAACAAAAATGCTAATCTTCTGTGGTTAAGCAGAAAGGCTTAAGAAGTGACTGACAAACAACATGAATTATTCAGGGACAAGGTTACTGCTATTCCACACACATTGCTCCAGAACGGCAGCTCAAAGCCACACAAGCACAATAATTTCTATGAGTCTTACAGTGATAAACTAGTTTCAAATAACCTCTTTTAATTGCATCAACATAATATAGCCTTTCTGGATCTTTAAGGCTCTATAAAAGACTCTCTAAAAATGGAGGGCCTGATCCCAATGGAAATTGAGCAGGATTTATATAATATGGGACTCCAGGAGGGGCAAATATTGCACAGTGTTGAATGAGTATGGTCAGAAGCAGTCCCATTCTTCCATCTGATACTGTGCAAGCATTCAGGAAGCTTAAAAATCAATATTCTGGTTTAGGGTGTCCATGTTGATAATTATTACCATCTTCCCTAAATCCACAAGAAACCTTGCCCTCCTGCAGACTGAAGTCACACATATATATATATATGTACATAGATACATTTCTTTAGCAGGAGAAGCAAAGGAGGAACAGTCAGTCCTATTTAAGAGCTGAGTGACCAGAGCAACTGCCCAGACCTCAGAAGGGAACCTGTGCATTAAACTCACTACTCGTGTTTGGGAGGAGGCATTAGCAGCCTCCAAAAGCCTACTTTTGACCCAGCTTCCAACCTAGGCAGCTTTGGGTCCTGCTGAGAAGCATTGGGATACCTTTGGCTCCACTGTCTCTTACTTTGTGACTCACCTGCAGGTCCCCTGCTGCTGTTCTGTAAACCCTGTGGCCTGGTTTGCTGTCCCACAGAGCTCAATGAGGAAACAAGTTGTGGTCAGATGGGGGCACTCAGGATAAGGAAATCATTAATGAGCTTTTCTAAGGGGACTGCACAAGACCCAACATCTCTGAAGCACAAAACAGGGACAAGCCCTGAAAGTATCTCTCACCTACAGAACCAGGAGCCAGACAGAACCATACTTGCCACCCTGCTAAGGAGCACCTTGGGCCAGAAAGCCCTTTTATTGCCACTAATATCTAATATCACAGCTGTGATTAGAATCTCAAGGGAGACGACTCAGTGCTGGTTTCTCAAGGAAAATCACTTGATGCTGCAACACATCAGCTTGAAGAAGCAGCCAAGGTGGTAGCAAACAGCAATGCTGTTAACTGCACAGCTGTATGCAATGATTTGTCTTCTGTCAGTGGGTTTTGGGAGTGGATGGAAAGCAGAAAAACAGTCACAGAGAAGCTCAGTTACAAAAAACAAAGGTAAAGTTTCCAGTTAAACACATAGCAGTCAAGTTAAAATTATAGGTGACAATTACTGTAAGTTGATTAGGCACAATAGCAAATCCACTTCCCTAAATCACTTTCACAACTCTCCTAGGAGGTCTGAAAGATGTAGTATATGAGGTTCATTTAATTTCTAATGTAGTAATTATCACTACTGAAAAAAAAATAGTGGTGACAGACCCAGGAAATAAATTTAGCACTTGAGGTTTTAATAAAATTTTTATGTGCAACCCCGTTGGTTAGAAATTGTTTAATCAATCTTATCTGGTTCACAGACTTTCTGCTGAGCTTTTGCTTCATGTTATTACAAGGCAATATGCTGCAGCACCTTCTCAGCATCCCAAGTTGCAAAGCCACGACACTGCTGCTCTCCAAAGCTCCTCTTTTAGTTGTGAGCACCACAATTTTGCTCATGTGCCACCAGTTGTTTTCAGCTCATACAGCTGGTTGTAAGTGCTGGTAACTCAAGAGCAGGGTCCAGCCCTCTCTGCCTGGTGAGACCAGTCCAGTGGTTTGCTCAGGGCTGGTGGAGGCAGACGAAGTGACTAACCCTGTGATCCACAACTAGTGGCATTTCTGAGATTTTCCTGACTCCAGAGGTGTTTTGGTTTTTTTTTAATTTGAATTTTTCCAAGCTCCTGGGGCACAGATAGAGAGAAAGCTGAACCCAGGTCTCCTGTCCTGCTACTTGCAGAGTCACTGCCCTGCATAAATTAAGCTGTAATAGTTTATTTCTGTTTGCAAGCCAGGTCGGTGTGAGTAGCAAAGAAGTTAAAATGCAGTTATTAGTATCTAGGAGAAAAAAACCAGAAGGATTTCTGAACTGTTTTTTCTGTATTTCTCTTATTTAACCTAAAAAAAGACCATCTCCTCTGTTGAACCAAATGACTCTCACTTCCAGGCTGCTTACACTCTCACTGTTTTAAAGTGTGGCAGTATGAATTAATTAGTGCCACTTTAACTGAGACTTGGTACCATTCTGAAATCTAAGGAATGAGCATGTCCAGGCAGCCTGTCCAGCTAGACAGGACTGCTGGAGCACTCACCAGGCTTTTCCTATTTTCGTCCATCAGAAAAGGGTCTTCTTGCCAGTGGGATTTAGCTCTGCTCTTTCTCTTTGCTGGCACTCTCTGCCCCAGCACACAGAACAACCCATCACCCAAGCTGGGTATGTTCTCTTTCTGTTTGCAGTTAGTGGCTAACAGGTAAATTGATACCTTCCAGACAAAAACAAAACAAAACAAAACAAAACAAAAAAAAACCAACTTAGAAATCAATAAATATTTGGGAATCATCATAAAGAAAACACACTCAGGGCCCTGCATTCCACAGCTGCAAAGGAGGTTTGTTAGGTGAGTGCATCCCAAAAACCCACAGCCTGTGGCCTCCTAACCCAGCTTTTGGCCTCTGCCACAGTTTCAATGCCAACCCCATGGAGGGCCTCCTGAGGCCAAGAGCCAAAGATGCAGGATGCCACAGATCCAGAGTGACCAACTGGGAGCCCCTCAGAAAGGCGATGGTCAGAGCTAATAATCACTTTTAACCAGGCACCCTAAAATCACCATGACCTTCAAAAATCATAGTCTTTGCTTTTACTTGTCAGTGCAGCAGCAAAGTCATGACAAAATGATTGATTAAAGCACAACTGAAAATAGGAATCCTCTTTTTTGACTTTTTAAGTTGGAGTCGGAGTGTCATTTTGACACATTAAACAACTACAGCATAGAGATGCTCGATGCAATTTTATTTTGACGGCCTATGTGGAAGCTGATCGAGCCCCAGCAAAGGAGAGCACAGAGGGAAATAGCCGGGATGCAGAGAAACACTCACCTGCATCTTCACTCAGAGCGGGATCCGAAGGCCACTGCTGCCATCTGGTGTCACTGTCACCGATGGGGAGAGCTGGGGCTTTGCAGGTGGAATTTTCTGGATAAATGAAATGTAACGTGGTCCCAAACATTGAGGAAGGACAAAGTCTTCCCTGGCAAAGGAGGATTCTGCACATCAGAGCTGCCTCGTGTCCACCTCCATCTCAAAGGGACCAGTTTGTGTGCTTAAAGGTAACAGAAGGAGACACAAGAAAGGAGAAGAGAAATTGCTTGAAAGGCTTTCTGCTGAGAACGGGTACAACCTAGCAGTGTGAGTTATGGTCAGCAGCTGTGGGCATCCTACTCCAGCAGAGCCACCAGGAAACACTTGTGGAAGAGGGAGGCTTGCAAAGCTCAGGGCAGAGCAGGAAGTTCAGGTCTTTGGAAGCTCAAACTGGAGCTGCATGGGGAGGAGGAGGCTCTGTCGTGATTAGGTCTTCCAAGCCTTGCCCTTAAGTAGTTTTACGTATGAAGGCAACATTCTCTTAAGGTTAAAATGCATCCTCACATTTCCCAGAGATACAGTGACACCCAATTATGCCACCCACCTCATTAGACAGGGTTGTGGCTCCAGTGCTTTTTTTAAAGTAGCAATCATGGTGCATGTCAGCAAAAACCAAGGGGGCCGGGTTTTAGAACTTATCAAAGTGGCTCTAGGTTTGGACAGCTGAACATTCATCATAACCTGGGTTTTGGTCCTCAAATCTCACCAAGGTTTTGTCAGCTCTGTAGCCACAGACACATCTGTGCACTTGCACAGGGATAAATGAAGGGACACAGCAGCAGTGGTTTAAGATCACAAGGACTTAGACATGGGCTTGTCTTTACACACTGTGAAGGGCTCCAAAAAGTTGGAGGAGGATGACAAATGGGGATTGAGGTGTTGGCCCCAGGAAGAGCTGTGCTCAATTACCTGCTTTGGCAAAAGCCTACTTTGCTGTTTTAAGCAAATCACAGATCAGCACCTCAAAGGCTCCTGGGAGTCGTTCTTTTACATTTCTGGAGACTTAACACTAGAATCATAACTCTCAAATGAAATTCCCCTGCCTCCCAAAGGTGCCCTGATGTTAAATCTCATCACAGGACTGAGGTGCAAAGCTAATGGGGCAGGAGGGACTGTTAGTTAAGAGGCAGATGAGCTTGGGGGGGATTGGAAAGGCAAACAGCCTGGACAACCTGGAGTAGAGTAGTTAAACCATGAAACTGCTTCAAAAAAAGAAGAAAGGATCTCTTGGGAGAGTCAGTGTTGATAGAAATGGAGCTTTGAATTTATTCCCTAGCTACTTTCTACATCACCCCCAATCTCAGTGTGGCCAGTTCCCTCCAGCATCTCTCACTCAGGGCCCCAAGTCCCCAGTGCTGGGGCAGGATGGGACCAGCAGCGCTCACCCTTCTGCTGTGCTCACAGAGGTCAGAGTGGGCTCCAGGTTCTCCGTGCTCTCTTGGATACAGCAGAGCAAAGGAAACCCAAAGAAGTACATACAAAATTTTCCCAAACCTTCCTTTTGCTGCAATTCCTGTTCTTCAGGCACTGCCCCATAAAAAAAAGATCCACAAGTTAAGCATGAAATAAAGCCAGCAGTAAGGGAATAGTAATTATTTGATCAGCTCCCAGGGTATCAAACGGCAGTAAATTGAGCTTCAGTTTAAAAAGCAGACAATTTTCAGTGTCATACCACTACATTTTCAAAGCTAATTTAACTATTCCATTAAAAAATGAAAACATATTCAAATTAAAACACCCATAAGATATGTAAGGGGGGAAAAAAGCCTTGTTGGAGAGAGGACATGAAATGCATCAGTAATTTCCCATCAGGCTACAGTTCCCTTAACTGACCATGACAGTCAAAGATGAAATAGAAATTTCTATATCAAACAGGAACACAAAGGAGAGCTGACCTTTGATCAAATGTCTGTTTGTAGTTTTGACAAGGAAATTTGCATGAAAATAATTTATGCTGGACACTTACAGGAGAAGTTAACTCCCAGCATGTAAAGGAAGAGAGAGGTCAAACCATCCTTAAACAGCCTGTCAGATGAAAGCCACGCTCTCCCCGCTGCAGAGATATTGAAGTTTGGAGCCATTCAGGCTCTTTTTCTAAAATCCCAATGCTGAGGGTTTTGTGATGCAATTTTTCAAAGTGGTATTTATGCAGGGGTGGGAAAAACCTATTTCAGGCAAACAAAGGCTTTCTTACACAAAGAAAACTCACTTCTAGCATAGCAGCAGAAGGCATATAAAAATCAAAAAGCACCAATTAATTATAATATTTAAGCTATAGGTTTAGCTAATCCTATGTGTTTTCCAGCAGGGGGAGGGGGGGGAGAAAGAAGAAGAAAGCAGACTGAGAAGGGAGATGTGGTTCTGTTCAGATTCAGAGTACTGATCTGCCAGGGAGGTGAAGAGGGGTGAGTGTTGCCCCTTCCTGAAAGCAAATGTGAGCTCTCAGCTTACAGCTCAACTCTGCTGTGAGGTGCAGGTGATGCAACACTCAGCTGAGAAATATCAGTTGAATGAGTTATTTTGAGGTAGTTACATAAATAAGAGGAATTTGTTGAAATCCATAAGAATGTGGAGATTTTTGGGCTTATCTTGTCAGCAAAACTACTGCTGCTTCTTATTTGAACTCTTACTACAATTGCACAATAGCAATCATTTTCAGACAGGTTTTTACAGAAGGTCCCAGACTGTGCAGCTAAGAGATTTACCAGATTCCTTCAGGGAATGATGCCCTTACCGACACATGTGATAACCTCTTGGATTGTCTCCTCTCTTCCATACATTTATTTCTTTAACATTTCCAAGGTTCCCCTATTTCCTCACAGACATCATTTTACAGCCTTCGGTTTCACTCCTACTTTTTACCATTAAGGGCTGTGGGATTGGGATGGATTTTTTGATTTTGATTTCCAGGTCTCCCTTGTCCCTATACTGCGATTTATTACTGCAGTAACAACCACTTGCCTGCTGTGGTCTCCTCACAATCACAGATGCATTTAGTTTGTTAATTAAAGATACCACTGAAGATCTGCATGTCCCAAAGGGCTGGTTCTGCCTGTTTTGTTTTGGTTTTTTTTTTGGTTTTTTTTTTTGCATTTTAACTGTAAGTTGCGCCCTGTCACTACTTGCCCAGCGGGAATGTTTTCCCAGGAAAGGCGTTCAGGGGCAGCTGGTTCGCAGCCGGCTGCGAGACGCCTGGTGCAGCCCGGCCGAGCATCCTGGGTCTGGCCAGGAGAGGTCAGTGAACACACACACAGAGCCCACAGTCTGCCAAGGAAACTATTGCATCTGATGAACAAGAGCATTTGGCAGCTTCAGGCTCCCGAAATGGGAGGGATTGCCACCTGATACCAGGGGCTGGTGCCAGAGTTGGTGCAAGAGGCCCTTTGGGGGAGGCACCAAGGCATCAGCATGGGCTGCTCTGGTGAGGAGCTGGCAGCTGCTGAGAGCCCAACAGGCCCTTCAGATGTGCCCCCTGCACCAGCAGCTCCTCCAGCCTTTCCCATCCACTCGACTAGTTATCCTCCAAGATAAAAATTTCTCCTGGAAACACACAGAAAGTAAGTGTAAGTCCTGACAGGGCTGCCAGCAGGGGAGGTGAAAATCTCATCCAAGGTCTCCAGGTACCAAGCGCCCGGGGAAAGAAAAGCACTCAACATTTTGGGAATGCTTTGTTTGCAGGTGAGACATCTCAAACTGACATGTTTTCCATGGGACAGTCTCTCTGCTTCCCTCTCTACCTCCCAGTTAAGTGACTTGTAAGAGCCTCAGCATCCAACCATACAGGTAGTGGTTGCAGTGGCCTTTGTGCCAAGAGATTGTCCTCTGGAGAGTGGGAAGGGAATGGGTTGGAATTGTACAGAAACAGCTAAGTGGCCAGGTTTTCTCTGCTGAATCTGTTCCTTGGGAGTCACTAGTTTTATTCCTGTTCAACTAATTTAATGGATTTTGAAGACTCTCCATAAGCCCAAACAATCTATTTCCTGAACCTATTATTGTGTGCTGCTTATTTCAAATGTCCACACTTGGTGTTTCCTCTCACTGCAGTTTGAGCTTTAATTAAAGATTTCTCCTATTGCTTAGTATAGATCTAGTCCAAAATCCTTCAAAATTATGGAAGTCTTATAATAAACTTCACTTTGAGTCAAGCATCTAATTTAGTCATCAGCACACTAGTCCTTCTTTCCATCATAGGGCCCTTTAAAGGACAGGGTTACAAATAACATGCTAACCCTCTAACACATTTAGGTAATAGATAGCAGATACCTGCTGATAACAGGAACACACACACTTGTCCCGGGGACTGCCAGGATATTAAATTAGTGTTTCGGAAGTGCAGTGAAATGCTTCTGCTGGGAACAGGTGCACAACTCAAATGCTATCTTGGTATTTAGGCTGGGAGAGGAAATCTTCTGGTAAAGCTCGCAGACAAATAATTCCCAGCACCCAGAAAGAGGGAGGCTGGACCTTGTGACTGAATTAAAATTATTTAAATCTCAGAGGGGAGGATCAGGGCTGTGGTCCCCAAGAGCAGCACAAGCAGACTTGCTTTCATCACCCTCTTTCTGCTGCTTTCTTAGTGCTGAAAAAGAAAGACTTCAGCTGAGCAACTTGAGCTGTTTTTCCTGCTGCTTGGAAACTGGAGCATCTCATTTCAAGCAGATATTATCCGAGTTCATTTGAGCTGTACCATTTCATGCCAGCAATGAATCTTTCTCTCCAGCTCCAGCTATCAGAGCTGCTACACAGGAAAGAAATACTTACCCCAGTCCACCTGCTTCTTTACCCCAGGAAAAGGGTTTTCATCCTGTGGCCTCTCCACAGGAATCTCTGGGATGGTGCCTTGGGAAAAAAAAAAAAAAACATATTCCACAAAGAGAGAGCCTTCCGGAAACCCCAGGACTGAATTGATGGTCACTGGAAATCACCTTTTATGCATATGGAAGAGTTTCCATTCACTCCCTGAGGCCTGAGCATGCACAAGGGTGCAGGAAGGCACATCCTGAGCATCCTGAAGTGCTGCAGCTGATTCCCCACCATTTGCAGTGAGTGAAACTTAGGGGTGAGAAATTACCTCGGTGCTTGGAAGGCAAAGTCCAAGTTTAATGGCTACAACTTGTCCATAATAAAAGCATTTCCACCCAGGCTCCTGACTGTGAGCCAGAAACAGCTTATGAGTTATTACTTGTTGGCCTCTGTGATAAAAGATCTCACTGTTGCAGGAAAGCAAAACCACCTGGAGCAGAAGTCTGAGAAGGGTGAGGCTACCCAAGGCTAGGGCAGCTCTCTGAAACAAGCCATATAAAGCCATAGAAGAAGAAAAAGGTGTTCTGCTTCAAAAAAAAAAAAACAAGCCCAGAAAACCAAAACCTATCAAAATATTCCACTCTAAGGAGGTGCTGTCTGCTCTTCTCCCATGCCCTAAGTACTCTTTGTGGTTTGATTTACAATCCAAAGCCATAGAAGTGAGGACAGAGTCCTGAGTGAGGACAGAGGGGTCTGTCCATCTTATTTCAAGCACAGCCTTCCACCCCCTTGAAGGCACATCATAAATCCCTCCAGCACTGGGAAGAGGCAAATTAAGTTCACAGGAGGTGGAAGGAAGCGGGTGGCCCTCTGGCCTGGCCATCCCTCCCTCCTCCACCACGACTGGGACAGCAAAGCCAAGGCAGGGTTGGAGCTGCTTTCATGTCCTGCCAGCACAGTCCCCACGGCCCCAGGTCCCTCCAGGGAAGTGCTGGTGAGTCCAGGGGCCCTTCCCACTCTGGCACCATTCCTGGAGGATGGACTGGGGCTCAGCACCCCTTGGCAGGGCTGTGAACCTACTGGTGTGACTTGTCCCCACTTCGTCCCCACTTGTGACCACTGAAGGCAGTTTACTTTCCTCCCCTGGATGGTCCTTGGCTGCATCAGCTCTTTTCCTTGCACATTTAGGAAGGTGGCCAGAGACTATTATCACATGGAAAAGGTTCCAAATAACCTCAAAAATAAAAAATTTCCAGCGCACGCCCCCATAAGCACTGGTTGGGAAGAGCTTCATTATTCCACAAAACATTCAAGGACACACTTAAGACCCACTCACACCTGTGTTCTGCAGAGAGGCCACAATCCCAGAGCAAAAGGTGGAAAGCTATCACCTGGTTCCAGCAGGGTTTTTTGGTTCCATTTCAATATTATCTCACTGCTACCAAATCAAGCTGAGCTCAAACAACCCTCAGTCTCTCATCCTGCTGGTGTACACTGCAAATGTCCTGTTCAGAGCGTGGTGAGCAGTGACAGGCATTGCACAGGTCATCTGCAGTGGAGGGAAAGCATTCAGAGAACCAAACCAGATGCATTTGGTGAGGAAATCCAGCATGTTCCTCGTGCTTTGTGAGAAGTGGGTTCACCTGGAGAGCGCAGAAAGCTGAACCCCTGCCAGAGGAATAATCTGGTAAACTTCCTAATGAATATTTCTGCAACACAAAGTCTCTTTGTGGATTTAAATTAATCTAAAGCACATTCATTAATTCATAGCTAAGAATTGAATTATATTTTGATGCTGACCTCCATGTTGTTTGTCTGTAACTAGATTTCCCCTTAAAGGCAGCAGTGCTATTTAATCATAATGCCAACCTTTGGATCTACTTCAGCAGCAATTACCCTGAGCTTTGACTTTGATATAATTTATATTTCAGAACACATCATAAATAACTCTTTCTTCTCCTTTCAGCACGGCTGTGTGAATGTGTACAAACCCATGGAAATATGAGTTGCTGCCTATTTATCTCACTCAGACTGTGTGAGTGAATGCTGCTGCCCTGGCCACGTGTCCCTGGCCACCCCTGTCTGCCCCACCATGACACTTTCGTGTTCTTGTGGTGTGAGATAAGAGCTGTGTGTGCCATCATGGAGCTCCACCAGCAGTGCCACCAGGCAGAGTGGTCCTGGAGGTGCCACAAGATGGACCACAACCAGACCAGACCACATCTGCAAATCACCCAAACAAGGTCATAGTAAAGGTGCAGCATGAGCTTGGTCATGCTGTGCTCTTCCAGCTGCTGAAATTAGGAGTGAATTGCTGTCAGTGAAGAGCAGGATTTTAAAAGTGTCTGCCAAGATTGGCAGGACGAGGGGAAAAGGCTGCTGAAATCTTAAATGTGTAATGAGCAGAGTTGGGTCTTCATAGAAGTGGGTTTTTTGTTGTGGAAGAGTTTCGCCCAAGAGGATGGCAGATTGCAGAAATCATTATGCATTGACTTTTTTTTTCTTTCCAGTTTATCATAATGTGAAAATGAGACTACAAAGTGCTTCTGCAGGAGTCTGACGTAGCCTTGCAATTAAATTCAAGTTGCTTTCATGAAGAATGACAGCCCAGTGGTGGGAAAAGAGCTGCAAAAACAATGCCTAAGACTGTCAAAGCAATCAAATAACATCTGTTAACTTCTGCTCAGGAACAGAACTTCAGGCATCTCCCAAAACCTCCTTATTCTCAACAAACACTCCATAAACCTTCATGATGAAGGTACAGTTTTCATGAATCAGTACAAAAACGATGGCTTCTCAAACCCCAAAGTACTGTTTCATAGAAATGCTTGTCACATACCAATAAAACCCAGTGACTGGGTACAACCCTGCCTTTTGGCTACCCTGGGCTCAGTGTGTCCCAGATGAGACAGTCCCAGCCCAAAGCAGAGCCTGAAAAGCCCCAACATCTAAGCCCTAAATATGAGTCCTTTTAAAGGATGGAAAATTCCAACAAGCCTTTCACGTTGCTCAGCCTGCACAAGGGAGGACCTGAAATGTGGGGCCTTGGGAACGTGGAGGTGACCCTTGTCCTGACAGCCCAGCAATTTCTCATGGCAGCTGCTGTCCATCATCTGGTTTGCACATTGACCAGGTGGGTCCAAAAATAAACTCCCTGTTAGCAGCTGTGATTATAACCAGCTTGTGTTACAGAAGGGCTCCTGTGATCACCCTCTGGCCTCTCCCATCACTGGGAGAACTCAACCAGTGATTTCTGCCTCAAGTTCAGCACCGTGGATCAGTCTGGTGGATCAGGAACCCACCCCAAAGGCTCCAACAGGGAGAGATGTTGTTAATGCTCTTCCATTCAAAGTAAAATTCCTGTTCCAGCCAAGCTCCCGCTTCTCAGCTGGAACATGGCTCCATCACCCTGTCAGGACACCTTTCTTTGCTGGCCATCACCTGATGGCTGATGTCACCTATGTCAGTCCTCAGCAACGTTTCACTGTCTCTCAATAAAAAGCCTTTCAGTTCACAACCTGCACTTTTTTCCCATCTGATTATTCTTCATTGGGATGCTTATAAGTGAAGTGCCATCCAGAGACAGTGGCTATGGCCCATAAATTTAATTACTAACCTTTAATTCATAGGTGGCAGAAACAGTTCTTCAAGCATCTGAGTTAATCAGGCTTTGCTGACAGTGGCAATCAATTGTTCAGCAGCCTGCTTTTTGCTTAATTACTGTTGGACTACATTGCATTTTCAAAATGTCAAGCATCCTCTTTTAGAAATGCAATAAATCATTTTCACATGGTGTGCAAGGCTGGGGTAGGAGAGACTATTATTCTCTCACACCTGACCTTGGTTACAGGGAACAGAAATTGATCATTTACTGTAGCAGTGAAATATCATTTAAGGAAAAATGAGTCTTAACTAAGAACTTCAACTCACTAAAAGGAAGGACAGTTACTTTCTGGCTGTGCAAGAAAGATGCTGGCATGGGTATGTATCTCTTTTAAAACTCTTCTGTTAATGAGGCACCATCTACAGTGGGGATCAGGATCAGGATCAGTTTGCAGGAATCCACAAAGCACTTGTGTCCAGATTTTCACTGTGTCCCAGGGAGAGACAGCCCTGATTCTTGTTCTTCCCACACCAGACTTGGAGGAGACAAAAGACATGTCTATTGAGTTTGAATTAACCAGAAGAATTAAGGCACTTCTCAGAACACACCTCTGGGTTCCAGCCCCACCTGTGACACCTCACAGCTGGCACTGAGGTTGCTGCACGAACTGTGTGGGTGTGGGTGGAAGGGCCATGAGCTGGAGCTGTGGCCTTCAAGGTGTAGCTGAGACAGGCAGAGAAGAGGCAATTTTTCCCCAGCACCTCCCCTGGCCCCCGTTCTGCCCTAAGGAACTGTGCCAAGGATATGTCCATTCCCACTTCTCTCCAGCTCTAAGAAGTAATGAGCAATTTTTAGTTGTGTGTATTTACATCAACTAACACAGAAGAAACCTGCTTTCAGCTCAGTCCCCAGGCACCAATGGGGTAGAAGTAATAAATGACACCTCCCTGCCTGAGAAATGGGTGGCATTTTCAGCAACAAGATTGTGCTGAGGTATGTTGAGAGCAGTACATGGACTGTGGCTAGTGTCAGCCAAGATGATATGAAGATAAAAGGCATCCACTGAGAATGCTGCCAGAAATAAGAAGGAAGAAGCTGTGTGGAATCATATGGAGCAAATTGTCTTTCTCATTGTGTTTAATAGAAAAGGTTTTCACCTGCTCTCAAAGGTACCAATGAAAATTTCCTTCAAACTAGAGGTAGGATGGGTTTTTTGGCTTCTTTTTTTTTTTTTCATTAAACATACATGCATCCAGAAAAAGAAAAAGCGGTTTTCCCTTCCAGAAAGCAGAGCTGATTAGAGCCAGGAGCCAACAACAAACAAAGTGCAATCAAGAAATGAAAATGAAGCAATAAAATGTTTAGCACTTGCAAGACAATAAAAAACATTTCTTAGAGGAAAAAAGAAAAGGAAGAAGGATACAAAAGAAGTCTCTAATCTAAATTAACATTGCTGTTTTCCTAACTCAAAACAGATTTAACTTTTCTCCCTATTTATGCCAATGGTAGATGTTTCATCAGGAGCTTGACTGTGTCAAATGTCACCTGTTGGTTGAAACACAGTGCTATTGTGGCAGCAGAGTGTGACAGATTGTATGAGAGCTTCCCAGCAGGAATATGCCACCAGTTTGCAGGGATCCTCACCACCACACTGAGGACAGGAGGCACCACCAGGAGAGGACATCCTTGCAAAACCACCCCTTGTCATCTGCTCATTCCAGTTCTTCCTGTGACCCCAGGGCGAAATCCAAGTGTAGAATGGGCTTTCTTCTGTGCCATCTTCATGGTGGTCCCAGTTTCCCCCCACCACTGGCAACCATGGCCAGCACCAATGCAGCTCCTCCAGGGAGAAGGGCAACCACAGCCACCCCATGCCTGGGGTGCTGGCAGAACTTAGGGATTTATGTCTGTCTGTGCCACCAGCTCGATCCAGGGTTTTCCTCTCACAGTTTTTCTGATTATTTAATGTTCCTTCTTTGTCCAAAAGGCAGCAGCACTAGAGGGCACTGCCTGCACATGTGAGAAAAGGGGACACATCTCCAGCCTTCTCCCAGGACACCCAATTCTGGCTGTTCGTTGGCACCTTCCCTTCTCACCTGTGCCCTTCCTGTGGGGAAAGACATGGAGCCAGCTGGGGCCGTTAATTTTCTTGGCTGCAGATGAGGTTGGCAGCACAAGGTGATGTACCAGATCCCTCCCAACAAACATTTGGGAAAGCCAAAGTGAGACGTTATCAGGCATGTTTGTTCCGGGCTCAAAGCAGGCAGTGAAACAGCTGCACGTGTGTTTAGGCCAAAAGATAAAGTCATGCTGGGGGGTATCCAGGCGTGCAGGGCAGGCAGAGCCCTCACAGAGCCCCTTCCTGGGGTGCCTGCAGGAGCTGTGTGCAGCTGTGCTGGGGGATCTCACTGCTGCATCTCTGCTCCAAACCCCTCCTGTGGACAGAAATTCCCTTCTGGGTCCAGCCACGCTGGAGAAAACAGCTCCTCCACCCTCGCTCATCCTCCTGCTGCAGCAGAAAAGCCCATGGGCTGCTGTCTAGAGAAAGCAGCTAATTCAGATTAACCCAAAGTGCACAGGGTAAAGCCTTCAAGCAGAGTCAGCCTCCACGAGGCTGGCCTGGGTTACAGGGAGCTCATGTCAGCCCAGGCTACAGGGGAACTGAACCCCTTCTTTTGTCAAAAGCATCTCATTTCAGCCAGCACGTCACAAGTTAAAAGTCCTCAGCAGCATAGCTGGTGCTTTAGTCCCTCATTCCCCGTGCCAAGGCCAGTGACACCAGACTCACCTTGCACCACAGATGTTCACAGGCTCCCTGGATGTCACCTCCACACCAAAAAGCCATCAGGCCTGGACAGTCTGCAGTGTTAGATGAAGTCCAGACAGAGCCAAACTCTTCCAAGCTTTCCTCTGGGGCCCTGTGCAGCTGAATTGACACTCCCGTGACTGATTTCTTCCAGCCTGAACTATTTCCCTTGATGATCTGCCCTAATGGAAAAACAGCTTTTCCACCTTTCAAATGAAAGCAAGATAAAAAATGCCTTCCTGGTTCAAAAAGCACGTGGAACTGCTGCCAAAGAATATGCATGTTAATAACATATCCTTTGTATGAGAAGACAGTGCTGAAATTTGAAGTGATCTCCCCAGAATACAAACAATACCCAGAGAATGGCAAGGAGATTAAAATAATCCTTGGGATGCCTTTCGGTTTTCATGCCTTTTGTGAAATAAATAAATAAGAACAAATTAGTAGTGTATCACAGTCTTCCAAAAGCTCGTGTTTTCGCCCCAAAGGATTCTTGCTCTGCAGTTAATAAAAACCACTTGCATAGATAACAGGTCCCCGAGGCTGAGGTGTTATTTCTAAAATAAATTGCTTATTTGAAAAAGATTGTGGGGACATCATTGTGTTTGGGAAGTTTGAAGCCTTTTCTAATTAATCCAGGAGCAGAGGGGAGAGGCACAGATCCCTCGTCAGAACTGGGTTTCTCCAAGTGCTCTCAGAGCACGGGGGGTGCTGCCAGTGTGAAACTGAGCCTGCAGCCTGGAGGCCAACTTGTTCCAGAGGAGAGGGACTTGGTGATGCTGTTAAGCTACTTTTTTCAACAACCAGCAATCCCTCAGCTAGTTGTTTTGCTGGAATCAGGATGAGGGATGCAGCACAGCAGCCACCTCCAAAATAAAGAAATGGACAAATGTGCCTTCTCTGGGGAGGCACACTGGCTGTGCTGCAGCAGGGCATGTTTCCTTTTCCCACAGAGGGAAGTGTCACTGCCCTGATACCCCAGGGGCATTCCATGGGTGGGAGCTCCAGGGTTAGAGCAGCTTCAGAAATCTGCAAATGCTTTGTGCTGATCTTTTCTTTCTTTTGCTAAAAAAAAAAAAAAAAAAGAGACACTGGCATTCCTGAGATAGGGAGGTGGCATCCACACTCAACAAAGTCACCTACTGTACTTTGAGAGAATCCTGTCGACATCCCGGTGCTCCCCTGTCAAGCTTCCCCATGGATTTGCAGCCCTGTGCCCAGCTCAGTGGTACTGAAAGTCCCTGGGGCTGTAGTACTTCCACAGGGCACCACAGCACACAGCTGGATGAGATGAGTCCTGCAGCCCCTCCAGGACAGGGCTGTTCCTTAAAATCACAATGTAAAGGCCCAGGATGTCTCCTGGGCTTTGATTCGTCAAAAAGAGAACATTCTGTGTTAATTAAAAATAAAAGCAATAGCCTGTGGTGGAACAGCCATGAGATATTCCCTGCTGCAGGAGGAAGCCATGGACAGATTTGGGAATCAGAAAAGTCCACATGCAAAGGTGTGCCTTAGGGATTTTGGCCTCAGGGAGAGGAGTTCGCTGGGACATACACCTATCAAGGAACAAACACAACCATGAAACACATGGTATGCAGGCTGTACCTGGAGACTGTATACCTGCCACAAAGTTCTTGTAGGTATAGGTTCTCCTTGGCAGGACCCACCCCCATGGTCCTTCCACAACCTCCTGCTGCCTGTGAACTTGACTCTCTGGAAAAGAAGACAAAAGTGAATGGGAACACTAGAAAAATTCTGTAAAATGGAGCAATTTCAGGATAATGAGATGTGGAAACGATTGTGAAAACTACTCTATTTTTTTTACAAAAAAAACCAAAACAACAAAAATAGGTTTCCCATTTTTAAGATGATCTAATTAAAATATAAATAAACATGGGGTTTGCTTTGCAAATATGTATTTATAGAGACCACCCTCTCACCCTTCATCTTTGCCAGACTAAACAAGCTGGTTTAGCTACTTTTCTGACATTCTCCCCATTGCCTCCCCATCGTGCAGCCTTCCCATGCACCCTCTTAAGCTACAAGTCTCTGAAGGTGGGTGACCAAAATCATACACACTGCTCTGGATGGTGCCTCACCCACAGCTTCTACAAGCTCAATCCATAAATCCCTGCTCCTCCTGGAAACACTTGTCCAGCATCATTCTCAGACCATATTTTGTGCATCACAGGCTCACTGCAAAACTTTTTCTCTAAGGACCTTCCAACACTTTTGTGATTGAGAAGGACATTTAAGGGCTTTGATTTCCATCTTTCTCATCTACTTGGTATCCTTCTGGAGCCCAGTCTCCTTCCATACCAGTGACAGCTGTGGAGCAGCTCCTGAAATCTCCACCCAGCTTCTGGAGGCAGGCAGAGAGAGACCATGATGGACAGAGGATGTTTTTTATTAGATGGAAATCATGGTTTGCCCATTCATGTCCTATCTCAGACTCCAGGTCTTGTAGTCCCTTTCCTGGCTGGCTGGACCCAGCCGTGGACAGAACTGAGCAGTTAAACCACCAGCCTTTACCCATCCCAGTTACACTGGCTGTCCTGGGATTCCTCAAAATGTGTTAAAATGGTGTGCATGGAGACAGAGGGGGAGGAGACAACGTATGTGCAGCAGTGAGAAAGCCCACGGCCTCCTTTGGTTAATGGCCCTTGCAGTGGGCAGCACAGTATATTTTTACTCATTAAATCAAAGTGGCTGCTCCTTGCCCTTCAAGTCCCCAGAGAGCAACTATTCCCGATAACAGCCAGTCCCCACAGACTCATTAAGCTTTCTGGAAGCTGTTTGCAGAGGCAGGGTGCTAATCTATGAAGATAAGAAGTCAAACCTTTCACTACGGGGACATTTTTTACTACTTGCCTCGTGCTCTCCCTTGTAATTTCATCAAAGGCCAAACCTAAAAACCTATCTAATCTGTCAGAAAGGCCAATCTAATCTATCATTATTAAACACTTTTATGGAGAAAAATGAATTGCAACATTAGAGAGCTTGTGATTTAGCACATGAAAGAGATGGAAAAATGTCTGTGAAATGACAAACAATACAAAATCTGCTTTCCCAACAGAATAGATTAGCTGGTGGCACAAATAAATAAGTAAATACAGTTAAAACTGCTTAGATTTATAGCAAGAGGTGTAGAAAATGCCTGGGACTTGCCAGTGATAGCCTTTTATGGCAGAAGTAGATTTTAGTGGACTTATATCGAAATGAACCTTCACCTACCATAGAAGGTTTCAGAGCCCAGTGCCACAAGAGCAAACGGTGAGAGGTCTGTCATGGGGCATTGAAAAGCCATTGCAAGGTGGTGGGTGCAGAGGGGTTTGTGTTTAATTTACGAGGTTTGATGGGGAGAAGATTAATATTCATATAGTGAGTAGGGGAAAAGAGGCTTTCCCAGAAGACAATTGAAGGCAGGGACAAAATCTAGCTCAAATGTCATAGTGGAGCAACTCTCAACTCTTCCCTCTCCAGGCAAAGACCTGGGAGAGGTGGGACTTCTCACTGTGGACACAGAAGAATTTTTGCTCCATTATTTCCATGGCGTGGCTGCAGAGTTTTGGATGATCTGCAGGTTGGGGATTTAAACTCTGAGCCCTTCTTGCACCCACAATTGAGGTGCTCAGTGAGGTTCAGAGCTGCCCACAGCCAGCAGAAGGGCTCTGGGACTCTGGGTGCCATGCTGAGCCCAAGGCTTCCTGCTAGAAAAAGGAGTCTGATTTCAACATGGGGAAACTTGTCATCATCCCAGACAGATTAATTAGACTTGGCAGATTTCTCACTGGTTGGAAACAAGACCGGTTGCCATGAAAACGTGGGGAGAAAAGAGGTCCTGGATGTTTTGTACAGGGGATACATTTGCCTTATGTGCCCTCGCAGCCTGGGCACTGGTTGGGAGCACTCTGTGAAAGTCAGAGACCAAAGCTCAGTCTGTACATCATCAAGGCTGAAGGCAACACTAGGATGTAGCAGCAGCCCCAGCCCTTTCTTCCCTTGGCTCCAGCCCAGTGCCAGGGCAGGACCAGGGCTGGGGGTGAGTTGGGTGTTCAGCCACCCCTTGCACTGCTCCACCCTCTGCTCATCCAGAGATTAACTCAAGCTCTGCCACACCAAGCTCTGCAGTCAAGCCACCAAACTGTGTCACGAGTCATGGCATCATCTCTCTGTGGAGCAAATGCCCTCACAGCAAGGAAGGGATGCAGAGCTTGGCCATGCCCAGAAAGGACCAAGAACACGGACATCCCACATGCAAATCAGGATATGTGCCCCGACCCCTCCTCTGACAGTTGGACTAGAAAGCTCTCCTTAGCTGCACTGAACTGAACACTTCCAGATTTCCAGCATTTCAAGGGAGATTTGGCAGGCCTCACTCCCGCTTGATTTTATTTCAGATGCCATAACATTTGGGCCTTTTTATGCAGCTTTTGGCTGGTGTTGAAGCAATTTCTGTCTGTTTCTTCTTTCTCTTCCCCCGCCCCCTTGCCATCCATGGTGGGAGGCTGACAAAAGTCAGTGACTCAGCCCCAAAAGAGAATGGAAAACTCCAACAGGGCTTTGAATTGAAATGCAGGCAAGGAAGAAGAGACCCAAGGGGAGGTTGGGGAAAGGGAAGGAAAGGGACTATAATGAGAAAAAACATGAAGGGAGCTAATAAGCGCTCTATGTTGAATAAGTGAGCAAGAATAACTTCTTACAGGAAAGACACTTCTACAGGATGTGGAATGATAAATTTACGCACAAGCCAATCCCAAATTATTTGAACAAACAAAGAATTTCAGAATCTGCAGAACTACAGCCTAATTAACCACAAATTTGTGTCCTCTTTTCCTTTACCAGTCCCAGCACCACCTTTCTCTGTTGCTCTTACCAAGCAAGAAAGAGACTTAGGGCTAAAAAGGTGAGCAGAGGGACAAACAGGCAAGAAAAGGAGTGCCACTAAATTTCATGGTGTGTGGGAGACATTACATTAAAACCCAGCAGTGGGTTTTAATGCCAGCCCAAGCCTCAAGTGCACTTCTCTGGCAGAGCTTTGCACCCCAGTGCATCCCAACCTTTTTCCAGTCTGCAGGGACAAAGACTATCTCCTTGACTACTGATACAGGAAGGTGTCATCTAGCACCCACAGGCACATGTTTGTCCTGAGGATGTTTGACCTTCGTCTCCATGCAGAGAGTAGCACATCTGGTCTCCCTGCAGAAACATGGATACACAGCCTCCCCTCTAAAGCCAGATCTGACCCTACAGCAGTAACAAGGAGCTTCTCCAAAGCCAAAACCTCTTCTTCTATCAGATCTGCTTATATCACACACACAGATTTTCCAGGTTTTTCAGTCTCCTAGAACAGCCAACATCCATGCTATCCTATGGAGTTGTAAGCTGAAGTGTGATGGATGCAAGGATACCCATGTCCCCTCAACCTATCCAAGCACCAAATTACTCAGCCGTTTGCTGGGTCCTTGACACGTCTGTGCAACACACCATGCAAGCATTTCAAAGGAAAAGTCTGCCATTTTGGGGTTGTGAGCCTCCCTCAATGCCTCATTGTGCCAAGGAAGGGCGACAACCAATGCATTGTGCTGGCAAGAATTTCTCATCGCTCTGGGTCCCTGGGTAAGCTGGGTCCACTCTAAAGGGCTGTTGTCTTTTGCTTGCCACCACACCACCGTAACATCTCACACATCCATGGCAGCCTACTCGCTTCCCATTCACAAATTCCTCCACTGAATAACACCAAAGAGTTAAGGCTTTGTCCAAAGGTTGCGCTATGGGAAGGGAAACTGGAGAGAAAATGGCTTTCAATGCAGTTCGAGCATAGACAATACTGTTTTGTAACTGCAGCGTTTGATGTGCAATGACAGGAATTAATCATTTTACTTAACAGAATTACTCTTTGTTATGTAAACTTTGTAAAGTCAGTCTCATGTGACCTCTTTCAATTAGGAACAAATTGTTTAAAACTGTCGTCTTTCCGAAGGCGCAGTATTCCTAAGAGCGACCTCGGGGATGGGTTGTCATTTCACTCTGGAGTACTCACAGCTGTGCAGTTCAACACCAAATGGAGACCAAAATGTGCAGAATTACTCTTCTTCTTTTTTTTTTTTTTTCAACAGAGTGAGCAATCCCTCTGTGCTTATTCTAATATGGGACGAACATTTGTTTCCCATTTCATTTTCTTCAGTTCTGAGAGAGCTGGATTTGTTTTTATAGGTTTCTCATCACCTCAGTCTGAGAGCACCTCAGTGGTGAGAACAGACATGCATCCTGAGAGCCCCTTGGAGAAAAGGAAGCATTTTCCATCTACCAAGAGAGAACCCAGATCAGAAAAGATGAAGGGCCCCATCTTCAGCAAATGAAAATAATTTCTTCAGCAAAAAAAAAAAAAAAAAATAGAGCTAATGTCATGCAGAAAGTCTGCAGCAGGGCCAAGAAGAGCCTCCAGAGGTCCACAATTTTACCCCAATATCTCAGCCCCTCTCCTGATTCCCATAACCTTGAGAGCTGCTGCAGCTCCCTTTGCTGCCAAACGTTTTCACACAAACTATTTGACCTGAGAAGGCTGGAAGCATCCTCTGTTACACACAGGGGTACTCTGACTCTGTATTAAGGCACAAAGCAAGATTCTGCCAGGCTGGTGTGAGCACTACAGATTTACTTTCAAAGCTACTTGCAGGAACAAGGCAGCAGCAGCCTTAGGATGTACATGCCCTGATGGTCCTGGGGATAATTGAGCTGCACTGGATGGGTTGTGAGTTCATCCATCTTTGGCGGTCCCATTTCAGCTCTGCTGCCCATGGAGGTGCCTGGCTATGTTCCCACTCAAGTCCTGCCCCTCGGAGTCAAAAACTCATTACACCTCATAACCTCTCTCAAATGCATCAATTTTTGTCCTCTTAACGCTGCACTAATGGCCAGCCCTGATTGCTCTGGGTGATAAAAGCATTTGCTCTCGGTGTTTCCCATGCATAATGCAGCCTTTACTCCGGGGTCTGGGCACTTTCAAAGGGTGGCTGTGCAGCTTTTAGTTAAGAGCCCAATCAGAAGATACGACCGTGGCTTTGAAAGGCATCGGCCGAACTTTGATCTTGTTTCCCTGGCTGCCCTGCCCAGCAACACTGGCTGCATTAAGGAAAAGGTACCTACCTTGTCCAGACAAGAAGGCGAACAATCTCACCTCCAAGGGCTTTCAAGTCAAGCCATTATGTACATCCCCCTGAAATCAAAAGTAGTCAAAGAATGCAAAAAGTCTGTCGACAGCGGCGCCTGTCAGCTGAGCTTGTCCCTCATATGGCATTGTTCTACAACTACCTGAAAGAAGGTTGTAGACAAGCATGGATTGGTTTTTTCTCTCAACTAACAAGCAAAGGACAAGAGGAAACAGCCTCAAGTTTTCTTCACTGAAAGGGTGGTCGGGCATTGGAACAGGCTGCCCAGGGAAGTGGTGAAATCACCATCCCTGGAAGTGTCCACAAAGCATGTAGGTGTCGTGCTCAGGGACGTGGTTTAGTGGTGGGTTTGGTAGAGTTAGGTTAATGGTTAGACTCAATTATCTTAGAGTTCTTCTCCAACCCTAATTATTGTATTATTCTGTGCTGGCCCATATGGACTTTCCAAACCTGCAAATCACCAACGTGACTCCAGTACAGCCACAGGATTCACTTACTACTCACCCCAGTAAAAAGGAAGGAAGCTTTGGGGTCTGCAAGGCTGGATTAACAGCTGGGGCCACAGCCCTGTTAAACAGCAGCTCAGGGCTGCCCCAGGAATTAAACCACCACAGTAGATTTCTCTCAGCATCTTCCCATGGGAGTAGCTGAACATCTATGGGAGAAAGATGCAGAAAGATGAAGCCCAAGGAGAGGAAGCAGGTGCATGAAGGTGTCTGGGGACCCTGGAGCACAGCTCATGTCATAACTGACATGCCCCAGGCTGCCAGCCTGGGCTTTGCAGGATGGTGTCATGGGATGGAAACCATGTGGTCCCCATGTTCTGCAATAAACCATGCTGGAGATAACCCCCATGAGCAGGAGTTTATTGAACAGGCAGGCTGCAAGGGCCTGCAGGAGCTAATAATAGTGTCTTCCTCTAACAAGTTCATTAGCTGCTGGAACAGTGAAATCATCTCTGGCATATTCCTCTTGATCACTGTGGTTATATCTAGTGTTTCTATCGAGGCATTACTAATAGATAATATTCATTGTGGTATTTCAGTGTGGGATTTACTCCCACTCTCTGCAAAATAGCCCTGGTTCAGCCCCAGGAAATAAAAACAACGACAGCTATCAGCAGTGTTAAGTAGTTGAGCATTTTTTCTTGTCTGGTCTTTCCAGTCTTTTACATCATTTCATCAGTTCTTTGTGAAAAGGAGCCCTTCCTTATTCCCTGGGACAGAGGCTGTGTGTGCTGGGGGCAGCCTGTCCCAGGGGAGCACATCGGGACTGCACTGTTGGTGCAAACAGGCTTTTAGCTTGACACTACCATGAATATATCCCTGCAAGCAACAGCCAATGCTTTTGACTCCCTTGAGCCAAGGAAATCAGCCTCGTGGCTGGGAACCAAGCAGTGATCTCGTGAACAAATGAGGCTTCAACCCACAAGACCAAACTACCTCACAATTGAAACACCAGACAAGAGGGTGCTGACTGTGCAAAACCACTCCCCAGCCTTCAGTGCCTTTCAGTTCACTTCTGATCTCTTTATCTGATATTGCATTTATGTACCCAACTATAGCCTTCATTCAAACACCAGCAAGACCAAACCTTTTCCTGGGAAGTGAGGATGCTGAAAGTGATTCAGGTAATGCTTCAGTAACTCCTCTGCATTTTCTGCTTTTGCATCTTTTGAAAACCACTATATTGACAGTTTTAATAAACACATAAAATCCAATAAAAGCATTTCCAGTAGCAGCTTCTGCTTAGTGCCAATGTCCCACCACAAAGAGGTGACATTAGGGCAATCCAGTGTCATCTTCATTAGAAGCAGATAAAGGTAATGGTGTGCACACACACACACAAGCTTGTGTGATTAAAAGAATAGCAATTTCTGCAAACTATTTTTCCCCCTGAAATTCCAGCTGATTCTGTTACATACTCACTTAACAGCAATAAAGCTCAAAGTAAGAACATCAGTCCCTGTTCCTAGTTCTTGCAGTCACTGAAATCTAGAGTCTGGGAAAGCAAGCAAGGAGATACTCAAGAAATACCTTCCTTGGGTAGAGTTTATTCTCTCCCCTCTGCTTTCTCCCTTAAAGCCCAGGAATTTCAATGCTGGAAGGCAGTGCCTCAAGGCTGATTCTGTTGGGAAAAGAACAGTGCAAGCATGTTTGACAACAGTGGTGGTCCAAAGGGCTGGCAAGGCTTTAGGAACAACCTGACTAAAAAGGGACATGAGGATGTCCTGGGAAAGTGTGTCCCACAGCTTGTCTTGACTGTGAAAGAAACTTGAGCTCCATGTGCAGCCAAAAATGCCTGACTGGGACGGAATTGAAGGCAAAACTCCAGTTCACCCCATTCAGGTGTGACTGCAGAGCACAGACCCTGCACACTGCTCAGTGGAAACCACCAGTATTACTCACAAGTTACACCAAGACCAGGTACATTGCAACATACGACAGAATTGCAATTTCCTTCACCTGCAGCATGATCCAGTGGTGTTAACAGAAAGGGTGGACACTCCCCAGCCCCATCTCGGATCAGTGGTTATCAGTGGTGCCTGCCATCATCCCAGCCTCCTGCCCTGTTTTCAGCTACAAACTCCATTCCTCCAGGGTTTTATTTTTACAAAGAATTCTTCATAACTTGTATTTATTTGCTCAGTGGCAGTTAGATGTCTGCCTTTCTGCCTGAACTATCTTTAGCTCCCAAAATATTTGGCATTTCAGGGAAGTATTTGAGTAACTTTTCCAAGAAATAAGGCAGGGCATGAGGGCACGGAAACTGTCCCATTTGCTTTTGTTCTTGTCTTTATGGGGGCATCCATGACCTGTCCTGGAATGGCTGAGCAAGGCTTGTTCCTGATGAGTGGGACTCATGCAAGTATGGGCATGGCAGTGCAGAGCAGGACACACAGTGCTGCACGAGCACTCAGCACAATGCACAGCCCAGCCCAGCCCAGCTCAGCACCTGCTGCACTGGGACACTGGGACCAGTCTTTAACCAAAGAAGGATTTCCATCTAATGCCCAGGCAAGGAATGTGAATAAAATTGAACTCCCAGAATACCTGCAAGATATTGTCACTGAGAGGGGCGTTTGCCTACAATATCTGCCACATATTTTGGCTCATGGCTTTCCTTCTCAAGCATTTTCCTGTGAGAATCAGTGCCTGCACTGTTTGCAGGTGATCATTAGCATGTTAACTTTCCTCTTGCATATGCAAATCAGAGCTATCTGCCATCTGATTTTAATTTTAGCACATAAAAATAAAAGGCAAAGGAAATAACAGGAACATATTATGTTATACATATATTACATACAATGTATTATATTATTATACACTATGGAATATTTTGGAAAGTGTTCTGCACACAGACTTGGACATTAATGGAAGAAAGTCCCCTTTGAGATAAGTAAGTAAGAGAAGTTTGTGTCTGTCCAGGACTGGGACAGTCCCCAGTCACCCATCCTTACCAAGCAAGCTGTCTCATCACAGAGCAGCTCTGGTGAATTAAAACTGGGGTCCTTTCAGACCATAATCATCCCTCGGGATGGGGATTAACCAGTGACGGGTCCTTCAGAGACCTCTACAGCTTTCAGAGACATTTGGTCTAGGGAACCGGACCAAATCTAGTTCTAAATCAGCCACACACAGGTAGATCTGATTCCCCGTGGGGTTGCACCGATGCCCGGCTCCTCAGGCTCTGTCCAGGTGCCTCTCCCCGCGGTGCTGGCAGGATCATTACCTTTCCAGGAGCTGTTAATCAAAGCCCTGTGTGCTGTGAGGGATATGCAGCGGGCGGCAGAGCGGCCCAGCGGATCTTGGCATTGTTAATGAGATTACACTCCCCTAATCTCACAGCAAATCGGATTGTCACACTGAGCGCATTCATCGCGGGCCAGGGCGAGGCGGGAGGCAGCGCAGGGCTCTGCAGCAAGGAGAGCCACCTATTTGTCGGTGACTTCTGAAACCCAGAGGGGAGGGGGCTGGCGGGTTTGCCCGGGACCCCCAGGACAGGGAGCGAGTGTCAGGAGGAGGGAAGGAAGCCCAGCTGCAGGCGCGCACCTCTGGCAGGGAGGAGGACGCAGCTCTTGGAACTCCGTCCGGTGTGAACAGCTGGGCTGTTTTCTGCGGGGTTATGCAACTGTTTTGTTCCCAAATAATATAACCAGTGTTATGTTTAAATTCATCCCGAGTCTTGTTTATCTTGCTTCGGTTTCACAGAGGAATCGTGTGAAGTTTTGCCGGGGTCTGAGGATCTCTGGCCGCGGCTGCAACACTCGCCGCCTCCCGCGCGTCCTTCCAGGCGGGTCGGGGGCTCCTCCAGCCCCATGAAGGGTTTGCTCCTATTTGGGGACACGGGCTCTTGGCTGATCACAGCTTGTGCTGCCTCAATAAAGGCTGCAATCCCAGAGCAGCTTCCCCGTGACGAAATCCTGTCGCCTGACCTGCGCCAATGCGGAGCAAGGAGATGAGGTCTGGGGAGAAGGACATCTCCAACAAGATCTTGCAGGAAGACCCGGTGCCCAAGGTACAGAACATCCCTCAACTCAGAGGAGACCTTTAGTCTCCTGGTAAGCCCAAAGCAACACTCACACCTACCACTGGATGATCTGACAAAACAGCCACGTTTCTTTTGATAAACTCACGGGAAACATGATAAAATGCCAAGGTCCAGCTTTGGGTGAAGAGAAGGGTGTCCATATAAGCTCTCTGGGCTCCTGCTGCAGCCAAACCCACGGTCCTGTTAAATGCAAGTACAAACCCAGTGTCTGTGGCATCGCTGGAGGGTGTGAGCAGCATCCCTGCATGTGCCGGCTGGGAACTGCATGGGAAATCACATGTTTTTGCAACTGCGTTTTGGGAGTCTGAGCCCAACCGTTCAGCTACATATTTGGGACAAAGTTGCAATAACCAGAGAGGCTTTTGAACTTGGGAACAATAGGAGCTATTTTCAATGGGTGAATAATGTTGAAAATCTGTCCCTTAATGTCAGCTCGCAGAATCATCATTTTTCCCAGTAAATAATATAAAGGTTTTAATTTTTTCTCAATGGATTTCAATGCAACATTTACTTTGAGACTGTTTATTCTTCATCCAAGAATAGCAGGGAGACACACTGAAAAAGAACAAGATGATCTTTATCATTTCAAATAGAGTAATTACAATATTTCTTTTAACCGTTTGCATGTTAAAATGCACTCTATTAAAACAATTCTGGTAAATAACTTATTTTCATTAGTTATGTCACATATGCCTTTGATGAAGAAAAATAAAACTGAAACTCATAGGTATTGCTACAGTTGGTGTAAAAAAATTTTAAAAATAGTTTTCTATGCAAAAATGAAGCACATCTGAAGTAATACACTTCAGGAGCCTGTTTGTGAGGTTTAAGGAAAAGAAAAATTATTCACTTGTATTATTTTTCTTAGTAATAATTTATAAATGTTCATTGAAGGCTTAAATTTTGTAGGAGATACATATTTTGACTGGCATAATATTTTGACACTACTAAAAAAACTTTCTGAATAAATGTGTTTTAGAAATCCAATTTGGAATGAAAATTAATTTTGAAATATTGGAATCTCTCCTATTTCAAAGTAGGTCTCCTCATTACTTAGTGGAAGTATCTCTTCTTAATTAAAAGAATACTTAAAAGCATTTTTCATAGCCTGGCAGCAATGTGCTGGGCCAGTAATTAATCTTGCATTGTCTTTCTGGCAGCATAGCCCTTTCCTGCAACACTACTTGGGCAGAAGTTTATCCCTGTATGAACTAGGAGCAGGCTGTGCTAAAATAAAGTTCTGATGCAGACACGTTAGGAGGACTGAGATTTTACAGCCACAAAAGCATCTTTGCATAACAATTAAAAAATAGCAGTTTATCTAATCCTGTGTTTCATGAACATGGGTCTCACTATGTCAATTCAGAGATAGGCTCCTGCTCGTATCAGACTCTGTGCTAGCAGTATTTATTTTTTTGCTTCTTGTTGTACACATTTAAACATCTGTTTTCCATCACTGATCCTCTGAAACACAACTTGCCACTGTAGCACAGGCAAAAGCATTGAGGATGGCCACGAAACCTCAGCTTTTGTTTAGAGCAGAGTTGCCAGATAAGATTATTTAAACTGATAAAAACCAAAACAATCTCGGGGTCACAATGTTGCTGTTCTGGCCCGCTTCTCTTCAGTAGATCGTTTTGGCCGAGGGGCTTCAGCTGATCTTGTCACTGTTGCTTGTAACCTCCTGCCCAGTGATGATTTCATCTGCTCCTCAACACCATACTTGTGTGATTAGAAACGATCCTCTGACAACACGTCTGAAACGGAGAGGGGTGGGCAGGGCTTATGACTCACACAGAGAGGTGGGCAGGGTTTACTGATGCAATTAGATGAGTGATCAGCACACAACACAACGTGCTGCTGCGACATCTGTGCTGCACCCCGACACCAGCTTGGGAGGTACAACAGGAGCGTTTTCATGCCTGGTGTGCCACGTTCACCTTATTGGTGACAAGAGGTTGTTGCTGATGTAATAGGAGGTGGCAGCAAGGAAACCAGCAGTGTCCTTCGGTGTCATGCTGCATAGTGAAGAGGATGGAAATCCTGTTAAGTCAAAGCCAAAGGCGAGGCTGGTGCTGTCGACTCCGCTGCAGTGCTCATCCCTTTAGGCGATAGCAAAGCAGGGCTGGAGCAAACTGCATTTTCCCCATGGTGACAATAGCAGCTGCTTCCCAAAGCTCAGCTCCTGGATGGCTGCTGTCCTTGGAAACCACCTGCTGCCCCGGGCTGGGGCTCGCGGCACATCTGACTGCCACGCACGGAGCAATTTCCTGCCAGATTTCCACTGCCGTAAGGGAAGGTTAGCAATGATGCCCAGAGAGCTGCTCCTCTGCACTAATTGATGCTGTTACTCTACACAGTCCTATTTTGGGCCATCAGTTTCTCATGCTTTATAGCCCAAAATCTCCCCCTGCCTATTCCAGCACTCACTTCCCCTCTGGTGGGGCAGGAGCAGAGTCCAGCGAGCAGTTTCCACCTCCTCTCTCAAGGCACTGATACACTGGCAAGCAGAGATAAAGTCCCTTGAGTTTAAACTTGAAGAGAACTGACCCAATGTGCCTGACTTTTACCATGAGTTCAAGAACATGGAAATTTTTAATGCATGTTTTGATATGTCCTGGGATAATCTATGACCTTTTTGAGTCCTTTTTTATCCAAAGCAAACTTCAGAACATAATCCTGGCAGATTTCTTGGAATCGTGACGCTGAGTGATTCTACAGATATCCCAAGTGATGCTCTGAGAGGAATGAAAATATTTTCAGATTACCCCCCATTTGCCAAGGGATGAAAGTGAACAGTAAATGCTGAGTGCTTATTGTATGGGAATCTGTCAGAGAAATCCGTTTGTGTGTCTGTATTGTGTGTCCTAGTCCCAAACAAATTCCTTGCGTATTTCTGTCAAATTTAAATAGTGCCCACTCCTCGGGAAACAAAATATTTCACAGCCTTTCATGGGCTTTTCCCAGTGTTTGGGGGTAAGAAGTTCAGGTCTTTCTCAGAGTGGCACAGTTTTTCTGAATTTGCACCCAGAGTGTCCCCAGGCACAGCTGACCGGGCACATCACAAACAGCTGCCCCTGCACCACTTTGTTCCCGTGGCCAGAGCACTGTCCACACTGTGTCCTTCACTAGAGCAAAGCAAACTGCCTCAAAAATGAGGTGGGACTTGAGCTGGAGACAGCCATGGCTGAGAAGGGTTTGCTCAAAGACACCAGGACAAGTTATACTTTCAGAGCTGAGTTTCTCACTGTGCGTGCAAAGCACGATGAACTTCTTGTTACTGTCTTGTTGTAAAAGTCAGAAATTATTTTCCCTACTGAGCTGTGACTTGTCTAAACTCCCTGAGGAATTCCTCCTGCAACATTACCATGGAGCAGAGCAGACTTGATGAAGAGCCTTCAATAAGACATTTTTAACACGGGATATCATTGCTCCACTGCACCATTAATAGAATTTCTTTCACCCCTAAATGGGTAAGCTCTGTTGTGGCTGCATCTAACCCTACTGATGGTTAAGAGAAGATCATCCAGGGTTCCTCTAATGCCAAGTACACATTTAACATGCTCCATTTTAAATATCACCTCTTCAGAAGCTCTGCAGACACCAGACAAATGGGTCACAGCTGAAAACTCCCTATCTCACAGGGTTTAAACATAAATGCTCCCCTATGTGTAGGCACAGCTCAGTACCTTTCTCCTTGATTGTGGTTCCTGGAGTGTTTAGAGGATTACCCTAGACACCTGCTAGCTAACAGTTTGGGTTGGATGAACCCTTGTTTAGCTGCTCCCTTCATCATCACTAAGGGAAGTTCATGGATATTTGCCACAGAGAGGAAGAAGAGAGGACAATGATCTAAAACAAGACATAATTATGACACATAAACACAGTGACATCTGTCAGAAGATGTTGTTTTAGGAAACACAATGTTTGTGTATTTGTTTACTTCAAAATCACTTTGTTTAGCTGCCAAGAGGACATTGCATGAAGAACTTTCTTTCCAAACGTCATGCATAAGCCATCAGCCCCCACTCTTTCCTGCTCCGGATGAGTTTATTGCATGTGATTTCCAAGGAGAACAAGTGGTTGAACCTCTCTATCTGACTTGTTCTCTTTCCCATAGTAAAAAACACATGCTCTTGGTTCTGGAGAGGACAGCAGCATGTGTGAAAGTCCATCTTTGTTCATCAAAGCACTTAAGCTCTTGCTTAAAGCTAAGAAAACACTTAAGTGCTTTGATAAAAAGGGAAAATCTGCCGAACTGGGACCAAAGAGATGCTACAGTTAATTGATTTCCTTTGAGAACAGCCTGTGTTTTCCCCAAAGGGCTAATACTGTAGTTCTTCTATTCAATTCTAAAGCTGCTCCAAAGCTGCAGCAAGTTTGATAGGGTTGGCATTTCTTAGAAGCTATTTATTCACCCATGACCAAAGTATTAAGACTCGCTCTCTGCAGTAACTATGCACAAGTGGACACACACTGGGAAATTCTTTGTCTTGTCCCCTGTTCTGCTGCTGAAGGAAGACACATGGTTTCAATGATGTCTTTGTTATCTGATCAAGCATTCAGTCCAATTTGCAATTTTAATGAAAATCAGACACCTGCACTGCAACTGATCTCCACTCCCAGGATTAACAACAACGAGGACAAGAAGCATTCCCCCTTATCTGAAGAACTGAAGCCACCAGTATCCTGTTACCAAAGCCCAGGCTGTGATTTCAGATGTTACCCAGAAGAAAGGAACCCTTTATCCTTCTTTGGACAGTGATCTCCTCAGATGGAGAACCAAACCGAAATGACCAGCTACAGGTAACATTATCCTGAAGGCAGAAGCACAAGCTGGGGAGCTCTGGCCACACCAAACCTCTGCAAGCTGCAGAGACAGGCCACGTTGGCTGGCTCAGAGGCAGCATGAGTATTGCACTGACCTCAGAGACAGCTCTCTTATAAACATCACTCTCCAAAAATTATTACCAGGACATGCATCTTCTGGTGTTGATTCAACTTTTTTCCCTCTTTTTAAATCTGTACGGGCTCATTTTTAATCTGGCCTGTCTTGCTTGTGAAGATATCAAACCCTGTAGCACTGAGCAAACCCCCAAAATGAAATTGGAAAGAGATTTGGAAATGGGAGAGGTGCCCTGGCTGTAGTGTCACCTAGGAAAGGTCCCTCAGCACATCCCTGTGTCACAGCTGAGGCTGAGTGATGCCCAGGAGGGAGCGTGGCCCCATGGGGCATTCAAACATCAGGTGCATGCCCGGTACCTGTTTGCAAATCCATAGCTCCAGTGGAAATGGGAGAAAGATATGGTGTGTGCAAGAAATGGGGAATCATGTAATAGACTGTGTCAGTGTATCCTCCACTGCAAGATGTGAAGAAACCCACTTCCTCAGAGTTTTAGCCAATGTTTACTAAAGTGCTTTCAGTGTTTCCTGATTTCTCCTCTTGCCTGAAGCCCAATGCTTTCCATCATCTGGGTTGTTTGTGTTTGTTGGTGTTTTTCACGTAGGGGGAGAAGGATAAGAGGAGGAAAGGAGGAAGTAAAAATACTAGTGAGCACCTTCAATGAGTTGATAAGCTTCAAAGACTAGCCCAAATCAAGAACTTCTCATACAGCTGGCATTTTTTTACACAGCCTTTTGTGTTAAAAGTGATTTGTTTCAATTGAACACCCCACTCTGCTGTGGAAATGCTCAGTAGCTCTGATGACACCAGAGAAATTTCACATGCCAGAGCTCTTGGGATCTTCCTTGTCCTGAGAAGAAAGTCTTATCTGCAATAGGACAAGAGGAAATGGCCCCAAGTTGCACCAGGGGAGGTTTAGATGGGACGTTAGGAAAATCTTCACTGAAAGGGTTGTAAGCATTGGCACAGGCTGCCCAAGGCAGTGGTGGAGTCACTATCCTCAGGTGGATTTAAAAGATGTGTAGATGTGGCACTCAGGGATGTGGTTTAGTGGGGATTGTGACAGTGCTGGGTTAACAATTGGACTCGATAAACTCAGAGGTCTTTTCCAACCTGAACAATTCTTTGATTCTGTGATCTGTTGCACAGTTCGTCGTCTTCTTTAGCGTGAGCTCCCTCTTTTGCCCTTTGGAAGGTAAGTCAGGCAGTTCCAAAGAAAGGGCTTGTCAAATTGTTTCAAGCCATGACTCTCTTCCTGTCCTACAGCAAGGCAAACAATTTGGAGACCCCAGGTCAGCGAAGCCTTGCATGTATTGCTGAATTGAGCCCTTTATGTTCCTGGGCTTATGTTTCAGAGAGGCAATGATGCTTTTTATAGCTAGACTATTTTCTATTCAACTCTGAGTTGGGCTCTGCTTTCCTAATAAGGATTCTTCACCCCATTTTGCAAAGGAAATTGCATTATTTTGAAACTACATTTAGCCACCCCAGCCTCACAAAATGTTCTTGAAAACACTGTGCGCTTGAACCTACCACCCATGAAATAACAGAGGGAGCTTTCTCCCCAGGCTGTTTCTCTTTCTCTGTGGTTTAGGGACAGCCTCTTCACCATACAGTGGATCATGTCATGTGGTAACACACCCAAGCCCAGCTGGCTGGTGCTGCTGCTGAGGACATGCACACTCATTTCTAACAGGATTCTGGGCTCATGAAAGTGGATGGAAAAATTCTCTTGTTGATTCCAGGAGAGCTGGACACCCCTATAACATCCCTGCACAGCATTTGGACATACCTGTGCAAGTGCTGCAGCAGTTGCAGTGTAAAGCAGCTCCTTAAGGACCTGTTTGATGTCCTCCTGTTCATCCAAATTACACCCACAGCACTGATCTCTCCTATCAGTTATCTTCCAGACTCCTGTAAACACCAAGTCTGAAAAACTTGTTAAACAACGACAAGAAATATTTAAACACTGTGTTCAGGTCCATTTTGAGTCTTAGATCTCTTCTCCAAGTCCCACTGTCCCTGTGAGTGTTGGTTAAGGAGCATTTGGGGAAGGAATGTCAGGAATATGGACATTACCAGGCAACTAAGAGATGGTGTTTGCAAACACTGTCCACAGGTGGGGTAGGTGACTTAGGGCTGAAAACTGGATGCTTGAGCTGTGTCCTAAAGCTCAAGGGTGTGATTACCCCATGGGCTTGTCTGCACTGCACAACAGTCCTAAGAGGGGTCCTGGAAGTGGTGCAGCTGTGTTGGCTATTTATCCAGTGAGGAGCTGTTCTGGTACAGTTACACTTCCTAACCCTGAAGCCTGATTTATGAGAGCTTTCAGGAGGATTTGCGCCTGGGATGTGGTGCAGAAGTTCCTATTTCAGTTGCCTGTGCCTAACTGATTTCAATGCCCAAAGTTCACCCAGGAACAAGGGAGTTTTAGGAAAAATATATGCAAAAAATCTATGAAATAGCGTGGTGGGGATGTTGCAGGGCTGAACACAGCTCCTGGGAATTTTC
This sequence comes from Pseudopipra pipra, assembly GCF_036250125.1. Lineage (NCBI taxonomy): Eukaryota > Metazoa > Chordata > Aves > Passeriformes > Pipridae > Pseudopipra > Pseudopipra pipra. The sequence continues at coordinate 6,105,589 of NC_087559.1, forward strand.
CTCTAGGAAGTGCCAAAGCCAAGGGCAGCCTCTCTAAGAGCTGTGCACAAGTCCTGGGCACCCTCCCTGCCCACTTGTCACTGGACATGCTCAGCATGTCCCTGCAGGCACAGCAGGACCATCCGGCCATTCTCTCCACCAGAGCCTCTTGGGACCATCACAGTCCAAAACCAAATCAGCAACTACAGCTCTGCCTCCATCCAAGCTTTTTAGTGTTTTGGTGTAACAGTTGGGAGGGAAAATTTAAAACTTTGTTTTTATCTTCCTCTCTCTGTGCTTCTTTTTTTTTTCTTTCCTTTTGTTTTTTAAGCAGGCAAACATCTGCAGAGCACTTTGAGATAACCATAGCAATGACATGAGGACAATTGGCAGGCACTCTCTGTGCTCCTCAGCTGTGTGCTGTGATTCACCGGCCCAAGCAGGAGGGACCTCTCTGCACTGAGACCTTGCCCTGGGGTCAGAGATAGAACTTTTACTGGAGCAGAACAGGGGGAATGCAGATATCAGGGGATTTTCAATGGAAATCACAGGTGTTTCTTCCCTGCCTCCTCCCTGTGAGAGGCCCCTCTATGTTCTGTTACGATTTGTTTTTCTGGCAGCCAGCGTGCTCTATTTTTCTTGCCTGTGTTTTTATGACTTATGTTTGGTTTCTGCTAAAACAACAGAAAACAGCGCAGGGCTGGGTTGATTTTTTTTTTTTTTTTTTTTTTTTGAGTGGGTTGTTGGGGTTTTTTTTTCCTTTTAGGAACTATGCAAAGGGTCATTTGGAAGCCCTGATTCCAGTAAAACTTTGCAGAAGGATTGATGGAGGTTTCGGATCAGCTGAAGGTCACAGGTCAAATGGTTTACCCCCCAGGCGGGCGAGAAGATGAGATTAGCAGCCACAGAGCCACGGCTGAGCCGTGAAAGAGGACACAGGGCTCCACAGGACACACTCAGCAGCAGGAGGAACACGAGCCTTTAGCAGTGGGCTTGCAAGCAACTGTTTAAAAATGCCTCACTGAAGAGCCTCTCTTCCACTCTATCTCAGCAGAGAAAGTGAACTGCAGCTGGCCAGAAGCGAGGACTTGGAATGAAGCAGACGCGTATTCACACAAGAGCAGGAGAATAAATATCTCATTTTTTAAAAGGAAGAGATTTTTTTCATTTTGGTGGAGGATTAAGGGTTTTTTCAAAATATTTGATACTGTGTTTAAAAGCAGAATCAATTGCTAGTCAGTGCAGGCCTGAGCCAAAAATCAAGCAGGGAGTAAGAGTAAGTTACAATAAATCTTCAGAGGAGCTGCTTTCAAAGGTATCTGTGCTTTGCTCTAGACGTGAAGCATTGGTTTTGGTAAAATGCATTATCCACACACTTCCATCTAACTAGTGAAGGATTCTGGCTGTTTCAGAGAAAAAAAATTGGTGGCATATGGTCTGCATAAAGCATAAACATGTCTTGTCCTTTCGGCTGATTTTGGCACAGGGAAGGTCACGAAATCATCTTTCAGAAACCCCAGCTGGACTCAGACAGAGCCTTCTTCCCTTTTCCTACTTCTCCCTACCAAGAACCTCATTCAGAACCACTACTGTCATCATCATGCCACGCATCCTCCCAGGACCAAAAATCTGCTGTTCTGAATACAGAAGCCTCTTGCTTTATGCCATTGAAGACAGGGATGGAGACTAAAACAAACCAGCCCAGCAGGTATTATTCCCCGAGAAATGCCTGTAATTCCTCTTCATCTTTCATTATCATCATCATTAAGGTTGGAGAAGACTCTTAGGATCATGGAGTCAGACTGTTACCCCAGCACTGCCAAGCCCATGGCTGAATTGTGTCCCCAAGCAGCACATCTACATGTCTTTTAAATACCTCCAGGGACTTTCTAGCGTGTCAGACTGTTCCCCCCACCTATTGCTGTCAGAAGGAGAGGACTCCAGGCTCTCCAGCAGGGCTCAGGACCCGGCTCGTGTTGCACATTCAATATTCACAGGAGCAGTTGCTGCCAGCCGTGTGTCACCAGTGTCACCAGCCCGTGAGCCCCGCGAGGACGGGCAGTAACGAGCACCCCTCACTTTCCTGAGTAACCCTACCTGTGAGGCAGCTTTCAGGGGGAGGAGGACAGTGGAAAGTCTGGAAACAGAATATGGAAAGGAAAAATTCAAGGCCTCCATGTTACATGAGCTCGCGAAGGCGAGCTGTGAACCTCTGCAAGCAAACCTGGCAGTGCTTGTCTGCACAAACAAGCATCCTCGCTCTGCCTGCACAGGGAGTTTGCAAAGGATTAATAGTTTGGCTACTTGAAATCATGCAGAATGAACAAACCCTATTCCTGCAGTCCCTGAGACAGAAGAAAACACATTAGCCACCTGCCCAGCTGAGCAATGATGGCCACAGCATTTACGTAGCTGGGAGGTATTGCAGGAGGTTGGTTCCTCAAAGATGAAAAAGACTCTAGGCTGCCTTTTTTCTATGCACAAAAAGTGATTTATGTGAAGCCAAAAAGTGTGAAGGATTATGTTTTGAACCTGCCAAACTGGCTGCAAACATCCTGAAGAGCAGATTTTATTGTTATTATTTTGCATTATTCTATTTTTAAAAGAACGAAAGAAGCATTAGAAGCAGAAAGATGAAAACTGGCTCTCCCTTGACATATTTACCCCCCAGATTAAGTGTGTGTAACTGTATGCTATATACACAACCCTGCAGATAACAGAGGTGTTGGCTGTAGGACATTGCAACATCCGGGATGTAATTTATCTCTCTCTCCACGTCTCCACTCTCAAACACATGTGGTTCATCCTGTTCTTTGCCACTGCTGGACCTTGGCAGGCCCCAGCATTTCAGTGGTCACTGGGTTGTTGAGGGGCTGCTTTGTCAATAGACACTTTTGCTGTGTTTACCCAGGTATTGTTCAGCTTTGTACCACTGAGACAAGCTGGTTCACACCGGTTCTGTTCCACCTATTATTTATTCTCTGGTGTTTTGACCTTAGAGTTTATCTGTGAAATGTGTCCAACAGCACTTACAGAAGCTGCTGTAAGAGGCTCTAGAGATGAGAACAGGAAGAGGATAAGATAGGATAGGATAGGATAGGATAGGATAGGGTAGGATAGGATAGGACAGGACACGACAGGACAGGACAGGACAGGATAGGATAGGGTAGGATAGGATAGGATAGGATAGAATAGGTTAAGAGCTGGTGTTGGAGGACACTGGTTAGACCAAGCTGAATTTGACATTTCTATTTAAACTTGATGTTTGCAAATATACTCCACAGCAGAGGCATCACTCCTCTGTCTCTAAACCTCATAGCATGCAGACCACAAATCACAGCTTTGGCATACCTGTTGCCAATCCACTGAATATGAGGCTGAGATACCGCAGGAAGGTACTTCTTTTTTCCCTTGTTTTACATTTAACAACCACAAACATTATCCCAAGGGGAAAGTCTTCCTCTTTCTCATGCCAGCCAAGTACAAGTCCAAGGAAAACTAACAGCTGGGAGTCCAACCCCTCTGCTTTCATGCAGCATGACTTAGGAAGAGCGTCTTAGGATGCCAGTGGTGCTTCACGAAACCCAACCTGAAGCTGTGAGAATGTCTCCTCCACAAAGACCTCCAAAGACTGAGTCCAGTCACTTGCCAACAGACATTTTACAAGCCCAATTTCAGAGGACAGATATTCAAAGCTTTCAGAAAACCAAGACCTTTAGAAGTTTCTTTAGCTGGACACTCAATAGCTAAGGCATCCCAAATGCCTTGGCTATTTCTGAACATCTTGGCACACAGTGCTGAGCATAGGAAATGCATGAGATTAACGACTTCTGCTCACACATCAAGCAGGATATGAAGTGCTACATGTGCTATGTGCATAATATGTCCCTTTTGCCAGTGTCAATCAAATTTTAAAGCACAAAAAAGACATTGTACCCATTTGGAGACCAAACATTTCACTACCCTGGGTCAAAACTTAAGGGAAATATCTTCTTTCTTCCTGTCCTCCTGCCACTGCGTGGAGAATACAACCATCTAACATTAAAAATAAAATTAAGTAGACCAAGAGAGTTTACGAGCTAAAAATCCAGAGGGAATTTCTCCCTCTCCATGAACTTCTCACATTTTTGTTGCCTGAGAGAAGCCTGAGGTTTTCCAAAGGTGTATTCAAGGATCTCGCACAAACACGCTCTGCTGCACTAGACATTTCTTATCAGCCCTGGACTGCGAAAGCTGTGATAGGAAATGTGCCATTCATTCACAGGGCTGCTGGTGGGGATCTGAGGCATATCTTGAGCGTGTTATCACACGCTTTGTATTGTCTACTCCATCCTGAGAAAGAAACACTCTAATCAGCCCAGCATTTTCTCCTTCTGGAAACCACCAGCTCATTTCTGTGCCTTTTGCCTTGCGTTGATTAAACACCTTCCTGTTGAAACAGTAACTAGACAACCACAATAGCAGCAAAAAAAACTTTGAAAGTCAGTATCAGCTTCCCAGATTCCTGTTCTCTTTCACATGAGAACAGAGTTATTTTGACTGCACAGGCAGGGAATATGTGGGGGAAGAACTGGAAGAAGTTTTGCCACTTGGTTTAATAACGTTCACCTCCTAGTGCTATCCTGGACCTGTGTACAAGTGGATTTGGTTCCTCTGGGTTTGGATACTGCTCCCATATATGATTCCCAGGAAAGGATCCCCTCTGCAGGAGATCTGCTGCTGCTGCACTCAGGAAGGTTTCTTCTCTGAGCAAAGTCATACATACTTGAAATATTGAGGCCAAAAACCTGAAATCTGATACAACCCAGAAATTCTGGGAAGTTTACAGATGGACACGTGTCTGAATTTTCTTCCAGCAGAACCTTTTTCCATTTTTCTATGGAAAAGGGTTTCCCCTTGCACCAGCCACACAATCCATTTAGATCTGCTTATTCTGATCAATTCCAACTTTCTGAATACTTTTAACTGTATTTCCCAGCACAGGATACTTTGTCTGTGTCCTTTTACATTGGCTAAAGTGTAAAAGGATATTTTCTAGTAGGAAGGAGAACTCAGTCATTAAAAATGTACACACACAACCCACTGAGGCGGTCTACATGTAAGAGTAACATTTATCTAATCACACCCATATCAGCTCAGTGTGACATTGCCTCCCAGAAAGGGAAAAAATTACACTAATGTTAACATTGCAGTAAGATAAAGGGGGTTTTAAATGTAATTGTGCCTGTTCAATTAGCTTCTAGCACTTATTAGCTTCTAGGCTGCCATCTTTTTTAATTGTTCTTTCCTTAAAGGCAGTTTTTAACTTTTCACCTCACTACAATTTAGTGGAAGAAAACCCAAACTGCTCCTCTTTTCGTCTAAACAAGTAAGCATCTAAGATCTCAGGCTGCTTCTGGGAATATCCAAGAAAAATGCTGTTCTTAACATCCTGTCTGTATGGAAAATTAAACATTCTGCGGATAACAAAATATTCCCTGTATTTCAGTTCTTATTAGCAGAAAGAAAAGAAATAATACATTCCAGAAGTTATTTAAATTTCAGAAAACCCATAGAAAAATTCTAACTGCTTGGGGAGAATCCTTAAACCTCTCTTGCTTATGTCAGCATTAATAACCCAGTTGAGCACTTCCTCTCCTTCCCAGGCAAATATGCTCAGGATGCTGCACTAGTTTTCTGTCAGCTGCAGCTCCCTGACAAGGGACCCTTAGTTTGGTGGGGTGCAGGGACCTTGTGAGCTTGCAAGGCAGTGATATGCAGAGAACAGGCAGAGTACAGAAATCATCCCATGAAAATGAAAAGGCAGTCCCAGCAGTCTTCCCCAGACATTGTTCAACTCCATGAGGACATTCAATTGTCCTGGTAAGGAGAAATCCCAAAATCACATTGTCCCAGACTTCACCTCAGGTGTGGTTTGGATCTCTTCTTTGTTCAGCACTCATGTTTCTTAAGCCCTTATTCTTGACAGTTGAAAGTTTTCACCATGGCTACAACAGCACTCACCCTGGTGTTCCTTAAATTCTAAAATTCAGGATGACTATTGCCATATATTAAATATATTCAAAGGAAAAGTCAAAATGGCCCATTGCTCCACTCAGTGTTTCCCCCACTGCTGAAAAATAGCAAGTAACAAACCACTTATGGATTAAAAACTTACCAGCAGGCACTTTAAATCCTTACAAAATTTACCTTATACCAGACCTTGGCTGAAACTACTCATCAAATTGCACTCAAATTTGAGGAAAATAGTTCCCTAAGCTTTGCCTAGAAGAACACCCACTGGATGCTGAGCAGCAGGATGGAGCTGACTGCTACACACACACGTACGTGCAGACATCCAGAGAAGATTTAAGAGCCACCTTCTGCTGCAGCTGTTTTCATAACTTAGACCCAACGTTCTCACTCACTGCATGTAGTCATATCAGTCAGACTTACAGACTTGAGAAGGATCTAAAGATGAGTTCAAACCTAAGCCCTCCTCATCCATCTTAGTCATTTTACAGGATTACAGCAGGAGTTTGTCCTTAGAAGTGCACAAACAAGCCTTTCCTCAGTCAAACCAGAGCTTTAATTTGCTGTAATTCAGCCACTTTGGACAAGATGACAGTGTGATGACAGCAAGCCTGTACCATCAGTCTTTCTGGAAGCACCATGACCATAACTTCTTTGATGTCTCATTAGATTCAAAGATTCTAAAGAGCCCATTGGAGCAGCATTTAAAAAGGGGATGAAAGTTTAGTCCAGTAAGAATGATCCAACTCCCCTGAATTCATGGAACCTTGTTATCTGCATAATTCCTACTGTAATTTGCCTGTCCTGTGACCATTCCTAAGCAGATTTTGCATCAGTTCTTGCATCCTTAACCAAAATAGACACCCATTTTTTTAGTGAACACTTACCAAATTATCTAGTGTTTCTGAACTTTTACCCTCCATGGGTGGTGAATTCCCTCTCAGAGCAGAGGCTGTAGGTGGGGGGTAACTGCTGTACAGAAGTCTAAGCTCACTAACAAGAAATCTCAGAGTAAAATGATCCCTTTGATCCAATGCTTAAGATCAGTCCCTAATATTACTGATAAACTTAGATATCATTTTGAGAGAGACAAAATAAATAATACCACAAGAAGAGATGGAGAATCACATAGAAGAAGAGAGCCTTAGGCATAAGACTGCAGCTATCTTTGGTCTGATTCCCAAATCTTCATTTGGGAAGCCCAGCCATGATCTTTGGTCTGATCCATTTCCATTTAAAATTGCTGGGTTTTTCTGGGAAATCCTGACCCTTGAGACATCAGTGTAAGAATGAATTCCTTATTTCATTTCTATGCACTGCTCTCTCCTCTTGATCTTTTTTCATAAACCATGACATCTTATTCTTTTACAATAGCTTCCAAATGCAATCTTTAGTAGTTTGGGGCTTTTTTGTGTTCGGGTTTCTTTCTATTTGTCTACGTTAGAGACAGTTTTATTATGTCCACAGACCTTTGCAAATATATTGAATATAATTCAGGTTTAATCACCAGTGATTAGGGATGAGTCATTGCTAGAGAGTTTGCTTTGGTGCAGCTTCCCAATTTTCTGTCAAAGAATATACGAGGTGGCTGTAGCTGAGCACATGGACTGTAAGTCTTGCCCTGGATCAGGCAGGAGAAGCTGAGGTATGAGCCTGGGTCCCATTTCTTATTTAGATCACATATAACAAGGTTGCATTATTGCTGCATATCCAAATTACTTCTGCAGTTGTCCCAGGTACTCTTGGCCATAACTCAGTATGGTGGAGATACGCACAGGATGTATCGATTCCCTGCAGCATCTCCTCTTCCTCCTGTACAAGGAGCCATTGTTCTAATGCCAAAGTTATGTGGCTGGATTTCCAAAGGCACTTTTTCAATAACTTTGTCTTACTGATAGCCCAAGGAACTGTTGAAACACCAACCTCCAGGTTCAGCAAACTGAATGGGAGCTGGTTTCTCAGGAAAGATCTTTCTTTTAATGTGGGAAAATTCACAGGTCCTGTGAAATGCAGGAGAGGTCCAATGGTTGGACTCTGAAGGCAGCTCCTTTATCCCCATCAGAGACCCAGCTCTGCTCCTTTTTTCAGTGCAGAGGGAGTGGAGAGGACTCAATCCCTAATTTAACACACCAGCATTAGCTGACCGTGTGTTCAGAGGGAATGGGGCATGTCATGGTCTTGCAAGATGTGTGTGCCATGCTGCCAAGAAAAATCCTCATCAAGGACAGTATCACATCCTGCTGTTTTCACAGCTGTCAATTTTTTTCTTCCTAAAATGGAAGCAAACCTTTGCAGACAAACTCATCCCTGGTGTAAGTACACTGAAGACAAGTCCAGTATCAATAAATCAGTGCCCTCATCAGGAAAGCAAAAGCATGGTTGTTTTTATCTGCTATTATCTGTAAGTTTAATTGGAGTACGAAAAGTAAGTAAATTTTTAATGACAGCTGCATTCCCCATCCCAGCCTGTTGTATGACCTTCAGATATTGAAAACAAATGAATAATTGAAAACAAAGCTTCGATCATGCAACTTTTAGGTGTTTTTGAAGCTTGCCTAAGAAACCTCAAAAGACTCCTTGCTCCTACCAGAAAGCAAATACTTCAATCAATTCTGATCTTCTGCATTTCTCTTTAAAAATAATTAAAATCTATTTCTGTGTTCTCTAATATGGAAAGAAAACTATAAAGAAGCTAAATTCTGCTGTTTTTCCTGTGGCTTAAGTCAAAGAAATTGCTGCAGTTTTACACCAAGAATTCACTGTCTTTATGCTGGGGGATTTCAGCTTTGGTACTCATAAAATCCATCCACATTTCATATAGAAAAGCTGAATTTTCTTGCAGAAAGAGGATAAATTTATTTTTCCAGAAATAATGCAGACAGGTCAGAGGTTCCAAACCAGCCCTGGACTGTTTTAGCTAATACTCTCTGTGTCTCTCCCAGGGTGGCTCAGGCTGCCCCAGGAATGAAGCCACAGCAGGAGCGTCGGGGCCACCCAGGGAGAAACCCAGGGATGTGGTGACAGTCAGGAGACACCACACACACCCATTCCTGAGCACTGTACGTGGAAATCAAACTAACACCCAGCTCAGAGCAGTGTGTCAGTGGAAAAGGCAGGCAAAAAATACCAGGCTTGTCTCCAGTGACCACGGAGATGGGGCAGAGCATCAGCCCAGCAGCCTCTGCCAAGACCTTCCTCTGCCCCATTCCAAGCCATCACACCTGGCAAAGTGATGCCTTGTCTCATTGCAACACCAGCTATGTGGCCACATTTCTGCCCAAACCCTTTTTGTTCAGGGACACAGGGTGTAGAAGCAACAACTCTGCCCATGAGCATCCTTGCAGGAAAAGGGACAAGCAGGAAGTTTACCATCTATTTGCACTAAAAAAACAAACAAACAAACAATACACCTCTGTAGAAACCCTCCTTTGGTTTCTCCTCTGGCTCTGAGTCTCACCCAACATGGAGGGGATCCAGTGCTGGCCCATCCCAGCCCCCAGCTGCTCCCCAGCTGTTGCCCAAGAGGCTGGGGCACATTTTCCAGTGACAGGGCTGAGCCAATGCAAAATGCTGCACATTGCAGCCAGGCCCAGGCACTCACCAGTGTTTTAGAAGAAGCCCCTGAGACTTCCTTAGTTGGAAGAAAAAACATTCTCTGAATTCCCTGCTTGGGCTTTTGCTTTGTCTTAAAGGAAAATAGCAGGGGGCAGGGAGGGAGAGTCTCCTGTCCAAGATGCTGTGAGGGAGGGAAGTCACTCCTGGCACTGCAAATAATTACCTGTGCATGAAGCACAGGGAAATGCTGCCTTCAGCAAAACCTGGACCTGGTGACAGACAACCAGCCAGGAGAAGGGCTGCTGACAGGAGCACATACACGTGCTTTAATACAAGTGCTTGTTGCAGATAAACCCTCGTTAGCTGACACCCACACGCTCGATTCAGTGCTCACAGGTGTCATCGCCCTGGCTGGGCATCCTGCTCATTCCACTCAGAAGGCCTTGCTCTTTCTGGAGTTTTCCTGATTTTAAAAGCCTCTTAGAAAGTCTATAAGTGATTGCTCCTGCAGGTCAAACCTTTCCCAGTGCCGCACAGCTGGAAGTTGCCCTGGGCACAGGGCAGCTGCAAAGGCTTTTCTGGACAACCTGGCGTTTTGTTTTCACATTGTCTTTTAACTCTGAGGCTTTACAGGGAAACAGTGCACGCAATAACATGGAATATTTAATTTATATATATGCCATTTTATGTTTGCTACTGGGTAGAAATTCAGTGTCATTGAGAAAATCATTCCTCAGGCCAAAACAGTTTTTAACTATTAATTCCCCGTTGTGGCAGGAGACACTTCTAATGTTTGTAGCAGATTGGAGCCCTTTTACTAGTGACAGTCTCACATAATTTTTTGCTCCCTCTTTATGCCAGCAAGTGACAATTCACTATTGAATTAATCATTACCCTTGGCAAGAAGGTATGGGGTTTCACTGGGAAAAGTATTAAACTGATGACGGGTTCCTTTAAAGTTTAGGAGATTTTAAACTGAATATTCAATGAAGTAAACAACTTGTGCTTCGGTTATTAGAATGAAATATATTCTCCTTTTTACCTACCTGGAGCTCTTTCTGAAAGAAAATTATCTTTGTTTAGTTATCTAAATCAAGCAGTATTTCTTAAAAAAGGAAAATGCCACATGCAGGATGTGATTGATCAACAGCTTTTGAAATAAACAGGAACTGAGCACTATATCCCTAAAATATCTTCGCAAACCTCAGACTGAAACCATATTCATATGCCTTGACCCCAGTCTGAGCGAGGCATCCAGCCCAGATTTCTCTCCTTATCCTGATTTTCATTTTGAATGTGCATTTTACCTTCAAGAAATTAATCTTTTAAATATGAATTGCTTTTCTGAGATGCCTGGCTATGATAAAAGGCTCCAGACACTGCCAAGAATAAGATTATAATGAATATTGGTATTTGTCATTATTTGTTGCCTCTTTGGCATTTTATTTTGTGTTTTGAACAGGAATGATCTGGGCCATGTATATTAAACACTTGTGGCTTCTGTCAGAGAGGGGGAAAAGGACAAGCTTTATTTCAGAGGTGCCAGGTTGCACCCCCAGCCCATAGCTATGGGAATAGCCATTTCCATCTGTTCAGCAGGAGATGACTCCCTGCTTTGTCAGATTTTGAGGAAACTTGAATTCCTGATTTTGAGCGCAGTTGGCCAAAACGCATCCTCCCCGTGTCAAGATTTCAGCCTGCTTTGGATAAAGCATTGCAAAGCCAGGCATTGCAATTCCATCTGAGGTGATGGGTAGCTGGCAGCACTGCTCTGCTCCGAGCAGGAATTGCAGCTCCCGGGGTAACTCTGCACCTGGGGGGTGTTACACACACCCCTGCTCACAGACGGAGCCCAAGCGGCACCTGGCACCTCTGTCTGACACAATGCCACAGCCTCTGGGTCAGGAAGGCTCTGAGCTTCAGCTGGCTGAAGGCTGGTGAGGCAGAAATTGGGGATTTCTCCTCACCTACCCCATCCCCACACTCCTCCTGTGACTCCAAGGTGGACCCCAACCCACGGGGCACCAACCCGCCCAACCCATCGCTCTCACCAGCTGCTCCCACGACTTTCAGAATAACCCAGGGAAGGGCAAGCCAAAGCAAACTGTCTTTTGCCTTCAGTAAGAGTTTCTCAGGCCTTGTTGACAAAGATAACATTTATTTTTTTGGAAAGTAGACATGTAAAGCCCTACCAAGTGCCCCTCCTCCCTGCCTGCCTGCTGGCCCTCACGTGAGTTTGGGCAGTTGTGTTTGTACACATTTGGTCTGCTACGCATTCGCTGTGATTTCTTTTGATTGAATAAAGCATTAATAAGATAATCAAAACAAATGCCACTCTTTGTCCCTTAGGCGTGTCTGGAGCTACATAAATCATTTGACATGACTGCTGGAAAATGGGAATGGTGTAAAACTGTGCACATGGTGCCATATGGCTTACACGCAGCTTCACGATCAATCAGCATCAAATTAAAAGCAGGAATTATTATTGAAGTTGAAATGAAGTACAGATAGCAAATGCAAGTACTTACAACTTCTGGGTCACGCTTGAGAAAGGAAACGATGCTAAGAGCTATAATTGGTTCTTTTTCAAAAGAGCATTTAATAAGAGCTCAAAAAACTTTTAGGAGGGAAAGAGTCCTATGGTGATCCCCGAAGAGCAGCGGAAGGCAGAGAGCTGTGGGGGTGCAAGCTGGGGGCTGGCTTTCCCCTCCTCAGCCATTTTTTATGATGCTGCCTCAGTTTCTTAAATCTGTAAAACGGGCTGATATTCCCAGGAGCTTTGAGGCTGGATCAAAGCAAGGCACTGGAAGGCACAGACAGACCCTGCACACCACTGCAGAGAGTAAAGCATGATCTGCCTTTGAGGACTGAGGAGAGCCTTTAGCATGTTGAACCTGAAGGCCACGTACCCTCTTCTCAGCAGACAGGCCGTGCTGTGCCGGGGTGAGGCTGAAGGGAGAGGACACAGCAGTGCTACATTGCATTTCTCCTCCTGACCATTCCAGGGAAGGGTGTTGTTCCCATTCCAGTCCCTGCCTTGCATTGTATTGGCCCGTTGATTGCATTAGAGATTTTCCAGGAAATCTCCTTTCCAGTAGATTAGCAGGTCCCTCTCCCCGCCCCTGTGGTGCAAGATCCTTTATATCCCACAAGTCCCAGTGCAGTCAGGAGTTTTTGGGGTGGGAGGGCTTCGGGGTTGAGTCTGGTGCTGTTGCTAATTTAGTCCTCTTTTCCCATTGCACCAGAGCCCATCATACACCAAGGATTGCAGCATCCCCAGGTGTTCACTGTCACTTTATTAAAATTTGAGGAAATTTTCCTATCAAATCAAAATATCTACCAGTGTCTTTGGGCAGTATCTTAGAAAAACAGATCTCCTTTGAAAAGCAAGAGAAGCAGACAAAGCCAACAGCTAGAGATGTGGGGCTTAGTGGGCGTGGGGATGTTCTGCAAGTTTTGAGGGTTTGGGATTTCTTCAAGTACTTCAGATTGAACTAAATGAATCAGGACAAAATGAGGATCAAAATTTTGTCAAGAAAATTACCTTTTCATGCAACTCTTTTAAAGGGATGGTTCTGCCCACGGGCTCTTGTCTTAGACCTCATCTGTGCAAAGATAGGGAGAAATACATATTGACATTTTGAGATAATATGGAATTTTTAATTATATCCTCTCACATTTAAAAATGGTAGCTTTGAGGTGGCTTGGTTGGCTTTGCTGGTTTTCTTTAATCTCATTAATTTCTGTGGCAAAAATTACAACCTCATGAAACCAGGCCCCACGCCAGGAAAGAGCCCAGACCTAATTCCAGCCCTAAGGTGGAGGATCATTCCCACTGAACCAGCAAAATCTTCCTCCAGGCAGTGGAGCTGCTTCAAGATCTTGGCTTGGCTGAAATGGTGCCTGGATAAGTGGAGTTGCAGGGGAAAGGAGGGCTCCAATTTCCCTGGGCCACAGTGTCTGCTCAGGTTCTTCTGCCATTGTGAACTGAAGGAGCAACAAAGCAAATGAGATGGCAGCACTAATTATGGTTGGGAAAAACCTGGGACTCACGGCTGCTCTCACCAGACTATTTGTTTAATTATGGAAATACTCTCATTAATAAATGAGATACAACATGCAAGAGCTCCTGCTCCCTTGAGCACCTTAAATATCCTTTTATCATCTGTCTGTATTCCACAAAGGCACTTTCCAAAAGCATCACAAGCTTGAAATCCTCCACTTCTTTGGTCTTCTCACCTGCAGCAACCCCAGCAGACTTGATCCTTTAAGGATTACAAACCTTCTCATTTTCTGCTTGTTTATACCCATTTGCTCTGCTGCCAGAACTCGTGTTGGGTTTTTTTTTTTAACATTTCTATTCTCTAGAGAAACAGGAATTTATCTTGGAGTGCCATGTCCCTTCACTTGAGCCATGTTTTGACAGGAACACCATGGACCCCTTGAATGTCAAGAAAAAGCTTGTCTGACTTTTAAAGTCGTATTTCAACAAGTCCTTCAATTGTTCCATCAAACTTGCGGGGAGGAAAAAAAAGTAAAACAAACAAGGCACACTTTTGCCCTGTCTTTAAAAGAGAAATACACCTCCCCTCCACCTCCACTGCTCCTTCGGGCAAAATGCCAACCTGGGAGCTCAGTGAATTATCACCTTTTTAGCAGAGCTGAAAAAAAATGTTTCTCTTTTGTATGAGTAGCCCTGCAAGGGCCAGACCCAGACAAATAGCTCCAGGGTGAAGGAACCCCAGGGGAGGGAGTGTTCCCAAGTGGGGATGAAGCCACCAAGGGACCATCGCTTCTGCTACCTCCCCATTTTCATCCAAATGTGGCTTGAGACGGGGGAGGGGGGGGGGGGGGAGAGGGAACAGAGGGTGTTTTTTAAGTAATAAATGTATAAATAAGGACTAAAACAAATATTGCCAAGGGCCACAAGTCCAAAAAAACCCAAAGTGAGCCAGAATGTTATGAAATCCAGGCAGCATCTGGGATCTCTTCCTTCACTGTTTGCATTACAACCAGCACTCAAAAAAGTTCACACCTGTGCTGGGAACCTTGCCTAAAAAAAGCCCAGCCAAATATTTGAAACAAACACATTTTCAGACTTTTCTAACCCCAAGGCATTTTCACAGGCATTGCCAAGGCTCCAAGTCAAAGCACAGAGAGGAGAACAAACAAAACATCCCTCAGCCAAGCCCAGCTCTCCTGCCTCATGCAAAGCCCCCCCAGTGGGATGACCACAGCTGGGCTGGGGAGCTGGATTGGGCTGGGGATGGGTTTCCTAAAGAAAAGGCTCCTCCAGCTCCCAGTCCCACATTCTGCCCGGGAGGAATGTTATCCGCTCAGCACCTCCAGGTGGAAAAGGAAGAGCACCCCGATTCCAGCAGCCTCTGAAGCTAATAACCTTGTACAACGTTGCCATAAAATGTAAAAAGGGGCTAGAAATGCTGAGCAGCAAGTTAAGCAAAGTGTGCTGCTCCCAGGGAGGTGTTCTGCTCGCTTTCCCAGCAAGGTCTGACAGTAGCTTAGTAACTCCATGTCACCAAAATATTGCTGGGGTTTCCAACCTGGCAGAGCCCTCGGACTGCATGGAGACCAACTGTGTCAACAAACAAAGCAACCCCTCGGTGCTGCTCTCTGTTTAGTTAAGCACATCTTCCTGAGAGAAATGGAAAGGTAATTCCTGAGCTATTTATAGAGGAATTTACAGCACGAGTCGCCGTGCACAGCCCGCTTGCCCTTGCCGGGTCCTGCAGATGCCTGGGCTGTGTGTTTGAGCCCACCTTGCTCAGTGTGCAGGGGTGGCTCCTGCCAAGCAGTAGCCAGACACCCGGGCAGACACAGACAATTAGCAGCGTCCCTCGTGGGGTGGCTGGACTTTCTGTGTGGTCCTGCCCTTCAAAGCGCCGAGGCTCCAGCCCAGACTCGTGTAGGAAACACTCGTAGGTGGTTTGTGGGGAGGACAAACTCCCTGCTGGCCATCCCACGGGGAGCTGGGCTGTGCTGAAAGTCTCTCTGTGCATTCTCTGCCTCACTCGGGAAGGGCACATGGAAGGGGAGCTGGGCCCTCCCTGCCATCACTCATCCTGCCAGATGTGGGGTTGGACATCCAAGTCGAGTCAGCCCCCTAGCAAATGCTCCCTGTGGAGGAGCACAGAGGTCCTCCCTGTGCCAGGCAACCCAACAGATGCAGCGGATAAAGGCAAGGTTCAATGTCATCCCTGTGAGGAATCCATGGATGGCAGAGTCACCAGGGCTGGGTGTTGGCTCCTGCACACCTGGCAGGGAGGCTTTAGTTTCAGATCTGTCCTGCTGGGGAGGTCACCAAGAGCCTCACAGCCCTCTGCTGCGGCCTTATCACGTCAACACCACTGACAGGAGCTCTTGACAGGGATAATCAGACAGTCACATTGGCCCCATTCCCCCAACAGGTGATGCTAAGTAAGAAGACTTGGTCAGTACTAACTTTGGGCTCCTTTTTAACACAGGACACCAGGCTCCCTAGGTAAAACTAATGCTTAAGTTACAAACTTTGGATTTAAGGACAGAAAACTGGAAAAGACCTCTGAATCCAGTCTCCTGCCATCACAAAAAAGATCACAAAATCTCTTTCAAAGCCAAAAAAGCTCCTTTTGGAAAATGGAACCGTTTTAGTTGTCATTGTTCATCCCAGGCTTGTAGGAGAAGGTTTCCAAAGCCAGGGTTCAGCCCAGGAGCATCTCCCTTCACAGTTAAGGAGAAAAGTAAATATATCAAAAGCTCCAGAAGAAGGTGGGACAGGCAGCTCTTGGGCTGGAATAAGCCAACAAACAGCTCTTGCTCCTGGGGCATCTTGTGTCAGCCAAAGAGCTGTCTCAAGAGCTGCAGGTGAGTAGTGGAGAAGCAAACATCCTCATCTCCTGCTAGGACAGGGAAGAGGCATACACCACTACACTTCAGTTTCCATTTATTCTGGGAGAGGATTCAAAGCTCTTGCTTGAATTAGCCAAGTCTGTGAGTATCCAGACCCCATGTTCTCCTTTGAGCACCTAAAATCTGAATTCCTGAAAGGCACTGAGAGGCAACAAGGGGATTAAGGCACTTTACAAATGCTCCCTTGCAGAGCAGACTTGCTCCCATGCAGTTTTCCAAGGGGAAGATGACTGCAGTTTGTCACTGAACTTCATCCCACCAGCCTGGCCTGTCCTGGCTGGCTTTGAGAGTGGCTGACATGGTGCTCTCCCTTGCTGGTAGCATCTAAAGCGACCTGAGATGTGGGTCAAACAGTGTCAGCATGGGTCTGACTCTGCATCTGCACCAATGTCCCCGTCCCCAGGGCAGCTCCCTGCACGCAGGATCTGCTCTGTTTCTCTCTCTGCTGAGTGAAATGTAATTGCATGTTTGTGACTGCTGCACCCTTGCCGGAGTCTCAACAGCTCTGCTGGTGTCTGGGCTCCTGAGGGAATAAACAGAGAGGGGAGAAAGAGCCAAAGCACCAGGGGAAACAAGGAAGGAGACGGGGAGCTGCCAAAAAAGACTGCCTCCTGCCTGTTCAGACAAAGCTTGTCTTGCTGCCAAAGTGGCAGAAAAATGCTACCCTATAAAAGCAGGCAGGGAGCAAGTAAAGTGAGAGATGCCCCTTGCTGCCGATTGGACATTGGGGTCTGTGTGCCAGGGGAGCGGGGCCGGCCCTGCAAACCGGGCTCCAGGGAACAGGCACACCAGGCACCGGGTCCTGCTGTGTGTGATCTGCACCCTTTGTGAATGGTGGGAGGGAGGAGCAGCGAGAGATACCCAACCATCCTCTTCTTAAAATGCCCCTCCTGACATTAGAGCAGTGGGGAGCTTTATAAACAGTCCTTTTTTAACAACTGTCTCCATCTTTTCTGGATTAAACCCTGCCGTCTGTCTCCAATCTGAATGCTGAGTCAATTCGGCTACAACGCATCTGCAGAAGCCCCGAGTGGAGCCTGGGATACTGTCTGGGCTTGAAAATACTCTGTTTGAAAATCCCACGAGGTTTGAAGCTCTCAAAGCAGAGCCCACCAGAGTTGCTGATAGACACCCCTCTCCTTCCTGAGGGCTTTTGGCTCGCTGAGCTGAGCTGAGACGTGGCTGCACGTTTGACGACAGTCCAGCATTTTGGAGAAGGCAGGGTGGCCAGGCAGAGGAGGAGCACAGCTGCAAGTCAGGAGACACGGGATGAGCTACCAGCTCCATGGTTCTGGATGTGGTGTGTCCTTCCCCCATTTATTGCTGACAGCATGATAAAGACCTTTGCAACATCAGTCATCTTAAAACAATAAAACGTACAAACCAGACCAAACATCTTGCTTCCAAACACATCAGCATTAGTGACTTCAGATCTGTATCCGCTGTAAGTGCGACTTTATTGTGATAAAGTAAGTTCTATCAGCCCAATACTTTTAGCAAAGGGTACTTTAATGGACTGGAGTTTATTTTCCTGGACTACCACACACAGTCACCACCGAAGAAAACAGAGAGGACTTGATGGGACTCCAGAGCACACAGAGAGTTCTCTGCAACTTTAAAACTGATTTAATGCTTGCACACATGTAACCCTCCTGGATGTGTTTAATTCTGAGAATTTGCACAGAGGGTTGTTCTTTGGGCATCCAGAGGAAAGTTTTATGTGTGCAATTAAAACACAGAGCAACCCACTCTAACCAGCACAGAGATGCTGCTTTGCAAAGACTGAACTAAGTATTACTTGGTCTTGATGGCTATTGCTCTTTTTGTACTTGGCACTCCAGCATCCAAGCCCGTCACAAAGTCAAGTTCAACTCCAAGAACCCAATTTCCCTGCCAGCTGTTATTAAACAATGTCCTGAATATTTCCTGATTATTTTGTTTGTTTGGTTTTTTTCTCCCTTTTCTTTTTCCTGCATGGGAATGTAAAGTCCAATTTCTACAAATACTCATGACAATGACATCCTGGCTTCAATACTTGCATGTGGCTGCCAGTAAAACCTGATGGACTGAGTATCAGTGAAAAGTGGATACAAAGGGTGTGATCACAACTCAGACAAATTCATGTAAAAATCTCTATGAGTATTCATGACATTTTTGTGGCATTCAGCCATCACCAGCACTTTGGACTTCTCCCAGCAGCATTGCAGCCAGTTGTGGGGAAGGGCAAAAGCTTGCTCTTCACACAGGAGTTATCAACCCTTCAGTTGGGGCCTCTGGTGGTCTAGTGGTTAGAGTGCAGGACTCGCACCGCTGCGACCCGGGTTCAATTCCCGGCCCCCCGGGCAGCTGGAGCTCGTCAGCCTTGTATGGCAATCCAGCTACGTCCTGGGGACCTCACTGCCACTGTCCAAGCTTTGCTCGGCCCCGGCAGATGAACCTCAGGATTAAAGGGTGGGCTCAGTTCAGCGCACGCTGTGTCTCACCTAAAAAATCCACTGCGCAGGCTCGAAGGGTTTATGACCCTTCCCAAATCTTCGCTTGCGAAGACTGGCCATTATTATCAACCCTTCACTGCTAAATTAGGACCAACACAATTTTGCTTTCCAGCGCTCAGCACAGCCTGTAAACATCCTAAACACAACACTCAATCCAAAATGTGCCCTCCAGTCATCCTTGATGTGCTCTACCCCTGCAGACCCAAAATATAGGGCAAACACCAATCTCTCCAAATAATTTCAGATCCACTGACTCCTCTGCTAAAAACCAAACAGCAAGTGGGGCACTGCCTTTCTCACATTGATTTGGAGGGCACCTGGCACAGGGCAGAGAAGCTGAGCTCAGCCAAATCCCCTGGGTGCTGCTAGAAGGCATGATATTAGTAATATTTTCACTGATGAGCAAAAATTTTAACAAAATCTTTGTATATTTCTACCTTGTTCATGGGAGTCTTGTTGACTGAAAGGGGAACACTGTTGTGGGTGAAGTACAGACACACTTCCCTCTGGTAGTTTCAGTCACCTGAAATACCATCTCCAAAGAAACACCTTCATCAAGACAGACAGTGTTTGCTTGCTGCAGTGAACATGTCAGTAAAATATGTCTAAGCACACTATAAAAATTAAATAGTACATCCATTACATCATGACTACCACACTGCCAGGGCATTTGGGTTATTGGATCCACAAAGCTTTAGCAGGAAAGGCTCTATAAATTCAGTCAATTTCTGATATTGCAAGATGCCAGGTCATGTCCTCAAAATGTGTCAATTCCTTGTGAAAGTTTGGCTTTCCAGAGGTTAATAAACCAGGCAGTGCTGTAAGGAGGTGGTGCTGTGTCTGCCCACCACCACCTCAATCTTCTCTGACATGGATGTGAGGACACAGTTTGGGGTTGGTCCCAAGGATGCTACTGGGTTATAATTGCCACAGCTCTGGCTTGGAGCCTGCTGGGGCTCACACACAGAACCTTTATCATACTATTTCACAGAAATAAAATAGCTGGCAGCAACCCACCAGGCAGACTCCCCTCTGCTCAAGGATGAAGTGAAGAGAGGAGAGGCCCAGGCAGACTCCAGAACCCTCACTGGTCATCAGCTGGCTCAACACTGGACACACCAAAGGAGTCAGTGACCCTTCCCAGGTACAAGGGGTCAGTAGTGCTCATCTGCACCAGGTATCTGCATAGTCCTGACCAGGCATGAGGGCAGCGGTGCCCAGTGAAGGATGTTGGTGGGAGCAGGACCCTGAGCAGGACCTGAAAGCTGGAAAGCACTGACGCTTTTCTTTGGGTCATAATTTGAGATTTTTTTTCCCTGTCATCCACTGCTGACACTTCATTAATCTCTCCTGCTTCACCACGTGCTCTAGCTGACCTTAAATCCAGTCCAAAACCCACTGGAGTTTTTTCCAATCTCCTTTGAGGGACATGATAAACTTGTGCTACTAAAACTGAAGGCAAATGGCTTCAGTCTGACCTGATGTAGCTCTGCTGGGATCAGTCTGACTTGGCCAAAGAAAAGACAAATATTCACTCTGCACACAAAACAAGGCAAAACTGCAAAAAGTTGTTCGACAGCTTTTTGTCATACAGAGGCACTTTAAGAGTTGTCAGGACATGAAAGAAAGCGCTACTAAATAATATTTGACTTGAGTATTATGTCACATGAAGTAAACATCATCTGTTGCCCTGATGGCTTGCTTTGGGTTGGAAAACAACCACCACTGCCAAGGCACCCAGGCAAATTCCTAAGACAGGCTCTTGCCCAAGTGCTCAGAGCAGAGTTTTTCTGGCTCTGCGCTTCATTTGAGCCCCTGGCAGAGCCCACCTCCCAGCTGTGGATGGACAGACGGATGCAGAGGACATCAGAGCAGTTTCAAATCCCATCAGGCTCAGACAGATGAGTAGAGTTGCCTCCCACTCGTACCCTGATTCCCAGACATCCATGGACAGCCTTTGAGGCTAGGGCCAGGCTTCCAGAAATGGGACAATCCCAGCCAGTCACTGATAGGGAGACCTGCAATCGTGGGAAATGTGGTGCCAAGTGTGCATAACCACGGGGAAACTTAGAAGAGGTGCACAGAGATTTTGTCTGTGCCAAAGGTCAGGTTTACTCAATGTTATTAGTAGAGAAATGAAAACAGCAGATGAGCCACTCCAGAAAAATCACCCTGGAAATGAAACTGCTTTAAGGGAGAAAGAAAATACAGGGGAAAGATTCAAAACCAGAAGGCAGCATTAGGTTAGTGGTTGAACTCAAAGATCTTAGAGGTCTTTTCAAACCTAAATGGTTCCATGATTTTGCTTGGGAGAGGAATACAAGCTGATACATCAAGGGAGAATGAATCCCAGTCTGGAAAAAAATTCTTAGGGTGAAGAGGTGCTAGAAAGAGAAACCTGGGGTGTGCATGCACCAGAAATGGGTTTTGTTTCCCTCTAAGAATATCTCCATGCAGGAGACACCAGGAGGTGCAGAGGGCCAGACACCATCCCCCTCTCTACAGCACAAAGAGAAGTTGTGAGCATCAGGGTGCAATGATGGTCTGTTTGGTGATGTCTGTGTTTGGTGATACAGACAAGCCCTTGAGCAAATCAGTCCCTGGACAGCACGATGAGCAGCATGGTCACCCAAGGAACACCCGAAATGTTGCAAATAATGGCAGCACTTTCAATTCGGGGCATATGAAGAGCTTCTGGAAAAATCAGTTTTCTTGGAAAAACTCCAGCCAAGTGCTGTTGAAGTCACTCCACCCTGGGGATTTTTTGCACACGTAGACTCACTCCTGCATGGAGAATTCACAGTCTTGAGACATGCATGGTTTCCCCAAAATTCCCTGCACCCCAGGAAGTTCCCATTGCACAGGGAAGCTGTCAGAGAGTCTGAGCAGAGCCCAAGACAATGGGGTTGGCTTGGGAATGGCTGTGATTTTTACAGTGCTAAATATGATAGATTACCAGGATTTATTCTGTTTGTTTTTTTAAGGAAAACGTTTTATGGAACCCAAAAGTATTTTGCTAACGAAAATAAAAAAGCCACTTACAGAAGGCTTTGTGAGCCACCACACAGACAAATGTTACTAAACACAGTGTTTAACTGGGATTAGAGACACGGACATTAAATACCAACAGGCAACACAACCTCCAGCGTGGGAAGTCCCCAAGCCATCGACAGCCATCAATCAAAACAATGCCAAGGGTGGTATCAGGACATTCTTGCCTTGTCCTTAGGCTTTTTTCTCTCAGCATCTGCTCCATGTTCCCAAACACGAGGAAGGGCTAAGCTTTGGTCTGATCCAGGAGAACAGTTCTAACCTACATACAGACACCCGCCACACACAGGATCCCATTTTGTGTTCAGACTGCAAACAGCTCCTGGAGATATTGGGGATTTTTCCTTTGGATTAAGTTCAAAGGCCTGGTGGTGGTTTACAAATAAATGCCTCAAAGATAAACGCATGAAGTTTTTTGTAGGAAAAGATGTTCTTGAAGCAAGAGAAGGAAAAGCAAATGTGAGCTAATCAGGGCAAAGAGAGAACAAATGAGTTCATGGCCAAAAACCCCCTAAATTCATTGCCATAAAAGATAAAAACTGAATGAGTAATGAGAGCACAGCTCCATCACAGTGGGGGGAAAACTGGATAAAAATGCAGAGGTCTTTTCACCAAACAAGTCTTTTCTACAGGAGAAAAAATGGGAAAATATAAGAAACACAATTATCCATCAACTGCTTAGCCAATTTTCCCTTAGTGTCCTGTATAATAAATGCAATTTAACACTTTGGGAATACAAAGGGAAATTGTGTACTGGACTTGACAAACACACGATGGACATTAGTAATGGAAATTCATGTCTTCCCAGCCAGGCAGACATGCCCCAGGAAGAGGCCATGCTGTTAGTGATGGGGAAAAGGGAGAGAAGGAAAACAGAAAGATGAGCAAAGGAAGTCATCAGTGAATTTCGGGAATGCAAAAAAAATCTCTTAAATTAGGTCAAGCCACTCTCCTTTATGCCTTTGTGCTGGTCCAGAGGGGTCAGGGACGTCTGAGCATCTCTCCTAGTTGTGCTTAAAGAGGGCAGGTTGGTATCAAACCTCACTCCAGAGGGGCTCCCCTGGCTGGGGTCACCCTCTGCCAGTGCCCAGCCTGCCCTTGCTGCAGACCCTGCACAGGGACAACCCCACATCTGCTCGCTTGGATGGTTTTGCGGGAAATGACGTTTTTAAGGAGGATGAGGAGGAGCGAGTGGCTGCTCACCACAGCAGAGATGGAGCACACAGGATGCTGGCCAAGCCAAGGCCGGGGCTGTGAGTCACTGTGATCTCTGCTAATGCTTCCCTGAATAACAAGAGCATGGCTTGGTTGCAGCTGGGCCGTCCCAGTGGTCCCCAGCCCCACTGGCCAGGGGGAGATTGTACACAGTCCAAAAGCAAGGAGAAAACCACATGCCTGAAGATATCCTTCCCCATTCATTCATCTGCACACCCTGCCCTGCAAACTAGATGATTTCCCTGCGTTTATTTTATGTAACACTTTTCAATGGTTACGGCTGTCAGATGCTTTCACTGACAAGATACTTTTTTCAGTTGCTGTTGCCAAAATTCAACTATCCAGGCTTAAATTTTCCAAGTGAGCATCTGCTTCAGTCTAGATCTTGGGGAGAAAACACTTGAAATATGTCTCGTGTTTCGTAGAATGAGCTCATGGAAAACAGGGTTGTTTTGTCTACGTTTACAAAAATAAAAAGAATCCTCAGCGTTTCACAGAGCAACACAAACATTTCCATACAATAGAGTGAAACATTAAAGTTTGCTGGAGGAGAGAGGAGTTTGCAAGTTCAAAGCCATGAGAAGGAAAACATCGATGCTGGGGAGGCTGAGCAGTGGCCAGGACATTTTCCCCATCGCTCCAAATGGAGATCTGCCATTGGACAGACCCGCTCCTGGGACAGACCCAGCACCCCACTGGGAACCCAGGGCATGTCCTCCTTGGAGCAGTCACTAGACCCTGGCTGGATGGAGCAATTGCACATGTCCACATGTGCATCTCTCTTCGATGCTTGGCCTGAGCACACGGGTTTTTGCAGGGCAAATGCAACGTGGTCATGTCTGGAGAGCACTGTGGAGGTATTCTCCAGCTAGTGCAAGATGCAGCTGTGATTACATCATTTATTAATTTGTGGTAGAGACAAGTGTCCCATAACTTAAGGCCAAGAGAGATTTCTAGTGCTTTGACACTGGAGATTAAACAGAAATAAACACGAGTATCAGTAAAAGCAACTGCAAAATAGCAGAAAGGGTAAGTGGTTAAGAACAGATAAAGATCAGTTTTGTTACCCTATAACAAGGATTTAACTGCAGGGAGGAGAAGGGCATATAGAGACCGTGACAAATTGACAAGTTCCTCAGTGTTTATGAATAAAGGATGTATTTAAACGAATAAAGAGCATTTCTAGGAGGGGAGGTGTGCACGGGCTGTATTTGTGTATAGCCCCTTAAGCTGAGAGTGCTGCACTTTAGGCTTGCCTGTCTTGAAAAATGGCTCCAAGGTACCTTGTACCAGCATGTTAAACCTAAGGGGTTAGTTAATACCTTTTTATCTCACTCTCCAAGAGACAACGATGTTTTCACTGGGCTCAGTAGCTGCCTCTGAGGCACACATGTATCAGTAATGAAATCCTACTGCTTTCTAAATGTTTTGGAAAGAAGCATACAAAAAAAAGCGCCCATAAACAAGGACAGTAGCAATAGATACATTCTTCTGGATCTTTATAGCCTGTTTGGGAATAGTTCCATATGGGCCCTGCCACGCACTCCACAAGGGATCAAATCCTATGTAAAGCAATGCCAAAACTTTCCTAAAACCTTCCTGTTTCTCTGGAGCTCAGTGCTCAAGGTGTATTCCAGGGACTGACCAGTCTCCATCCCTTTAGCAGGGTCCCTGGAACCATTACAGCTCTACCCTGGCAGCTGTGGCCAGCAGGATCTGACCACTCCAAACCCTCACCCTCCTCTGCCTTTCACCCTCTTTTTTTTTCCTCTTTAAGACCCAAATTTTCAGATGTGCTTGACAACAACCCAACCATTGTCTGTCTGTGCCAGTGCTGGGGGAGGGGGGTACACACACTTGGAGATAACATCTCCATAAGCCAAGTGTCAAACTGAGGATGCCACGATGCTGTTTTAGTGAGGGAGCCAAGAAAATCAAGAGTTTTTAAGTCAATGAGTGACTAAATAAAAATAACATAAAAATACCTATTAATCTTAAACCTAAAGGAATGTTTCAGGAAAGCACACACGTCTCCTCCTTACCCTTTGAAAAATTTCAGATAAAGTCTTCAACACATAACATGGGTTTTCCTCATTCAAAATAAAACAGTCTGCATCACTTTAGGGTTACGCAGGCTTATTTCTAAAAAAAAACTTTTCTCTTTTTGAAATTGCTTTTTAAGTCTGGTCTAGAATACACTCAAATGTGAAGGATGGCAAAATGAAGCGTGAGGGTTTTTAAAAAGTTTTAGTAGAAAAGATTCAGCAAGTTCAGCCTCAGTTCACAAGAGCTCCAGACCTTTCAAAACCTAATTTTAAAACTGTGTCCTTCACTTCAAAGATTCACCAGCCCCCTTTCAGCATCTCATACGTATCCTTATGGTGACAAGGCTCAGAGAAGATGCTCAGGCACACCAGTGTGGGCACTGTTCGTGTCTGTCTTGCACCTGCAGGACAACATTTCCTTGCTGATGGACTTTGGTGACACAAGAGTGCCCACGGCAGCACCAGGAGTGACTGCCAGCCTTGACATCCTGCAACACTTTGCCCTAACCAAGACAGCACCTACCCATAGGCAGAAGCACATGCTTAAGAAACCTCTAGGATTATGCAAAAAAACCCATAAATGCTCATAAGCTTGAGGAGTTTCACTGAACAAATTGGGCACATTCACCTGAATGAACTTCTGCAAGTTTTTTCATGAGTGTTAAAGAAATGCCAAGAAGTATCTGTTTGATGGGAAAGAGATTTCTTCCATTTCTTGCAGTACCATGGGCTCCACATCCTGAAAAGCTCAGAAAGGACCAGGCTGCAGGGAGGACAGGGACGATTCCCTGGGCTGTTCTTAAAAGGTATTTTAAAAATACGGCCAGCACGTGGAAAATATTTGGAACAGCTTTCATAAGAAAGGTTTTGTTCTATCTGTTCGAGTGAAGATATTTATGGTGTCTGCTGTGTCATTCCAGATTTGTCATGGGCCATTAAATATCCACCTGGATATTGCATCATTTAACTACTGGAATGCGTAAGCATTTCTGCTGCCCATGAAAGAGCAACTCTGAGCTGTACAGAACATAAGTGCATTGCTGTACTCCAACAAATAAATCAGAAAGTGGAGCAGATAATACAACTGTGTTCAGTTGTGGTGGACTGACAGTTGTGTGTATTTATTTTTTTTAACTGGTCATGACAAGAATGTGAGTAGTATATATTATTTCTGGCCTTTCCCTGAGTTTGTTAATCTTCTCAGGGTGTCAGCAGCATTTTGGTGATCCATCTGAGCAGGTCTCTTCCCAAAACAGACACTGCACAAACATGGTCAGAAGCCTCACACACAGGCAAATGCCTGGTATGGACAAAAAAAGCTCATCTTGATTCAAGGCCATGCTCCAAACTTTGTGCAGCTGAAGGTGGAAAGCAATTGCTCAGTCAAGGAGGCTCCAACCTGTCAAGATCTGGAACAGGATTGTGAAACAGGGTCTCAAATTCTGCTTTTGTGAATGAAATGTCCATACAAAAAACCAATGTTTTTTTGCAACCCCAGTGCCTCAGAAATGTGTTTGGCCTCAGGTAATGCTTTTCAGACTCACCCCTCATGCTGGCTGAGCCAGCTGCTTGTATTCAAGAACCATCTACCTTTCTTAAGCGTGGCTGGTGATGCCAGGGGGACATCCAACATTGATACAAACACCAGTGCAGTACTTAAAGTGGAAGATAAGACCCATGGTTACACAGGGCACTGAAATGGATACCTCCTCAAGAGAAAGCATCTAATGACATATTCACAAGTACAGACTTCCTTGGTGGTCCTGGTTTATCCAAGATTTAAAAAAAATGCCTCATACTGAACAGATGGAAACAAGGTGATATTGTGGCTGTACTGCAGTTGGATGTTGGCACAGGATGTACAAACCCGGCGGGCAGGGACAGCACTGGAAAGAGCTGATTCTGCCAAATCTAGGGGGTTTAAAATACATATATTTTTTTCCAATACTCAGTGGAGATGGTGGGGAAGGAACCTAAGCTCTCTACAGAATCAAAATGTAGTTGTAGAGGGTTATTTGAGAAATAAAGTGGTTTCAGTGGGAGGGATTTAGCCAGGCTAAAGGGGGGAGCTGGAGTGTGGATTTTAGGGCTGGCTCTCCCAGGGCAGCCTGTGAACCAAGCACCCTGCTCGAGGGCCAGCAGCCCCACGGCCTTCAGCCATGGCACACGTCATCTCACAGAGTCCCCAGGGAATGTGCATATTGGGAGCACGTCAAAGAGGTCAGAAAATCTGGCAGGTCTCTGCTCCGATGACATCAGTTTTGGAAGAACTTCGTAGGAATCAGAGTCCTGCTGGGGAGAAAGCAAATGTCTGCAGATCCTCAACTGCAGTGGAAGGAGCAGCTCTTTCTGCTGGAGGGTTTTCTGGTTCTCTGCAAGTCACCCAGCGCGCCCAGGCCCCATCATATATCCATTTATTGCCTCCTGGTTGTCACTGGAGCAGCAGCAGCAGCTGTGGAGGCGCAGGTTGGTCTCAAGTAGGATATTCCTCCCTCCCAGAGCTGCGGGAGGTTTTCTTTTGTAATTCCAAGGGATTGGACCCTAAATGTGATGTGTTTCCTCTACTAAGCTGCTCACGACAGAGGCCCCCACCCTCCTCCTCTGATACCAGCAGCATGGAGCAGAGAGCAGGCACAGGAAGGAAACTGAGTAAGATCAAGTTCCCTCAGAATAGTTTTATCAGCAATTTCAAAGCTACTCAGCCCTTCCCAAGCACAGCAGAGGCAGGTGCTCCCAGTTTACTGTAAACCACCAGAGAAGTGTGAAACAACTCTTACTGTACTAGGCCATATGGATAAAAAATCTGCCTCCAGGACAAAAGTATTTCAAATAAACCCATTCTCAAGGCACACTCTAGGTTTAACCTATAAAGCAAGCTCTGTGGCACTCATGTTGGAGGAGAGGGGGGAACTGTTTTCCTTGGCATTTCCCATCCCTTTTTGCCTCAGCTGCAGACAGAAGGAAAGCAAAACACACATGTGGTCCCCAGGACAGGAGAGGAGAGGGGGATTTTGCAGGGGTTGGCATTAGGATGCCGTGGTGCTCTGGAGAGCCTCTCCAGTGCCACCCAGCATGAAAACAGCTGCTCACTCTGAAAACCAGAGCAAGGAGCCCTGAGCAGATACTGCAAGGAACAGAAAAGGAAAGCCTTGGTAAAATGTGCAAGCAGCCTGTTGATGCAAGGCAGAGAACAGGCAAACAAATAATGACACCAGATAGGTAAGTGATGAATCCAAAATTTCCATCCTAAAAAAAATTGCCTCACTGCTGCTTTGCCCACTTAGATTCTATTACCTGACTTCCTCCTACAATTACTAAAGTCCCCAGGGTGCTTCAAACTGGTTACTCCTGTAGTCTAAATACAGCAAGACCCTATATGGCCAATCATTACAGAGGAAGCGAGAACCTTGGCAGTGGGACCCATCATAGAGCAAGCTGTCCTGATGGCTAAACATCAGCAAACAGTAGCAGGTAATATTTGCTCTGCTTCTTTCCCAGACTAAGATCTGACTAGCAACAGCTGCCTACTTTATGGCTGTCTCTTTTTATTACTTTATTCCCCTCCATGCCCCCCAAAAAAGGGAAAAAATAAAAAAAGAATGGCTAAAATTTATGGCTAGAAGAAACCGATTACTGTTGGCAAGTGAACTGAAGGGATCAATTGTTCCATACGGCAAAAGCCAAAGAACTCAGGACTCTATTCACAAGAAAAGACTGATGTGCTAAAGGGCATGGAAATGCCACTTTTATTGTGTGGCGGAGAATTTTCACATTTGAATCCAAATTCCATAGGAAAGCGTGGTATGCAAGAGACCCAGCTCCGAGGGCTGGCCAGACGGCGTGTGTGAGCAGAGAGCATGTGCGCGGGAAAAGCATAATACCCTGAGCACAAAGGTCCTGTGTTCGTGGCCTCCCAGCACAATGTCGGGCTTTCACACAGGCAGGGAATTGTGTGCAAAATGCTTAGAAGTCAGCACCAAATGTGCTCAGAAACAGGCAAAGCCAGAGACACGTTCTCCCCTTCCCCAGCCAGCATGGACTGCGAGGTCTGTTGCTGGTGCAAGAAAACTCGGTCAAACTCATGAGAATCCCTGTTATAAGGGTGGGAGAATAAACCTCTCATGTTTCTGTGTTCAGGGGAAGGAGCAGCAATTCTCAAGCTGAGCAGGCTGGGGCCACGTGCCCAGAGGTGGGAGCAGGGATGTGGGACAGGATGAGCACAGGCATCGGCTAAAGCACGTCGGGAAGAGTCATCAGAGGTAGGACACGCAGAAATATGAGAGCCTTGGCTCCAGGACAGACATGCAAACTGCTCATGCATTTGTACAGTGGGGCATGTTGACAGAGCAGTTAAGCAGGATGGATCCGAAGAAGCCAATTCAAGCCGTATTTCTGGACGTGCATCAAAGGCAGCCCCCGGTGGGGAAGAGGAGGGTTTGAGGCACGGCGCTGCCATCTCAGCACCACGTGCTGAGATCACTGTGGTGCTGTTCCCAAAGGTTCTTGGTGCTGGGTGCCACACAGAAAGTGGGAACAGATGACTCTTGCTCAACACTGGGAATAGCTATTAATTACCAGCTGATTTGGTGCTTTCCAGCTGTACAATAGCAAAGAGACAGAGAGAAATTTTGCTTTTCAGATTTTCAAGCAGAACATGGGAGGTGGGTACAAATTTAATAAATCCTCCAATAACAGGAAGGTACCTCACACCCCAGAAGGCCTTGGAAGTCACAGTCCTTGCTCAATTAAGTGAAAAACAAATAAAGTTCTCCGAACAGCCAAGTACAAATTCTTCTAAAGCAAATGCCATTGTCGAGATTTCCCAGGTTTTGTTTCGGGTTGCTCTGTCTATGGGTGTCTGAAACTCAGGACACACGAGTGTTTATGCATTTAGAAGGAGGCTCGTGGCTAAATTTGGGCAAAGGTTTGCGAACTGGAGGAGTGGGGAAAAGGCTCTGGGAATGAGTTCAGCGTGCGCTCGCGCAGCCCCGCGGATCGGCGCTGGAGCAGAGCTCCCGTCGGGGCGGGCGGTGTCGATGGCTCTCTGGATGGCTGACAGCACAGATGTACTGCAGCTCAGCCTGTGACTAATTTCAACAAGCTGCTTGCACGGTTACAAAAGGCAGATCTGTTGGCATTTTTACTTTCAACCACCTGGTCTTGACAAACATTTTCTGCAAATAGAACATATGTCATGAGGCCAGACTCGGGAGACGTGCGAGGCAGGGAGGGAGGAGTTTAAATCCCAAGGATGGAGGCAGGGGCTGGAAGTGGTGATGGCCAGGAAGTCTCACCAAACAGTACAGGTCAGCACAACCAACTGTGGTCAACAGGCTGAAGAAAGACAACATTCACAGGAAGAGGTGAAACACTTGTAAGATGAATGATGCTGTTGGATGGGCCTATTGCTCGTGATGGACATAGAGACTTACCCAGGCATGGGCTGGAGCAGGTTTCCTACTCAATGTCACCCACAGTGCGTTGACATAAGCCCTACATCAGTTCCTGCCGTTGGCTGGGTCCATCCCTATTAAGTGCCAGACAGAGAGACACAACTCAAGAAGGAAAATGCCCAGAAGATGACAAGCTTGACCCTTGGAAGGAGAACATGTTGAACAGTTATCATAGAGGGTTTCTATTTGGAATAGGTCCCTCTGTGTTAAAGCCAGCAGGGGAGGACACACGTACAGAGATGTGGTGGTGCTTTCAGGGATAACTCCAGATCTGTTCATACTCTCAAGCCAGATGCCTTTGAGGTGCTGCTGGGCACCCTCAGGCAAGGCGGTTCTTTTTCTATGAGATCCAGAACACAAGCTGCTCTGTTGGACCTAAACCTGCAGCACTGACCTCCAGAGTTCTCCTTTTCTCGTTCCACAGTAACATCCACTGCTTACATTCAGGGAGGAAGGACTGGTGTGAACTTGTTTTAGAAATGAACATCCTCAAATTCAGTCATCATGACTAAGCACAAAGATAACAAAGGAGCTGCTAACGCAGTCTCCATCCCTTGACGTCTCCACTGGCAGGCCATTTTGGAAAAAGAGTTATTGGGCCCACTGCCAGGGTGACTGGTAAATTCCATGATTCATGAAATGTAAACTTCCAGTTGTTGATCTTGAGATATTCTCTGCCCTTAAAACTAACCCAGCTGTTCACAGAACTTTCTTCTGGTTTTCTGGAGCCTGGCACAATGAGGGAGATGAAGTGCAGGAGAATACAAGAGTATAATGTCAAACTACTGTGGCCACATCTTGAGTTGACTATTTCATAGGTCTCTTTTTGCAGATGGGGATGGGGAGGGACTGCTGACAAGCTGAGCTTTGATCAGGCGAGGGAAGGGAGGAGGACACCAAGTGGTGTAGAAACTATCACAATGAAATCGCTTTTTCTTTTACAAGGATGAAGCTGGTTCTTCTCTGTTCATCTAGAATTAATTTACTTTGGGTTGGGCAAGGAGAAGAGAAGTGAGAGAGCCCTGGAAGTCTGCAGTCCTTTTCTCCTGTTAGAACGTGTCCTGGCTCACAAAGCTGAACTGTTTTTCCAGCTCATTTTCAGGCTACACTGGAGCCATTTTCAGACTTCAGAATAAATCAAAAAGCAAAGCAAGCAAACAACAATCCAAAAGTTTATGTGTCAGATCAGCTGAAATGCTGGGTCTCTCCTCCCCAGAAAATGTTTCATATTTTTACTGCGGCATTACCAAAATGGGTCTCTACTGACCTATTATACAGAACTCATAGTCAAAACCAGACCACTACAACCCTTCTGCACAGCCTCACCCCCAAAAAGGGCCAGTCAGGAGTCTCCATAGTTGGTAAAACACACTTTAAGCTGCCTACCCAACACACAAACTCTTCACAGCTTGCTTTGAATTAGTCAGGGGACAGCAGAGAGGAATGAGGAGGATTTGAAAAGATGGAGATTTAGGAACAAATGATAATTTATGTCTTTCAGAAAATGCAAGTCAAACCTTGCCTGTTCTGGCCCTTCAGCACTCCTGATGGGAACAGGATATGTGTTTAGCATATCTCCAAGGTATTCTCATATGAACATGACAACCAGGTGCCTACTGCGAGGACAGCTATAACAAATCACCCACATTCTTTTCAAGCCAACGCTGCAATTGTTCTTCTCCTCGGATCATCTGGCTTCAGTGTGGGCTCCCTTCAGTTTCTAACACGGAAAGTATTTCCAATAGTTGACAGATGTCTTTCCTCGCTTTACACTCCTTTCTTACCCTCTTCAGTGTCAGCCTTGCAGGAAATACCGAGTTAATTGGAAAGATTAGGAAAGGTCTCCTACAGCTATTGGAGGAGAAAGTGGGAGCAGACAAAATGCAGTAAAGGGAGAATAATTCATTTAATATTTTATTTTAGTATTACATTTTCAATGTTAACAGCCAGAGAAAGGAAGGGCTCTAAAATTCTGTTGGATGTTTGTTATCACTCAGCACAAAGTAAAACGATCCCCCTATAATAATTTTCAACCAGTAGTTTAATTCCTTGCCCACATATAGCAGAGTTTCCAAGGAACAAGCATTTGTAAACAGTTACTAGAAATACAATTTGATTGTGCTGTGCAATACTGCAGAGTATGGTCCAGCTCACTGGTTTATCCCACACACACAGACCTCAGGATCTTTGCCTATTAATTTCTCTCCTGTGGAACATGAAATACTCATTCTCAGAAAAAAAAAATAAACACAGAGGGGAATATTTTGAGCCTGTAGATAATGAGAATTTCTATAGAAATCATCTCTCATGAGCTCATTGGATTTGAAGAAGTCAGGGGGTTTGATGCCAAGATTTCTAAGCATGAAAAGTCCTCCAGAAGGATTCAGGAGTGGGATTCAGGTTTTTACCTCCACCTCCTCTCCCCCATTTCATAGGCAAAAGGAATATTTTCACACCAGTATCAGTTTGATCTGCTCTGATTTACAGCCTATATTCAAGTGTGAGCAGTTACAGACTTTTCTTCCTAAAAGGACACAAAACACAACCTGTCCTAATTATTTTCCTAAATGTACTGGGGCCATCTAAGCTGTTGGGACAGCAGGAGCCTACAGTCATAATGGAGATACGTAAGCATCTGGATATATTAGTCCTTTGATAGTGCTGCTCTTGCAGTAAGAGAAGCACCATCCTCCTCAAAAGGGGGTGGTGTAATGAGAGGGAGAAGAAGGGGAAAAGGATCCTGCAGAGACCAGCTGCAAAATCCCTGCATGAGGAAAGTGAACCAAAGGAAAAGGCTCTGCGTGAACAATACTGAACATGCAGCACTCGGCTCCTTAGGACCAGCGTGAGAGGACAGAAACTGGACATGGCTGAGCGTGGGTGTATGAACAGATAATAAATTAAAAATTAGTTTTGTGTTTAGACCTCCTGAGGAAGCAGGGACAATTAGCAAAGACATGGTTATTTAAGGTACAAGTCGGTGACAGTCATTGCAGGGCTCTACAGTATCCTGGCAGGAAATCACCCCTCAGAGGGGCAGGTCTCTGAGCTGTTACCACCATTACGACTGGTGGGGATAATTTGGGATAATTTTCAAGATTGGTATTATTTGTGTCATGCCAGCCAGCATTTATCCTGCAGGTCAAAACTCAGCACTCATTTAAAAGACATTTCAAAGCATTACCTGCTCAGGCATCTGGAAGTGCTTAGGCACATGAACCTGTTTGCTATTTATGCTGCTGAACTGTTCCCATGTTAGAGTGCGGTGGAATGTTGGGTGACAGCAAAGAAAACAGCAAAGAGCAAGACCCAGGGCCTTTCCCCAGACAAAGGGATGTTAAAAGTCCACTGGCAGCTTTGTTTGCTCTTTAGTTTCTCCTTATCTCATGCCTTGAGAATCCTGGGGAGCAAGTGACAGAGCAAGGGAAAGAAAATGAAGAGTAGCCATGACTTAGATGATGAGCTGCTCCAATGACATCAGGATGAAGACTGCCAAAGTCTGATGGAGAACAGGAGCATCCAAAAGGGAATCGGCAAGGAACAAGACCTTAAGGAAGGTTGCCTCAGCTGGGGATGCTGAACAGATGGGATCCAGTGAGGAAGGATCTACTGCCAGGAGCCATAAAGCTTGAAGAAAGCCCACGAGAACTGCAATGAAGGGCTGCAAGGATGCTTAGTGAGCACTACTGAACTGCCAGAAAGAAACCATGGGCCTGGGAGCCACAGCAAAACTACCCACAGCACCTCCTGGGTGATGCTGACAAAGCTCAGTGCGGGTTTGTGTTAACAGATCATACCTCCACATGCCACACGTGGTGGCTGGCAGAAGAAAAGAGATAAACTACAGCAGAAGGCAGGCTGGGATGTGTAAAATCTCCCAAACAGCCATACTCCAGAGGCAGGACTATCACCTTAAGCAAACAGAGCAATAGCAATCAAGGTTCAGTGCTGACAGAGGCAGCTGTACACGCTGGAAGGTGCTCACATCCCGGCACGGGGCAGAGAGCAACTGACAGTGTGAGAGCAGAGAGGACAGGGGAGAGCTCAGTTGAATGGTGAACAACACACTGCAGTGAAATTCCATCATGGAGAGTGATAGGAACACAAGCAGGGGTGTGGCACTCCACTACAGGACAGTTCATCCTGGAGGACACAAGGCAAGGAAGGGTTCAGAGAAGCTGAGCAAACACTGAGGCAAGAAATAAGTTCTCTTCTGAAGAGCCAGAATAAGTTACCTTAAAAAGAAACAAAAAAGGAGGAGGCAGAAGAATCCACTTTCTATAATTTGAAGAAAGCTGACAAGGAATTCCTCTATTCCTTCTTCCATGACTCCGGAACTACCAGAGCTAGACCGGTCCTGAGGACAGCAAAAGGCACAGCTTCATGCAGCCTCATCACTGGGACATTGAGGTCATTATTTTGAGATGTCACTGAAACTGAAGCCCTCATTGGCTTTAGGAGACAACTGCAACTGAGACGGGTATGAATATCCTGAATTATCCCTCAGGCCCCAGACTGGACACATGTTGCATCTTGGAATTATTATGTAGAGCAGTTTTAGAGATTATGTGCATGGATCTACCTGCTGCAAAGCTTTAATGCCTTCCCCAGCAGCAGGATGAGCCCCATGGCAGGGGCAAGGACAGGCAGCAGACGTGGCAGTGCTCAGTGACACAGTTTAATGCTGCTTCAGTGACACACGTGCGGTCGTGCAGCAACGTGAGGACAGACACCTGCCAGCTCCCAAAGCCAACAAATTCCTGAGCCAGCAGTAGGAAAACAAACACATACAACAATGACTTGCCCCTACAGCAACTTGGGGCAGGAGTCCCAGCTTGTCTGAAGTATCAATAAATTGTTCTTTCAAAAAGCATGAGGTTTATTTGCTCTGATAACACCCACACAAATATTCGGGGGCATGTATTTCTCCTGAGCTTGGAGTTATTTTCAACCGTCACCCTTGTCACCAGCCCTAGTGCTTCCCTGCCAGTCTGCACTGCTCTGCGTGTCACAATGTCCCCACAGGATCTTCCAGCCAAAGCACCCACCATCTCACACCCACATCATTTTCCAAACTGTGAATGGATGGAAGGTGAAGCCAGAAAACCTTGCACCAGCCTGATCTCCATATTGTGATACCAGGCTAAAAAAAAATCCTTCCATTGTCCTTGTCTAAAGCACATTAACATAATTCAAGCTTCTAATATCAAGATTTCTGTTTTCCTTTTTTGCTCCCCTTGATCACTTCACAGGATAGTTGGTCACAATTTTTCTTCATCAAGTCAGTTCTTATCTTCTTGCTCTTCCAAGCCTTATACTGAGATCCCAACTTTCCTTTGAATCCCACCTACTAATTACCATTGTTATCTAATTATTTTTCAAGAGAAAATAATGACCCTTGGTCTTTAAATCAGCTCAGATTTGTGACCTGACTTTAAATACATTCAGCTGAAAGCCATTAGCAATTACTCGATTGCCTTTGCTGTAAAATGGCTTAAATTACTCAATATTAGTCCATTATTTGAAGAAAAAATATCAATTAAACCTTCAAATTTAGAGAACTTACATTTATACATTAGAGGAATTTAACAGTATTTTGATTCTAAATTTTTTCCACCAGGTTCATTCAGAGCACAATTTTCGCTTCACACAAATCCTGTCCCCACCTGAGATGATGCTGGATCTGCAACATGCTTGGACCCAGCACCATCTCAGGGCTGGGTCCAAGTGTGCCATGGACCTGAAATGATGCTGGGTCCAAGGGCATGCTTGGGACCATGGCTGTGCTTCCAGCTGAAGAAAACATACCCCTGGT
This sequence comes from Pseudopipra pipra, assembly GCF_036250125.1. Lineage (NCBI taxonomy): Eukaryota > Metazoa > Chordata > Aves > Passeriformes > Pipridae > Pseudopipra > Pseudopipra pipra. Next base: position 6,142,115 of record NC_087559.1, read on the forward strand.
CCATGCCAGATGACCTGCTACCACTAAATAATTTGCCCCAATGCTTCAATCCAATGAAAAGGAGAAGGAATAAAATAAAAGAACAAGGAATTAAGTTTTTCACATCCCTAAGGAACACTGAACTGCATTTCATCTCTGCAATCCACAGGAAAATATATCAGAAGTTGCCAAAAGAGGGAGCATTCCCTAAAAGCTCGGAGACGGACCACCCCTCATGGTGGAAGGAACACCATTCCCAGCACCTCCATGCAGCCCAAACCCTGTGAGGTTTTGCAACCAGGGGAGATGACAAAAACCTACAGCCAGACACTATCATGATTATATATTCCAGCCTGTTGCTACTGCAGGGCACCAGCTCATCTTCCCACTCCTGAGCAAACAAACAAAGCAAGGTCTGCCAACTGAATTAGGTGTGAGGAGACACAGAGTGACCTGAGGATCATAGCATGCATCTGCCACCCTGATCTAGGCAGAAGTCCACCCCTCAGGGGCATCTGGGGCTGGGTACAACTGCTTGGGGCAACCAGGAGGCAGCACAGTTTGAATATGGAGCAGAGGATGACCCCCCACATGAGATTTTGGGTCAATAGAACCTTCTTTCAAAGATTTGCCCTGACACCACACTGCTTAGATAGTAGCTTTCCCCTGGATCCATCTTCAATGCAGTCTGAAGGCAGAAAGAATAAGTACCACAGTACAGGACTGGTGTTAAACCTCTTGAAATGGAAGAAGGGAAGTTCAGGTATGATGGCATTACTGATGTTGTGAGTGATGCTGCTGCAGAGAAACACTTGGATCACTGTGTCTAATCCAAACACCAGGCCAAATTCAGATGTGGCTTCTAAGTGGCACGGATCGAAAGGCATTAAATGTTCAGAAAGAGGGAACAAAAGTTTGCAAGGCACAAACCACCCCCCACGCCCTTCCACCAATTCCATCTCAATTATTTTCCTAACAGCATTTTCTGGGGCTGACAGTCCCTGCTGCAGAGGGGGCCAGCATGGATCCCTGCACCGCAGTGGTGGTTTGGCAGCTTTATGATGTTTTACATCACTTTTTCAGAGAACACCAGAGCTATAAAATTTGTAGTTTTCCTAAACCCCCAGAATCCATTTAATCAAAACAGTCCGGCGGCCACACCAGGGCATTATGCAAGTGCATGGCTGTTGCTCCTTCGGCTGCTGGAGGAGGAATTTGCTGACAAGTCAAGATTAAACTTTCAGTTCCTCCTGCTCTCCCCACTCATTATGGGCTGTTAAGAAATTTCAAGTTAATTAATTCAATCTCAGGAGGGGAAAATACTCGTAGGATTTCTTTAACATGGTGCAGCTATGGAAGGGAAAGGCTGAGCGTGTTTACTGCTCAGTGGAAAACAGTCCATATTCCATGAAACTCCCTTCTCATCTTCCACTGCACTGGGTGTTATCATGGGGTAGCCTCATTGGAAATCATTTCGCATGAAATTAATTCTGTAGCATCTGAATGGATTTGTGCCACAAAACCCCTTGGTTTCTGAGCCACTTCTTGTCGTGCTTTTTGTTTTCTTCCTAGGAACTGCCTGTATTCATGGCCCATGACTTGGCAAGAGCACCAGGAGCCGCACCTCACCTCCTTCCAAGCCAGAAACTGGTAGGCAGGCGATACAGCCCCATAAAACACAATTAACCTTTTCATTAAACAACAGCTCCCAGAGTGAAAACCAGGCTGTATTGAAAGGAATGAGACTGCTTTATGTTAACGGTGTGTCTCAAACCTTAAAATAAAATATTTGTGCTTACATAAATAGTTGGAAAGGTAAAAGTGTCATAACACTGGGTGTTTGTTATTGGAGCCGAAGCTTGCCTCCTGCCTGCAACAAAATGTCATAACAAAGCCTGGGTCGGGCTTGCTGCGTTTACTCCTCGCTGCTGTGTTTAAAAGTCAGAGACAAACGTGGGGTATAAACACATTGCATGGCAGCTCACGCAAAGGCTCCTGTCAGAGTGGGGCTTATTTTAGCATGACACAGACCCAGCATCATCTCAGGGGGTACAAAGCTTGAGGACCAAACTATACATCCCCCAAGATGATGCTGGGTCCAAGCACGCCATGGACCCCAGATGATGGTGTGTCCAACCATGCCATGGACCTGCTGGATCCGCAGCATTGTTGGACCCAGCATGACCTGGAGCCCATAGCTCACTTGGACCCAGTGTCGTCTCACCTGGCACAAAGTTTTTTGCCCCCTGCCATGACACTGGGTCCATGGCAAGCTTGAGCCCATGGCCAGGCTGCCTGCTGCAGATCACCCCATTGTGAGATGAGTGTTTTGAAGTCACTCAAAAAATAGTGTGGCCTGTGGGGGGGGGGGGGGGGGGAAGATGAGGTGGGGTGGGATGAGGTGGGGTGGGATGGGGGGGATGCACCACCACACACCTTGCTGCCCCCCAAAGCCTGCCCTGAAATCCTCAACAAAAAATTGACTTCAGCCCATCACACCCTAAAACCTGCTTTTTGCAGAGAGCGCCTGCATCCCCAGTTCAAGCTAAGCTGGGCTTTCCAATTCACCCCAACCCAGGGGAGGCTGGAGGGAGACTTTTATCACACTTGGCCAACAGCAGCAGCTTCCCAGCTGCTCGCAGCACCAGAGGAGCCAGCGCTGGGAGCTGTGAGCACTCGTTGCAGCTCCTCCCCGCCAGCAGGGCCCACCTGCTGCAGCAGGATGGTTTGGCAGCATTTCAGCCTTGGAGTCTTATCGATCCCAAGGCTAGGAGAGGTTTCAGCTGTGCAGGGACTAATATGACTAGTGCACTGCAGAAAGGGGCAAGGGAATCTATGGGGTCTTTGTGGATTGTCCCCGAACATCTAAGGAAGAGGAACTGGAGAGATGGAGAGCACAAGGTGGACTGTGCAGGGCTGCCACACCCATCTTTGGAGTAGCTGTGATGGTTGCTCCAAGGCAAGGACTACTCCCAGCAGTTCCCTGCTACCCACCTGCCTCCACCAACAGCCTGTAACCCCTGGGCTCAGAGGTGCTTCTGCCTTGTGCTCAGTGTCTGTCCCCTTGGCTTTTGCACTGTGACCCACCCTAGTCACTCAAAGCCCAGATAAGAAGCAAGGGGAGATTTAATGCTGTATAATCAAGGCAGGAACACCCAGTGTGCTTTCTGATATGGTGTGACTGAGCAGAGGGCAGGAAAAGACAGCTATATGTGAGAAGTGGATCAGCATCCTTTTTCTTATAAAATGCCTTAGGTCACCTATAACTTAGGACCTGTTTGCTAGCACAGATCAGGGCTGGTCGCTGTTTTGTGTGAGCAGCCAGAATTTCCATGAAGCCCAAAGCAGGGACAGCCCACATGGCTGTGCTGTACCAGGCAGCAGAACCTGTCCTGAGGATTCTGCCTGGCCAATACTTCTGCAGCTGTGAGCAGCCAAGAATTAACATGCAGCACAAAGCAGCATGATTCCCCCAGAACAGCTGTAGAAATACTTAGCCTAAATTAAATAAGCATTACCATAGCAGCTAGGTGCTTATTTACAAATGAAGGCCTGGAAGCTGCAGCCAGACCTGCTTCCCGTGGTCCCCACAGACCCCCAGAGCCAGGGTAGGCAGGCAGCTTGCAGGTTTTGCACAGGGAGAGGACTGGATGATGGATTGGAGGATCAGGGCTGTAGGCTGTACTGCCTTCTCTGCAGCTCTCAGAGGTCATTCAGGAGGTGGATGGTGATTACCAGGTCTCCAGAGGTTAGGGGATCTTTCCCTGAAAGGCTGAGCCTATGACAAAGCCACCCTGCTACCTGGAGGCTGATGATATGAGCAGGGCTGGTGGCTCTACCTGAGCAGCCCCATGGAAAGGTGGGTCTCTCCATCACCCACCAGAGAACCTCTCTGCTGAGCAAGGAGGTCACCCTTGTGCCTGCATCCAGGACTGTCCCCTCCTTGGCTCCCTGTGACTCAGGGACCCCACCCTGCCCCAGCAGCCTCAAACCTACTCAACCTCACAGATACTTTCCCACGTCCTTCACCCACTGGTGCCCTTGGCGTATATTTTCAGAAGCAGGTGTCTATCTGGAGGCTCTTAAATCCACACAAAAGCCCTTAAATTGCCTGGTTTCCAGAACTCCTGCCCACTCAGCAAGCCGCTCGAGTCCCCAGAGAGGCATCAATCGTGGGTAGCGAGGATCCACAGCGGAGAGAGACCCCGCAGCTGCAATCTCTCCCTCAGGAAAGCCCCTGTTTGTTTATTTGCCTGGCGTGGGCTGCAGCTGCCCCACACAGACCCGTTCCATGGCCCCCCTGCTCGTGTGGGGCCGGGGAGCAGCTGCAGGCTCATCCCTGGACAGGGTGAAGGCCTGCAGGAGCGGACGTATGGCAGCGAGCAGAGCGTGGTTGCAAGACCTCAGGGGAACAGGCTGAGGTTTCTGTTGCCCTATCCCACCCTGCAGGAATCCGGGGTCACGTCGTTCCCACCGGGAGAGGACTCCACAGCTGTCCTCCCTCCCATGGGGCTTCCCTGGTCCCGAAAACCTGCCTTCCTGCAGCAGCACTTCAAAGGGCTTCACTCCTCACCAAGAGCAGAGGATCTGGGAGGCAACAATCCCAGGCTCTGAGTCTTCACTAAACATCCCTGAGGGATGGAGGGAAATCCAGTCTTATGGGAACGCAGATGGGTGAAGGCCTTTCTTGTTTACTGAGCTCGGCTCCCACCTCCCCATTGCATCACCTGGTGCCTTGAAGGTTTACTCGGTGCAGGGCTCCTGGCACAGCACCCGAGGGCTCAGGGGGAGCCCTGGGGCAGGCTCAGGTGGGCAGCACAGGGGGGCCGGGGGTGCCAGCAGCCGCCAGCCCCGGCGGGCAGGGAGCCACCGCCGCTATCGCTCTGGGATCAAACCCTCTTCTGAGAAGCACCCGGGCTCCAGCAAAGCTGGCACCCTCCTATGGAAAAATGTGCTTGGAAGCTCTCCAGCCATCCCTGCTCCAGAGGGAAAGTGATAACCCTGCTGTCAGCCAGATACCCCGGGATTGTCCTTCTTCCTCCCTACTGCAGAAGGACATTTCAGATCCCCTCCTCTCCCGGCCCAGCCTTTCAGTGCCTTCCATTTCTCAAAAGAAATTCCTGCACAGCCAGAAGATTTTACCACTTTGTTCTCAGAATATCATAATATTTTCTTTTTTAATTAAATCGCATTCCCCATCTGCCTTGCATCCCTGTTTTGGGTAGTCTACTTTTGCCAAACATAAGGTCAACATCCATGCTACTAACTTTCAGTAAAAGCACACTAATGCTGGAACTCTGTTTTATCTAAACCCGATGTCTGTTCACAATTTTGACCGCACCCAGACTAGGGCTATGTGACTTCACTGCCCCAGATTCCCATCAAGAGCCTTTTAACATGAGTACACTCATTTAGCAGCGTACATTGTCTTGCTTTCTTCATTAGCAAACTCAAAACTCACAAGAATGATTTACAGTATTTCTGTAACAATGATGAACTTGTGGAGAAGGGTTGCTGTATTTGATTTGAGCTTCAAGCAAACGAGCAGAGATCTCCCAGTTCTTAGTTTTAAAGTTCAAAAAATGGACTCAACTCAAGGGAATTCCAGAGCAAAAAAGCTAAAGCAAGGGTATTAATAAGGGAGCTGAAGGGGAGACAGCCAGGAAAAGCAAATCCCAACCTGCAGCATACAGACTAAAAAAAAGGAAGTCTATATAGTTGGCCTGAAAGACAAACAACATAAATATAAGTATAGCAGGGCTTCTGTGATAGATGAACTAAAATGAATAAAAACCTCACAGAACTTCTACGGGTTTCTTGTCCAAAGTTTCCAACCTTGTCCAACAGAGGTTGTAACCTCAGACTTTCTCATTTTGCAGAACTGAAGCACAAAGATTAATAATTCATAGCAGCTTCCACCGATATCCTGCAGTATGGAAAGGCCATAAATGAGCATGCACTGTCCTATGCATTACATAAGTCCAGGAGCTCTATTTTATTCACAGGAGAAGGATTTTGGAGAAGAGCTCACCCATTCACATGTTGTTGGGAAGCACAGTGCTTCCCCTCTCCATCCTAAAGCTGAAGACTGCACTCAGCTATAAATCTGGACTAAGACCTGCAAGGCCAAATCAAGATAAGCACAAAGCAGAATGCCTGCAAGTATAAACTCATCTTCTTCAAAGCATTTCAGGCCCCAGCTGCAAATTGGTTTATTCCGAGAACAAATTGTTGCTCAACGACTTGGAAGAGTCTTCACAAAACTTCAGGCAAAGTATCTTTGATTGAAAAGAACTTAATATCAGTGATAAATAAGATCACATGAGAACACAGGAGGCCTCAACCTCCCCCAAAAGTGAGATAAGTAACTGCAAGACATGTTCTATCACTTGCTGCTCCATACCAGCCAATAAGTTGCCCAAGAATATTCCCCATGGTATTGTACAGAGTGTCCTTCTTCCTCTGTGCAAATCTTCCTCCACCAAGATAAACTCACAGTAAAGAAGGACAAATAATCCCTCTCTGTTAACAGATGGGGTTGGCTGGCCCAGGAATTTGGGGTGAGCTTCAAGGATGCTCCAAAAAAAAAAATTATACCCTGCCAATATTAACTCCTGTTGTTGCCAAGCAGATCACAGTCACATCTCAGTACATAATCCCCTGTGGGAAAAGAGATGTTACACAAGGACAACTCAGGTCTGTGAATTCACCCTCCCACCTGCACAGGTGTGGCTCTGCTGGGACAAGAGGAAAGGTGGAAAGTGGAGACAATGTCTCTTCTCCTGTTGTCCAACTTGGTATTTTCCACTGGCATTGTTTGAACATGTGTGTTCGGAGAGTCATGAGACTGTGCAGGCAGATGACATGATACTCACTCTCCAGATTATGGTCTTATTTTTCCTTTTATTTTTTCCTATAGACTTAGAGAATTGCAAAAAGAATATTTTCCCTCCAATATTCTTGGTTTTTTAAGGTGAACAAAAAGGTGTCAAACCTGTTCCTAAAAAGGAGGCATCTCTTTCCTTCTTTTCCACTCCACATGGGGAAGGGTGCATGAGAAAGAGGGACAGAGAATGAGGGAGGACCACGGGGGGCAAAGAAGGGCCAGGAGAAACAATGTGAGAAGGCAAGAAAATAAATAGAAACACATGAGGTAAATCATCCCTCATTTAATCACTAGACAACTCAGCAGGGTCACAGATGATATGAGGAACAAGCCCAGCAACCTCAACAAAATATTGTCCAGGTTGTGTTAAGACAAGACACTTTCCCTGGAGCCCAGCACGAATTTGGGTTTGCTGCCACATTGGGTTGGTCAGAGGAGGTGCTGCTGCTTGGCAGGTTGTTCAGTCGTACCTGCCACCCACAGAGCAGAGCACAGAGCTGATGCCTGTGCTAGCAGGGAGCCAGTGAGCTCGGGTATCCCTCAGGTACCCTCAGGTCCTGCGCCAGGGCTACGAGCACACAGCTCCACCTCTGAGTCAGCACAGCTGGGCCTGGTCCAGTGAGCAGGACTGTGCTGCAGGGACTCGCCTTGCAGCAGCTGTGCAAGGTGAGTGATTTGCAGGCAGTGCTGTAGCTGAATGATCCCCTAAAGATCTAAGGGATCCGTCTATGGGAGTTCTCTGGAGCAGCAGAGCATCATCTGCCTGAAAATATTTTGTTGTTTATCAGGGAAATGAGAGACACAATGGAGCTGCATGGTCCACAGCCCCTCTGCACTTGGTGTCCACATGGGGCCGGGGGCCACATCTGTGGGACAGCATCCACCTGCACTGGATTACTCTTTTGCATGTTGACCTCATTTTGGCTCTCTTGCTCAGCGTTTGAAGTTCCTCTGCAGAATCAAATTTAGCAAGGTCCATACCTGGTCTGAAAAATATATGTCCCAGGGGGCACTTCCTCAGCCATCCTGGCTTTCATTAACCCAGCTTCTCCACTGTCCTTCTTTCACACCCATTAAACAGCACCAAAGGGAGCTGGCAATACATTTTCCTTTGCCCTTCTCCTTTGTGCTCCTCCTTGATGAATGGCTAAAGCAGATGCACAGTTGTCTTTGAAGGCTCTGGCCCATGAGCATGTTGAATCAATGATGGATTGGACCAAATGAATCACAGTGTGGGAGAAAGCACAAGGCAATGATTTCTAAGTGGCCTTCACATCTTTACACTTTAGAACTTGCTTTAAAAGCCTGTTTTCTTCTTTTTATCTGGTTCCAGTTTCTGCAGTGCCTTTGCATATGTTGAGGGAGGTAGGGGGGAAGGAGGGGAACCTTTACATATAAACAGAAGAATCCACTTCTCCATCAGACAATAATGAAGCATTGTCATTTAGGGAGTTCAAATAGCTGGGAAACCACTTCAAGGCCATGCAAAACAACTGAGTAGCATCAGAAAGAACAGCGGTTGGCAAACTGAGTAGCAGAGTTTTAAAACTCCAGCAAACTAGCAAAAAAACCCACAGCTGGTTCAATGGCCTACCTCCCCTCACTGGGACACCAGAGCTGCTTCAGAAAGAAGCTTTAATGAAACTATATTTTTAGGATACAGTGAATTGCCAGAGATTACTGGATATGTAATGCTGCTGCTCGATCCCAAGCGGAACCCTGTGTGCTCAGCCAAGTCCCGTGTGTCCCTTCCCACAGCGAGCAGGAGGTCTCCAAAACCCATTCAGAGCATCAGTTGCTTCCAGCTTGGCTGCTCTTGGGCCCTCCCTGTGACTGACAACATGACTGGGCTCATCACATGGATGTTTTTCCCCCCACAGATACACCAGGGTGGTTATAGGAAACCAAAACCAACAATTTTGTGGTGCTGCTGGAAGAACAGTGCTGCCTGCCCGGGCACAGGACAGAGGCAGGGTTTGTAGGAATAGGAAATTGTCTTTTGGGGTTGATGGTGGACTAGAGGGAGAATAATATGCACACACAGAAATTTTCAGGCTCAGACATCTGAAAAAATCCCAGCAAAAGCCATACCCCAGGCTGGGTATTGGTTTTTATGGTTAAGCAACATGCCACACATGTTCGCCTCCAGCTCTCTCCACTCTATGCTGCAAAGGCACTTTGTGCCCAGACAACACTGCCAGAAGGAGGACACGGGTGGCTGATCCCTGCTTGGGCAGAGGTCTTCCCACACACAGGCCTCTGTGGGATCTGCTTTATGTTACAGCTCGGGATGATGCCGCATGTGGAAATACAAGTGGAAGCTTGTTCAGACCACAGAATTTGCAAAGCCTGTTTGCTTAACCAGAGCTAAACACGAGCCAAGGACAGCTTGGTTTGACTCCCTTTATTCTGGATACCCCACATGAAGTGCCGTGGCTCCCGCAGTAGCAGTGCCAGTGCTGGACTGAGCCCATCGCCGTGGTTGGCACGGACAGGAGGACAGACTAGAAGCTGCTCTCAAGGTCCTTCTTGGAGGTATCATCTTAGTAGAAAGCAGAGAAAAAACTTCCTGAGGCACTCAAAGTGCTTATTCCTCCAGCACCCTCTTCCCAGCACCACCATCCCTCATGCAGCTGCACTCACACAGGAGCTGCCCATCCACTCACAGCACCAGCACCACCACGCACCCCCTGCCTGCCTCCTCTGCTTCCAGCAAGGGACAAATTCCTCTGCTCCAGAGAAAACGGACTTGGATGCATGAACTCCCCTGGAAGTCTCAGGCCTGCCCTGAGCAAGCCACTGCCCTGACCCCTACTCCCCAGCAAACAGCCCCTGCCAGCACTGTGGGCAAGGACAGATCCAGCTCGGCTTCCCAATAAATATTCAAAATCTCCGTGGCCTGGCAAACAGGGCTCTGGAAAGTGCCTACTGCTCTCCACACAGGCAGTGATATTTATGAAGTGCTACGAGGTTTGGAAGTATTATTTTATCCACGAACAATGGAAGTAAGGACGAGCTGAAACACGATTTGCTCAAGACTTTTCCAGCCTAACACCAAGTTTACAATTAAAACAGTGGAAAGGGCTGAACGAGCCTGTCTGTGGCCAGAGGACGGTACTGCAGACCCCATCACAGAGGGAAACCTGTGAAATAGAGGTGCTAGGGACAAAGGGAAGTCTGTTAAAGTAAGAAAAGCCTGAATAAACAATTTTTTCACCCAATACCACTTTCAGCTTCATCCAGCCAGAGCTTAAAGATAAAAGAACAAGGAGCTGCTGATTTTCCAGCAGCGGGAAGTCAGCTGGTGGCTTCAGGGATGTGTTTATTAAGCGTTGCACTCGCATGGCTGATCTGAGGGGGAAGCCAATGCAGTCAAGTGCTCAAAGGAGTTAAATCCTCCTTTGAGCCTTATGGACTCCTCACTTTCAAGGATAAATGGAGGCTCTGCAGCTGGACACCCCTGGGAGCACACTTCCCCCAGTCACAGAGAGCAGCGCTGGGATGAGTCGGGAATGCTGCGAGCTGCACAACCCAGGTGAAGCCCTGTAAAACACAATACCCCTGTCTGAAGGCAGCGTTTACAGCCACCCCTGTTCCATTTGTCACCAGTTCTCAGTGCTTTCAGATGCATACACTGTACCCCAGTGGGATGCAGCCTCAGCTCAGCAATGCCCTGTGCATCTGCAGGGCTACAGGGCACTGCAGGCTTTGAAGTTTTGCTCCTCTGACGAGAGCACTGGTTGGTATGAGAGCTCACATGCTTATTAGGAGGTGAGGGTGATTAATTGCCTCTCCCCCCTGCCCCTCTGAGGGGGGCTTCTCAACGTTGTCTCACTGACAGTGATTTTTCAGGACCATATGGCACTTCCACATCCCATTAGTAACGTGCCTGCTGCACCCCCTTCGCCCTGCACCAAGTTTCAGCTTTCACTGGGTTGGGGAATGTGAAATACCAAAGCTCTGGAAGAAATCTTCAAGGTCAGAATGTTTAGAGAAATATATTCTGTGAAAAACTAAACTTCTTTTCTGCTATCGACAGGGCTGGTGTCACGTGGCACCAGCATCACTGTGGAGGGACACCAGCTGCACCCAGAGAAGGGTCCCATCTCCAGAAAGACCTTACATGGGTGCAGTGCTGAGTTGCCCTAACAAAGGGGATGGATTTTCTCTGTCATTGCAACATGCTTTCATAATATGCTTTCACAAAAGCAACTGAAACTCCACTTGTGCCTCTTCTCTTTCTGCCCCCACATTATGGGCTTCCTCTGCAGCACATGGGGATATGTTTCCTCTTTCTGGGACTGGCAGCAATTTCAGGAAATGTGCCCCGATGCCCACAGTCTCAGGGAGCAGAGAACCTGCAGACTTTGTGACCAGACATGGTATGGTGAGGCAGTGCTGAGGTGCACAGTGCTGCAAAGCTACAGCTCTATAACAGGTAAATCCAGATTAAAAGGGCCTCAAGTTGTTCAGGTTGTTGCTTTTTGGTTGGTTGCTTTTTCACTCTGTGCAATCCATTGTTTTATGTCTCTCAGCCCCTCTAAGTGCAGCACTGTGCTCACACCTGCTTGGAGCAGGCACATCCCTCTGACCATGGAGAGCCAACTCACAGCAAAAGCAATTCCCGCTCCCTGCTGCTCCTCACCAGCACCCAAGCACACCATGGGGACCTCTCCCAGCTCATTTGTGGCACAGCAAGGAGCTCTTTGAAGGAGCCCTTTGCAGCCAGGCACCTACAGAGCAATAACATGGGTACTCTGGTCCCAGCAGCTGGTGCCTGACAAAAGCCAAATTCCCCACAAGAGCAGGCTGTGCTCACATTCAGTTGCTAATCCAGACTGCACAGCCCCCCTTGGCAGGCAGCGTGGAAAATGCCAGTGCTTGCAGATATGGTCTCCAAGGAGGACAGTTTCCATAACCTACAGCAAAGCAGGAGAGGCTGACCCAGAGCCCAGGGTGGCCAGGGGCCAGCACCCACCTCCCGAGGTGGCAGAGAGCTGTGACACCTGGCAGGCACTTGCCTTGCAAGGATTTTGGTCATTTATCCCATCTCTGGTTGCTGTTTTTACTGGAGAAAGAGTCCAGCCAACTAAAAAATAAATAAATACAAAAGCCAAGAAGAAAGCAGCTTCCAAATAACATTATTTCACTTGGCCATTCAGTTCCCATCACAGAAGGCAGCTGTTTTTTTTCCAGAGAAAAATGTGGTTCTTCACCTCAGCCCCATCCTCAGTCTCCCCTGTCCAGGACTCAAGCACCATCATGGCCAGAAAGAGACACTGACTGTGGCTGCCACCACCTCTGGGGCTCAAAGCAGCTCAAACCATCTCTGCAGCCCCAGAAAGCCCTGCACGGACTGGTGGCTGCTGTACCAACACTGCCCCAAGGACCCGAGCTGGGATCTGCAGTGGGATTTCTGCCCCATAGTCACTGGGAAAGCCACTGGCTTCCTGCTTCCATGGACAGGGACCTGGGGTCCTTCTCCTGCCAGGCACTTGGAAATGGGCAGAGGCCCCTCTGCTGTGATGCTCCAGGTCTCTCCATGGAGAGGCTGGGAAAACCCTCCCTCAAAGACCTTCAGAGCCATGTAAGGGGAAAAGGAGAGAAGGGGAAACCAGATCCCTGCTGAACTGCAGAAGATCCCCACCAACGAGCCCCAGTGCCCACAGGACACATACCTTCCCCAGTCCCACGAGCCTGCCAGCGAACCTTGCTGCTGTCTAACATATTCCATATGGAGCATTTACCTCCAAAACATTACTTAAAATGGGAATAAATCCTTCATGAGACCTCCACATGACAGATACCACTTGATTGAACTGCCAAGCAAGGAATTTTTATTTTAAGGAAAAGTCTGCAATTAACCTATTGTCACTCTGCAGCAGGGGGAAGCAATAAACTGTGTATGTCTGCTTTCCAGCCAAGTCCAAAAGGTTTATCCACAAGCCTTCTTAGCAAATCTCCTCCATAAGATCTTTTGATACCTTGTGGATTTGTTAAACATTTATAACATGAAAGTGAGAATATTATACACAGTGCCCTGGCATAAATCACAGGTTTGATCCTCTGTATACACTGGCAATGGAAAGGGGACCTAGAAGGAGTAACAGGGTTCTAGGCTGCAAGGTGAATAATTGGAAAGGTTTACCTCATCCCTCCACCAACACTAAATGCACACCAAGGTATTAAGAGAAGCTGTTTCTTCCCCAGCCCCTCCGGTTTTTCAAGTTTTACACCTGGGGAAAGAAGAATGAACAATCCCTGTTAGACATCGGCGAGGTGAGTGTACAGGGCATTTAAGAGGTGGAAAAACATCTGTTTAGTCCAGATAGAAACCAGATGGAGGTGGGGGGAGGTGGAGGATGGCAAAACAGTCAAGAGGAAAAACAGAAACACAGTGAGGAAGAAAGCTGCAGGAGGAGAGATGCTTCCAGCAGGCACAAGTATCACCCACCGAGACCTGCGCGTCCTTCCTCGGGTGGTGGGCAAACAGCAGGGCACAGCTCTTGGTCACAGGATGAGAGGCTGGGGGTCACTCAAAGCAACTGATTTTGAAAACTCATATGCTGCCTGGCCACCTGGGACACCACATGACCAGGGAATGGCTATGGAAAAGTCTTGGTGGTGGGAAGAATGGTGGACGTGGCTAGTCTCCAGCCATCAAAGAGACACAGACCTCCCTGGAGGTCTCCACCTCCCCAGCTCTGCCCTCCAAAATGCCCCGGTGGTGCCTGGACCAGAAGCACTTCCTACAGGGGACATATAAAATGCTACATTTGCAGTAGAAAGTATTTTTTAAAGGGTCATTTGGCATTATTCCCCAATCCTCTTTGTCCTCACACTCACAACAGCAATCAAGCACTTCTGCCATAGCACAGCTCATTTTAGGGCTTTCAGAGGCACCAGAGTGGAGCTTTAATGGATATAGCAGGGGCAGTAAATGAAAGTGAGGCCTGGCAGACAGGGTGCAGCAAGCAAAATCTGAAAGGCAATGACACAAGCCAAGGGCACACAGACATTTTGGGAACTGGTTGTAGCTCCTTCAGGCAGAGAACAGCAAGTAACTTCCGCAAGGGGGCTGGAATTCCCCCGGAGCTGAACCAGGATCCCGGGGAGAAACTCCATTGCAACACCAGGGACACGTTTTCTATGGCTGCGTTTGCAATGCTGCCAATCAGGCTGGAAAGATCACTAAAACAGGACAGTGAGATGCACTGCAAAACTCACCTCCAACCTAATAAACTGTTTCCTCCCGGTTTTGCATCTGACTTTACTCTCAGATTCCACTTTAGCTGGCAGAGTGAACGAACAAAAAAAAAAAAAAGGCAGCAATGTTTTTTTTTAAACTGTAAAAGACTTCTCCAATAGTATCAAATGCTAGAACTAATGAGCAGTTTCCTCAGTGTTTTCCCACAGAAAAAAAAAAATTGTCACTATGAATTTTTTTTTTTTGCAGGAAACATTTAATTTTGAGGCGATTTTGATCCATTGTCTAAATCCAGGTAAAGTGTCCCATTTCAAGTGAGTGTCAGAACTGAAGGTCCTTTTTTATGTGACTGTTCAAAATGTATCTGTGTTCCCTACATCGCAAGTAGGAAAAGGATCAAACTAACCCCCCACCTTGACCCCAAACAAAACCCAAGTGTTTGAACTTGGTCACTGTGCAATCTGAAAGACATTGTTCAAAGGTCTCTCAAATATTCCCAGTTTGGGAAAACTCTTTCTCACTCCATGGGACATCTTCAACTAGTTCAGGTTGCTCAGAGCCCCATCCAACCTGACCTTGAATGTTTCCAGGGATGAGGCATCCACCACCTCTCTGGGCAACCTGTGCCAGTGTTTTACCACCCTCATTGTAGAAAAATAATGAGCAGACCACTTCCAGCCCACTGCAGCCAAGCACTGGTGCCTCTGCAGGCAGGACACCCAGAGAGGTGGCACTGAGACTGTGCTTTTGGACCATGAGCTGGACAAATGAAATCTGAGTTCTTTTAATCTCTAATGGGAGCTCACCCTACTTAACCAAAGCAGGTCCCTGCTCTTGTAAGGAGTCCTTCACAGCAGTCACAGTGCAGCTGAGTATTTATACCTTCCTCACCAAAGGCAGATCACTGATGTCTCATCTCCACCCTGATGACTATTTCCACAAAACCTATGGAAACCCAGCTGTCCTGGAACCCGGCACACGTACAGAGCTGTTCCCCCGCCAGCTTCCTCTCCGGCCGGCTCCCAATTTGTCTGCAAACCACACATTTAATTGGAGTTGGCAAGTGTTTTGACTTCAAAAACGTCTGTAACACCTGGAAGACAACGCTCAGGTCTAAGGGGGGGGAGGAAATGGGATGATATCCAAATGCTATTGTCACGCTCTCAGCTGCCTGCACAAGAAGGAATGAATAGCTGCAGGGTCTGGTGCATGCAGATGATACCAGGGCACGCACACAGCTCTGCCTTCCTCCAGCTTCACACTGCAGCAGGCTTTTGAGGTCACTTTAAAGCTAGTTACAAACACCTCTTGCAAAAAAAAAAAAATAAAAAATAGACGCACCCTATAATGTTTGTGAAAAATTAATTCCAAGAACTAGAAAGAGATGGTGGTGTGCCATTCCCAGCCAAAAGCACAGCCCACGAAGCAGATAAATGATTGAGCAGCAAAGGGCAGTGGATGGGAAAGACTGTTCTGCTAAAGGACACTGTGGAGAGGACTCCCCCCATGGGCTCCTTCAGCATCCATGCAAGCTGACAGTCAGCTTGGATCAAATCCACCACGGTGCAAATCTGCACACTCCATTATCCCACAAGTCCTGAGTTCCAGCTGTCTGGACACTGGTTTTATGGTTCTCCCCATTACAGTTTGCAATGCTTTAGGAGAGACATTCAAGAGAGTCATGGCTGGACCTACACCCTGGTCTACTCTCCTGGTTTTTGGACACTCCCTGAAAAGCCTTCTAGTGCCCACTGCTTGTTTGACCTGTTGCAGGAAGAGAAGTATCAGAGCCAACTCCCATCAGAGCTGCCCTGGGGGTGCTGGTGGACTCATGAGTGTCAAGTTGGACAACCAGAACTACCTTTTATGCAAAAAACATTTATGGCCAAAGACTGCTGAGTCTTTCAAAGACCAGGTTAGGAGGAAAGATTTATTGCCGGTCACTTTACTTTAGCAGAGGGTGGAGCAGATTTTTTCTCATTGAGGTTCTTGCAATTCCAACTAGTGATACCCTGCTAATTACTGTGGTCTTTCTCAAAAGTAAGGTACAGCTGGAAACCCATTCCTCTCCCACAGCTTTGAGGGTGACAAACATTAATCCTTAGAGATTTAAAACAGGATAAAACTGCTATGACACAGAAAAATCCTTCAGTGACACCACAGTTTAAAACATAATGCCCATTTGTCAGCCTCCCCTACTAAGTTTCACCTTTTATTTTCAGATTCTACATTGTTGAAAGTCCCACTTGTTTTTTTTCAAAAGGTCAGTTTATCTTATTTAATTGATAGAGAGTACACAAAGTTTCAAAGTCTGATACCAAAGAGGTGAATTGGCCATTTCTGCAAGTCTTTCATTCAAACCATTTATCAAACCTTTAATAACAGCATATGAGAAATGTTAACAGAGAATGAATTTTAAAAAAAAGAATAAATGGTTTGCAAGGTGCTACAGCCCCAGAGATCAGTGTGATGGGTGTAACAGATTTCCTTCCCTCTTAGGGAACCAGTCATTTTTGCATCTTTGCTGCAAAAGGACACAGGGGGCTTCTGACATGTTCCTGGTGCAAAAGCAACACACACAACTGAAAACCAAGTAGAGGTTTTATTTTCACACCAAGCCTGCACACGTTGCATCCTGTCTTTATTTTCTTGTAATACACATATACTTTTCTAGTTTTTCAGTACCGTATTCAGTGACTTTCTTAAACTTGGGCAAAGTCTTCTGAGCCAGATTTTGGAAGAAATCCCATCTGGGAAATTTGAGTGATAATGAAGATTGTGACACTGGCACGATTGCCATGTGAAGGGATAGACAGTTTTGTTCATAGAAAAAAAATCTCAAGAACTTATGCAAGCAAGAGCAAGTATAACAAAAGCATGCACCGAGTTGCCTCCCATTAACAGCACAGATCAAATGAGCCAATGCAACTGCTTCTGCTTTGCCTAAATAAATGCCTGGATCAGTCATCAAAGTAGAATTGTTTTCCACAATACACTTCCTTGAGCAACCCAGATAGCCTTTGTGCTGGCCCCAGTAATGATGTAATGGGAAAAACTTACAGGCATTCTGTCAAAGCCATGCAGATTGCTCAAATACTATTTCCCAAGGCTCCAGCCTCACAGGTGCAGACTCAGCAGCCATCGAGACTTGCTATGATTAATGACTTTTTCCAGTGTGTTGCCTTACATTAATACAGCCAGCTAACTTTTATTAAATTATGGATGATCTATTAGAGGATTGTATTCACCTGCAGGCTGCCATATGTAAGGAAGCTGCCCAAACCTAGGCAATTTGGGTATCTCAGAGACAAGCCAGTTTAAGCTTTGCATTACCTTCATACACTGAGGTTCATAGAGACCTGTCTACATTGCATTCTCCTGTTTGCCTTCTGCCCAGCTGTCAAAGGAAAACTACTGCCCAAGCCTCAAAGCCATCCAAGAGCCAAGGGAAACCATCAGTCCTTATGGAAACCATCTGAAAATGCTTTGGGCATGGGAACCAGCAACCCACCCTGACCATATCCAAGACTGGGTTCTCTACAGAAGCACAGAAGGTATCTGAATTCCCAAGGAAACACCTCACACAGAGGCAGCAGTTCAAACAATGCAGGAGCTCAGACAGTCACAACAGAGAGGTAAACGGAACAAAACAAGATAGCACTTGATAAACAGCATTTAAAAAGAGAGGCAAACCTCATTCACTTACCCCTCACGCTTAGCTTATTCATCACAGATATTCCAAGTGTTGTAAGGCTCCACCATGCACTCAGATTTATCCAGGACACCCCAGAGAGGTTTCCTTCTGCCCAAAACAAGGACAAGTAACAAGGAATCATCTGACTTACAGCTCTGGTATTTCTAGCAAAATAGCCAGCAAGGTCATTGTGTGAAAAAAGCAACACTCACTACCTACCACCTCACCCTCAGCTATCCCTTAAAGGATAAAAGCTTGGGGCAGCTTGGTGGTGCCTGGGAGGTGAGGCTGGCTGTTGATAGCTCACAGTTGGTTTTCTCCCCACAGGTGTAGCCCATCCAGGGACCCAGAGCACAAAAAGCCCTGCATCCCATAAATGCTGGGGGGAAGGGGTTATTTTTTTTTTGTTGTAGACAGCCCACCAGGTTCAAAAGGGAAGGGCTGGATAGACAAGGGCTTGTGTATCATCAGATGATGGTGATGGAGCAGAGAGGGAAGGAGTTCAGCTCCCCTTCTCAGCAAGCCTGTGCTTGCCCATGGCAGAGAGCCTGTGCACAAGGCACGTGGCTATTTACTGTATTGTTGCCAGCTGAGTTCAGGGACTGCAAAAGCCTCCCTGAGATGGGGGTAAGCAGGAGGTAAGAGTGGTATTTTTTCCTTTCTCCTTCCACCTTCTCCTTTGGGGATTCTGTTGGGCATTGCTTGTCCTCTAAGTTGCCCTCAGGAAGAACCCACTGGGAGTAGATGATGCTGCTGTAGCTATGTGAGGAACAGAGGTGGTTGGTTGGTCTGGCCTAACCTTCAAGGTGCATGGTTATGGATCCTCCAAAACAGAATAGGGAATGCTATTGTCCAGGGTAACCAGAACAAAGAGGCTCTGGCCAAGGGGGATGGGAGGCAGTAATGTAACTTCCAAATTTTTCTCCAAGAGGGCTAAAGAGCAGGAAGAATTCCTAGCTGAATTTAGCTCCTTTCTGGAGAAACACAGCTGTGAGGCTCAATGGTCTATGTTGTTTCCTCTAATCTAAGAGACAAATTACATCATAATGAAGTGTTTTTTTTCTTTTTTTAAATTTGGGTGGTAGGGGGCATAACGCATCTTGTGCCTCCTCAAACAGTGCTGCCTCCAGAACACAAGCTGGTAACAGATTCAACCTCATTATTTCTGTATGAGCTCTTCCATTACAGCGTGCCTTTCTGCCAAGCTGATGGAAACTGTCCCCAAAAGGCAATAGGAATGTAATCTTCCCGAGATATGACAGAAACAATCATTATGTATCCCTGCAACTTCCTATGGTTGCTCACATCTTGTGGGAGATGGAGAAGGCATGTGGAGAGAAATGAGTGTCACTGAAGACACGCAGAGCTTATATACAAATTCCAAAACATCCATCACTGCATCTGAGGACAAAGTTGTCCAGCTACTGCAATGATGGTGTGATGATGCCAGAGATTCATTCATGTGCCATGGCAAACTCTCAGAGAAGTCTGAGACATTTCCATCTACTTGCTTCCCCCTGTTTCTAATTAGTTATGGCACTGGCATAAAGCAGGATCTGTGTCAATTAAGCCTTCATCTGCTCTTCCTTATTGCCACATGAAGTCACAGTCCTTCATGGCATCCCAACTGTGTACTGTGGGAGTGATTAAGGGTGTCTCAAAGCAGAGGATAATACTTCAGGTACTGAATAAACAGAATAACTGTGGAGGAAAACAGGCCTTGTGTCACATACTGTTTCTAAGAACACGTGTTAGCAGAGGGAGATGAGTAGAGAAGTGGAGGAGAGGCTGATGTATCCATAGAAGAATTTGAAGAACAATCATGAGATTTTACACATGGCAGATGTCTAAGATATTTTGAGAGATTCTTCTCAGAGCCTCTAAGCCACAGCAGGGCCCTGCCACATATTTTGTTCTTCATATAATGATGCTGTGCCATTTGTATTGCGCTATTGATGCACTCCTGGGTGGTACCAGCGGGACAAGAAGTGTGGTTAATAGTTGGCTTCAAGGGCCAAACAGAAATATCAGCCTGCAGTTCAATCCCTAGCCAAGAACGAGGCACTCAAGCAAGGAAACAGACTTCTTTCCTAAACAAGGGATCAAAGTATGATGAAGCAGAGCAGCCAGATGAAGCAACAAGAGACAGTTTGGTAGTAACAGCCCATGGTAATCACAGAGGCAGCAACTGAGTCCCAATAAAAGTTGTCACAAGGTATCTTGCCACATTTCCAGTATGGATAAAGATCAAGCACAACAGTTAGGAAAAACTAGCTCTGACCTGTAAGTCAGTCCTTGCTTGCCAGATGCTTCCAAAGTCTAACTGCTCTGGTCATTCTGCAGTCATCTTCCTCTAATTGTTATATGGGATCTGGACCTTTGAGAACAGCCCTAACTTGTGCAACCCTCAGCTAAACTTGCCTTGAAAACCCTGCCAGGCAGAGACCACCCTTGCTGATGGCACCCTTCATCTGTGCTATAAAGTCTGGACAGTGAGCTATTAAATAAATACTCATCAGCTTTTTGAGGGGGCAACCTGCACTTACTCCATGTGGGTTTTTCCTTATCTGAGCCCACAGAAAGGTAGGGGTTGTTTTGGGTGGGGTAGGTTACCTTTGTTTGCCATGAAAGTCACTCAAAGTCATCAGCCATCAGCAAGGAAATACAAGCTTTAATCTGGAAACACTTTGGAGTCCATTAGTCTTATTAAGCAAGCTGGTGGCTCATTTTCCCACTTAACACTGAGGCAAGGAGTTGCAGTGAAATAAAGC